>NC_068362.1:54031326-54631326 GCF_020536995.1 Dreissena polymorpha
TATTATGGATTATGCTGGAGGAACATGAGACCCGACAGGTTATGGAAAAACAGATAGGAACTTGAAGTCATTGAGTGTTCTTGTTTACAGTCAAGTGTGTAAGGCCGCAACAACATATAATATTATAGCAAAAATCAACCCCGTGCATCTTAGAATGCCCTTTGAACGTGATAGAAATGATGGTTTTATGAATATTTTCATAATGAAGAACTCAGACGGTCAGCCCAGCGTCACCAATACCGAGCGGGTTTCGGAGACACTTATTCTAATCTGGCGGACTTCTTCTAAAATCGACGATGAAAATCACGTATCTGTTTTGAATACCATGTTTATTTTAATGTTATCATTATTCATCGACCAATCTGTTTTCTTATGAACTTGTATGATTGAATGAGTTTATGTGCCACGTTTCTTAATTATGAATTGTCTATTTTCCCTGTCACATTTTCGAGTCTTCATGTTTTTATAAAATTATATCAATATAGTGCAGGAAAGTGTAAGGATCACGGTAATAAATAAGCGTAACATTTCGTTAAATATTACCATGGGTTTTTAAGGTGATTTACTTCCCTTAATTATAAACAAGTGGACTTACAATCATAGTACTGCAAGTTCTTTTAAAAATAAGTCATACTATTTTACATAGGTATTTTTATGCAAATTTTGATGTGTTTTTGATGTTTGTCGGACAATATAATCCATTCGAGCCTTTAATTTAGCAATCTTGAATAAACAATCCAGATTTTTTTTTAAAAGTCTCTTATCGGTCAGCATATATGCTGGCCTCTCTCCATACTGGATAAATTTAGGGTTGGTTTATTCTTGAGACAATTATTAAAAGATAATATTACACAAAGGAAAGATTTACATTCAAATAAGAAATGGTATTCTGTTTCAAAATGGTATGCATCTTTACACAGTAAGCACAGTCTTTCTTCGACCTTTAAGTATCTAGACCGCCCGGTTTTACTCGGATTTGAGCAATATAAGATCTCAAATGCTTTGGTAGTTGCATAGATACATAATTACCGCATTCAAGTTCGTGTTGTGTTAAATTTTCCAGTAAGTCATGGGCATTAGTTGGTATATGGTTTCAAATCTAAAGATGTATCTTTTCCGATAATGTGATGGACACATGTAATGCGACATAAAATAAATAAATTGACGGTTACATACATGTATACACATTTTTTATTGAATGTTATAACGACAATATGTTTCCTGCTTTAGGGCTATAAGGACATGTAAACAATATTTTCTTAGGTATTTCCAAGTATTTTGCCGGACAAAGTGTTGTTAAATCATATGTGCTCAGAAATGTTGAGAATTATTGAAGATGTACTTGTCTTATATTCGAATATGGGGTTTTGGCAAGAATACGAAGCAGTATTTTAAATTTCATGAATTCTTATGTCAATGGTTTGCTTTTTTGAAACTGTTCTTCTAGTGTGTAATTTATTAACGTTTTATTTATTTTTGACAGATAAACAACATGGTACTCAACAGTTTGAATATAAGGATTCATAAGATTCACTTTTAGTAATTGGGGACTGAAGAACTATTTGTCGATATGTAACGCAAACGGTGCACATGAATAAAATGTACCTATGGTAAAATATATTTTTTATTTTAAAATGAAACCATTTACAAAAAGGGCGGCCTTTTCTATTTAATGAAGCTTAATGAAATTAGTTAAATATGATATGATAACTAAATTACCATGGTATAGTGGGTTGCTCACCTGAGTGCAAAAAAAAACAGGTCACCGCCCTAAGAAACCGGATAAAGCTACGAATAAACATGACTATAAAAATTTCGACGCGGCAAACTTGCAGAAGTAATACATAGATTTTAGTATACCAGCGACGTAGCCACGCTAAGGACAGACGATGAAGCAGTATCGGCTTAAATTTCTTGACAAAAAATGTGTTTTAAACATGAACAAAAACCAACAAAAGCTAAAAGCTATTATCTTTTAAAAAGACATTTATCTTTCAGAAATCTATTGAAGTTTGTCGTTAAATGATTTATATTGATACATGTAAACATTGGATCTAAAAAGCTCTAGTAAAAAAGAATATAATAAAAGAAAGAAAAAAGTAACCCTCAACTTTGCTCGAACCACTGACACCTGGAGTAAATGTCTAACACTTGGACCACTCGGCAATCCGTGCTCATAGAATGAATGATGTATTTTATACTTTATATAGGCGTAGTGTCACAAAATATAACGATAACAACAGAACTCACCAAGTTATTCAGTCGTTTCGCGTTGCAACGCTTTATAACTTTCAGTTTTTTTAGTAGTAAAAAGATGCATAAAATGGATATTTTAGAGCATGGTAAATGTTCGGTAGTACTGTTTTCTCACAAATATCATAACTACAACGATAGTTTGCGAATCTGAAACAGTTTTTAATTTTGTAAATAAACCAATAAGTGAAAAGACACCTTTAATATTTTGTACCATCTTTTCATAAAATAAAGACCTAAAGTTATTTGGAAAAAGCAATGTGTTAAGCGCAGAAAACTGATTCTTGTGAAAATGCCAATATTTTCTGAGTGATTAATATCTTTTATTGCTTGGTATTCCTTGACGTGGTTCTTTTTTATCGTGTTATAAAACTTTGTTGAATTATTTGCTAGAAACTAGAAGTAAACGTGTTCAATGAACAATTAACTTTTTTACTGTCATTTTGGACAATTTTCTACATGCATTTCTAAAACGAAATTTGATTGGTTAAACTTCGCCTGGGTCAATATCAAGCCATTCACGTTGCTGCTTACAGTCCCTTATTTATTGAATACAAATGCCGGAATATTGACTACAAGGAAAACAAATTTAGTATTTTTGTTGATTTTCCTCAATATATGCAATCAAAATAGTTGTCCTTTCTATTCATCCATTGTCGTTGGGTACTCAAAAATTGTAGAAATATCTTAAATTCTGTGAAAAAATTAAATCAATTTAACAAAATGTGTATAAAACCAGTTGTACACCTGCGTCCATATTAGAACGTTTAAATTTAAAAACTTTCATTTTGATTAACGCTATTTACATGTTTCTTTATCTTAATAAAGTGATTTTCAAAGATACATGTTTTGGTTGTCATTATGCAGTCTTTGATGTGCATATGGAATTGAATTTTGAGCTTTGTTCATACTATGGTTCAGTAAACTTTATAGATTACATAGAAGGATCCGCGTCTAAATAGTGTATGAACAATTCTGAAAATAACGTGGGGAATTCCAAACCATGAATATGTCTTTTGTACATTAATAAGTGTTTGATTGCACAAAATATGATAATTTGCAATTTAATAAAACTCAAATGGTTTAGTACTATCGTACATGTTTTGGTACAACTTCTAATGAATTTGCATTCTATGTGTCGTTATTCATCAACGTTGTGTCTGTTAATTCTAACAGGGATATTGGATAGTTTTCTTTAGTAGTGTTTACATTAAAAAACATATATGTTCACTATTATTGTGCGCAATAGTATCAAGTTGATTAATAAAATGTTGCTATTAACTTAATGTTTGTAATTTGCACTGTCATTTTTTCGAACCATTGTTCCAACCATTGAATTCGATAGTATATGTCGGAATTAACACTACACTTACGGTGATAATCTTAACAATTTAGTTTATAAATCCTAAACCAATACATACATATTAACGCGGTATTTGAAATTATATGTAAATGGTACAGTTTATCACAGTTTCGTTTCTTCAATGCCGTTCACAAACCGCAAGTTATTATAAGCACTACGCTAATACCAACACTTCCTCATATGTGTTGCTTACACAAAAGTATATCTCTGTGAAAAAAAAAATTTGCATAGCGAAAAATGTTATATTTGATTTAAATGATTGTTTTTTTGTTCAAACGGAAAGTAGGTTAAGATGTATAAAATTTTGTTTACAATCTTACACCATTTCTTTTAAATCTTTATTATATTTTGCTGTTCATTGACGTTTTAACTTTTATAAAAAAACAACTAAAAATAAGACTGTATATACTTACTTAATGGATTAATGACTTTACCTAATCTATCAGAGATATGAAATCTGTTGAAATGTAAACAAATATGGCCATGACCAGATAAGATAGCAGACATATGTATGTTTGAAGCGTTCGGTTTGTTTCATATCTCACCGTGCACTATGTTGAATTGTAGTACTTATGCTGCATCTTACAAGGGACATGGACTTACGGTTTATCTGTGTATTTATTACACTCACACATTTTCAATTTAGTGGTAAGTTTGCATCTTGCATATTTTGTTTGTTTATTGCGCAGGTAATGGTAACTGCCCTGTACGTTATTATGAATAAAGCTTATTTTACTGTTTACATTCGGTTTAAACATATATGCACATAGGTAAAATATGTTGTATTAACTTTAAAAACAACCTAAATGCCTAAATTACACGTTTCATTATCATTAAATCAATGCATTTTAAAGAATCACGCACCGAGAAACCAGTACTTGAAGCATCGAATCCCACGGCCCCAAGCGCTTTAGAAAAAAAAGGTATGGTCGTGAAAATTTTATAATTCTCTTGTAAAAACATGTTGATTGACACAAAAACAAAGAATTGAAATAAATCACCATAAATCTGCTTGTGATAACTGTGACGATCTTTTTCATTCTCAACTTTTTTTCCATTTGAAATATACGTTAGTTGTGTAATAGCCCTATTTCTTAGTAAAGTTGCCAACGGTTTTTTGAGGTTAAAATTTAAAAAAATGTATCACTTTTTTATTAATTTTATTTCATATTAAATTTATGTACGAGTAAAGTTCAAATAGTTTAAAAAGAATACATTTTAATTGTTTTTATAGTTTTTTAGTTTAATACCTTGGTAGTTCCACAATAATGTAGAGTTTTATTTTTTGCGAATGTTTGTATATTTATATAATTCCAGTTTTGCGTAAGCATAAGGAAGAAATCTATTATGTGTGTTTTATACAATAAATGATATGTTTGCATAAAAATATGCCATTTCCATGGCTAATACTCTTGAGGTTTATTTCTCATTTCAGACTATATAATAGGCACCGTTGTTTGTCTTGTTTTCGGCATTGTTATTGTCCTCTTGGCTGTGCTTGTTAAAAACAGCTACATACGAATGTAAGTAAAGAAGACTGCATTACATTTAGAATATCATTAACACGTCTCAACTTAAGTGAACCATACATACGATTTGACGCGATGAAACAGTAAGATATTGAAACTTAAACCTATTACTTTGATAAAAAATATTTCCATTGATTATTCCAAGCCGATTACCCGCGATTTTCATGTTTTAATATTTCTCCATTTTGTTGGTCAGTTGCCTTAGATAAGTCGCTTTGTGCGAATATAGTTCTTATGCCATGTGCGGCCAGTGTATCGCCAGACCAGCCTACGAAATCGCGCATACTTGTCAGGATCTATCCCTTCCGCTAATAAGATTACGAAGTCTTGCGTTCATTTAATAGCGGACACGGTAGTTCATGACAAGAATTCACGAATGAGCAAGCTTGCCCTGAGCTATGCAAGTCGCATTTGGGATAAGTCCCTTTGTCAGATGAAGCGGCTCCAAAACCAAAACTATGCTGCTAAAAATAGTTTTATTTAAGGTGAAAGCGGAGTTATATTTGGGTTAAATTGCGACATGAAGACATCATGCAATGATAAGTTTCTGTACAGAAACAAGTATTCTTTTGTAGAAAAAGGAATGCTTATAATCAACACAGCATACAAGAGCTTGGGCGCACGGAGTTGGGTGATGTTCATGTCTATGACGAAATAAGCAACAATGAAGAATCAGCATATGCTGCCTCCAGTCCAAGGTTGACATTTGCGATATAATAAGAAATGAAGAGAAGGAGCATGTCTATGAAAGTGTGACATCGGCACCTAAATATTAATAACATGCTCTCATTTATTTATAAAGTTGAACGATCAGGGCATATCTTTATTAATGACAACTTGAAACAGGTATACCTGTGATAGTACAAAACACTGGAAGTATGTACCTTATTCGCAGTCGGAAGTCTCAATATTCTGAAGAAACCTTATTAAAGCCGATTGTTCAGCACACGCCTCTGGGTCATGAAGCTTTCCTCGATTACAAATTTTGCAGTCTCAGAACACCGAGAAACATAAAGCCGAACATTTTGCATGGGTCATTTCATAACTTTACTGGGTATGAAGCTTTCTCATGAAGGGTAATCAGTTCCTGCCCAATTTATTCAGAAAAGAAACCGGACATGATGCACTCTTATTTATGTTTTTCTTTAAACGTTTGCTATTTTAAACAATACATTTATCAACGTACACGATAATTTTAACTTTTGCTTCAACAAGCGTGTATGCTTCCAGTTATGCTTTAAAAATTATATATATTATTTTAACTTTAGACATTACTTTTTGGTAATTAAAATAATAATGCATTTTTAGATATAATATGATCAAACTCCGTTTATTAATGTTTCAGCATTGGATCTTTATCAAAATTATTGAAAATATCTCTTAACTAGTTTTATTTTAATGTATTTTTACTCCACGTGTGCCTTCCGCTGTTGTTTACAGGTATTGCCAGTAAGTTTGACAGCGTATGTAATTTTGTATGGTGTAATTAAAATTCATCACCATGTTGTTAAAATATAATTTCCGTAAAAATGATAAAGGCGAACACCTCAACCGTTGATGATTATTCATTTGTGTTACCTTAAGAGAGTGCACAATAATTGTGCTCTGAGTAATTACCGTATTGATCAATCAATTAAGTATTTATATGCGTTGTTATTAACGAACAACAAATTGAACAGAACACACTTTATAGAGAATAATAGGTTGGTGACGTGGATGGAGAATGGTTATCTGACAAGTCGGGAAAAGTTATCGGGTGAGCCGAAGGCGAACCCGATAAGATCCTTCGACGAGCCAGATAACCATTCTCTATCCACGTCACCAACCTATTATTCTATTTATCCTGTCACATTTACAACATTGGTTGAAATGCTTCTAAAATATAAAGTTTTCCAGTATTTTGTGTTTAAATATTTAATATGGGAAAAAACACGCCGCAGCAAAAACATTGTGACGGCACGTCATGCAAAACGCTTAGGCTAGCTTCCGTCTTGTTAAACAACACAGAAATCGAGTCAATCGTTATTAATTCAATACACAAAGACGAAATTATGCTGTTAAAATAATAATTTTTAAACAAACAGTACTTTACACGTATGTTGTAATTTTTTTTTAATTGAAAACAAGTGTATTTTATAAATAGAAAATAGTACAGGCGTGCGCATGCGCGGACAGCAACTGACGGATATTCGAGGTCACGTGGTCATCTAGCCTAATATCTTTTGGGATATAAGGTTACCTGGTTATCGGGCTGATTTAAAGGCATGTGACAGGATAAATACTGATAATAAGAACATGATGAATTGACAGCAGGTGTATAAAATAAACAAGTTAATCAATAAACTTGTCTCTCTGTGTCGTCTCGACTATATTCGGTTATCGTCAGCGTAACATCTAAAACATATCAATAAACCTCTACTGATAAGTATGGCTCATATCCCAGTTTGACAAGGTTTTTAACTTCCTCTTCACTTTTTTTCACACAGTTAACGTAAGTGAACTGTTTATCAATCTTCACCAGAGTGTTGAATAAAAAGATGGACTTACGAGTCCTCTGTGTGTTTGTTGCAGTGGCATATGTCAATGTTATTGGTAAGTTTTGAATTATAACTTCATATTATTTACGAATAGGTATTGTTATAAGCGAAAACAGTCTTATACATTACTATTATAACGTTTCATGAAACGAATCAGATTTCGAATTGGAAAGCCAGCTCATTTATCGCGAACGAGGTGAGCGGTTTAAAGTAAACTGTTGCTTAGTTATTTAAATATATCTTTCCTGCTGCGATTCTACTGGTTAAGTCAGACACTCATTATTACATACTGCTATTTATTTCCATATATTTTAACGATTAAACTGGATTTTAATTATAAGTTTTAAAAATTTAATTAAATCCTTTTGTGAAAAACATTTTTAGCGGTCGTTGTGGATGTTGTTTCATGTAAACACCAATTGAAACGTTTACAGCTCGTATAATGTGTAATTTCCAACGGAAGAGTTGGACGCTGGCAATGCAACACTGCCTCAATCTAAATGGTACTCCAGTAAGTTATAATTCCGTTCTGTCGCTTACCAGCTGGAATTTGAATGAAACGTTTTGGACTTCAGACTATGCAACCTGGATTCCGACTTCAGGTACGATGTACTGTTCTTCAACCGATCCTTTTATACTAAATACAAGTGAATAATACTTGATTTTGAATATGAAATATTTAAATTTTTTAAGATTGTCAATATAAATATTTTTAAACTCGCAACACGTTTTTCAGATAATCCTGTCGATTGTGAGTACCGAACGCTTGCCAAAGGCAATACGTTAAGCGAGTCAACGTTTGGCAATTGTTCAGAAATAAGGCATTACATTTGTTGCGACAACATCATGATAAGTATGACAACCTTTTTCAACTGTTGAAATATTAATTTCATTTATCGTGCATCGGTTAGGGAATGCTTAACTTTAATTGTTTGCTTATTTTCACTTAAATGCATTTTTTAATTTTCATTAATTGTGACACTCGTATCTTTCAATAATGAATTGAGTTATAGATTGTTTGACTGTTGTGAAAGTAACGTTTTCATACTAACTTATTTTGAAAAAACTTTTGTAAGACATTAAAGAATTAAAAGGACTTGTTAACAAACTGACTCAATTACAATTGGAACAATAACAATGCAAATATGTCATTTATTTCAAACAGAAAGTATGAATTATAATTAAACAAGCAAAATAACAATCCTTTTTATGAAAAGTGTTCAAAATATATTCTGATTTTAAAAATCATGCATCGAAATTGAATAAAAATATAAATAAAATGTGTTTATCGCGTGTGGTCGATAATGAAAAGAAAAACGTCAAACTACCGTCTTATAAAAAAAGCTGCGTGTTGTAGAGGTAGCGAACAACCTTTTGCCTATGAATGTACCGGTCTCGACCCCCAGGCCGAACAAATTTTGTATTATATATTTCCCGTGTTATTTTAATAATTGAAACCATGCCCAATAATGCGTTTCTGTAACTTCTTTTTATTACTTAAAAAAAATCGAACATCTATGAACGAGTTCCTTTAACGGCGATTTACGAAAATTGTTTAGAATGGAAATGTTTGACGTAAATAGTATTTACAGTAACTTTGTACAGATAAATTGACTAGGCAAACATTAAAGAACTTGAAAGTATAATACAAAATCAAGGGAAAATAACTAAATGTGGCACAATTTCGAAACCTCAATGCATTCACTTAAAATGAGCACACATCTTTAAAATCAGAACCATGTGTAAAGAATGGGACGTGGAAAGAAGCGTCCAAATGTATTGAAAACTACCCAATACCACCAACACAGCTACCTATCGGTGATTACTGGTTGAGACGTGCATTCGGATACCAGCTGTACACATTTACAGGTACTTTGTTATAGCAAATACAAATGTATCAACTGCAATAAAACACGCGAACGGCATGCTTTACAGATTAGGAAATTGTGGACAATAACATTTGTATAACGTAACCGATTCAAACAAGTAGATCCACTCTTTTTATTGTATTGTATGGTATGGAAAGCCAAAGGGGACCCCCGCTAAAATACATATACTTATAAAGTAAATATCGGGATTTTCATTGTTCGCGGAACTTTCACTTTCCGCGAAAAACCAAGGCCAGCATAGCCATGAAATACTACATACAAATCGAAATCTAAAAAGCGCGGAACTTTAATATATTTTCCGTCGGAACAATTATCTTTCAACCCCGTAGAGAAAGCGGGCTCAAATAATCGCGCGGAACCTTAATATTATCTACTCTGTACAAATAGTAGTGTATAAAATCGCGCGGACCTAATCCACAAAGCGCGGAACACAAATATCTTCCGCGAAAATTAAGCATTGAATTACTGTACAAATCTCGGGTTGCTATGTAAATTGCGGGTTGCTAATGAAAAATCGCGCGGAAGATTCATTACTCCGCGCGATTTTCAATAGCATTGAATTACTGCACGAAATTCGGGTTGCTATGTGGTTACGCGATAAAATTTGATTGGTTCCTAGAAAGAACCAATCAAAACTCGCGTCTTATCCAGCATGCATGCAGTCATCATGATGACGGTTGTTTCACATTAACACAAAACCTTTTAAGGGCGAAAGAGTGATCAATTTTGATGACATTAGCAATGAGGTTAGTATTTAACATACATGAATTATGAATTTTAATGCAATTAAAACAGCCCAAGAGTATCGAGTGTTGTTTTCACGGTTTGTCTATATGCAAACGTCTCTGATAAAACATAAACACCCGCATAAACACGTCATAATCAGATGTCGTCAAATAATGAAATATCGTGTTTGTGTGTAAGAAACATCTTCCTTTAAGCTCAGTTAGTAGAGAGCCAAGTTATTGTTATGGCAGTCGTATGCTCTAGTCCAGCAACGTACACATCTTCAATTAAAAAGAAAAAGAACAAGGCTTTACAGGCAATTCATCCCAAAGGCAACTCGTACCTTGGTCAACTCGTACCCATTTTTAGCTCGGCGTTTTCGGAGAAAACCCGAGGTATTGTCATAGCCAGCTCGTCGTCCGCCGTAGGCGTTGTGCTAAAACCTTAGCATTGGCTCTAAAATCAAAGTGCTCCACCTACAACTTTGAAATTTCATATGTAGATGCACCTTGATGAGTTCTACACGCCACACCCATTTTTGGGTCACTAGGTCAAAGTCACTGTGACCTCTAATATAAAACTTTAACATAGGCTCAAAAATCAAAGTGCTTCCACCTAAAACTTTGAAACATTATATGTAGATGCACCTTGATGAGTTCTACATGCCACACCCATTTTTGGGTCACTAGGTCAAAGGTCAAGGTCACTGTGACCTCTACTATACAACTTTAACATTGGCTCTAAAATCAAAGTGCTTCCACCTACAACTTTGAAACTTCATATATAGATGCATGTTGATTTGTTCTACACTCCACACCCATTTTGGGGTCACTAGGTCAAGGTCATTGTGACCTCTAAAAAAAAATCTGACAAGCACCTGTAGCCGAGCGTGGCACCCGTTATGCGGTGCTCTTGTTGTCAACTCGTACCTCATTCAAACTATTCAACTTGTTTCATTTGTCTTTTTTTGTCACAATTGTCAAATTCTTGAAAGACATCAAACACAAGTGTCAATTTTCATCAACACTTTCGCTGCTTATACATATCTGCAGCAGACAACTTGCGTGAGCAATGCTTAGATAATTTAAGTGGAAACATCAAGAGGAAAATAAAAATTGTCTCTATGAGTTTGACTTATAAGCTAACCATCCTACACCTATTTCTGTATATCGGGTACGGGTTTAGTTCGGGTAGGTACAAGTTGACTAAAAAACAGGTACGAGTTGACCACAATGGGTAGGTGTTTACCACGGAACAATTTGACCGGCATGCAGAACAAGATTATTTATTATTATATTTAACTGTCACACAAATCTGAAAGATAACACAATGTATTACAAACACAATGACTGTCAAGACATTCTAAACTCTTACAGTTAACATATAACAGGTGTACACATCTGATATACTGACCATATTAAATAACTCAAGATTCACACCAGATACGACACAGTTTCAAAACTCAACATTTTGTCTGCATGGCACGCCAATTTAGTCCAAAAAATTTGATTTAACCAGTGAATTCTGAGCTATATTTCTTAAAGCAGAATGCACATTATGTCTAAAGTGTTTTTCGGCTAATTTCTGTTATGAACTTGTTATCACACAAAGCATCTGGTAAACCTTAAGATATCAATAGCAGAATGCAAATAATGAGTATAATGTTCTGTATTGTAGAAGAAATACATGTAGTAAAATAATATGATAGTATGAAACATGGTGTTTATATTTTATAGCTGTAGCACTGTTCCCAACTTGAACATCATCTTCTGTGTACATACCTGAGGCAGAGCCAGCTTGCCCATCTGACATCTGCTGTGGACAACCGAGTCAGAGCCAGCTTGCACGTCATCTGCTGTGGACATCGGTGTTAGAGCCAGCTTGCACGTCCTCTATTGTGGACATCGGTGTTAGTGCTAGCTTGCACGTCATCTGTTGTGAACATCCGTGTAAGAGCCAGCTTGCACGTCATCTCTTTTGGACATCAGTATTAGAGCCAGCTTGCACATCCTCTGTTGTGGACATCCGTGTAAGTGCTAGCTTGCACGTAATCTGTTGTGGACATCTGTGTTAGAGCCAGCTTGCACGTCATATGTTTAGGACATCAGTCAGAGATAGCTTGCATGTTATTTACTTGTGGACATTAGTCAGAGCCAGCAAGGACAATCTCTGTTGTGGATATCTGTCTTAGAGCTTGCACGTCATCAGTTGTTCACATCCTTGTAATAACCAGCTTGCTCATCAACTGATGTGGAAATCTGAGTCAGAGCCAGCTTGCACATCATCCGTTGTGGACATCTCTTTATGATTCTACTCTTTGCTTAGATTGACACTGTGACTTTAGTGTAATACGTTACAACCTTAAGCTATTCCTATTGTTGAATAAAAATATTGTGTCATTAAAATATATTTTGTTGGATAATTTGTATGTTGAGTTGTATTGTTTGGTCATTGCAAAGTATCAAGTTATTTTAAGACAAGAAAAAGCTCATCTTTCATCATGTATTTATATTAAAATTCTTGAATGTTAGTGAAGGTACAGTTCATATAATTAAAAGCAATTATTATATGATGGCTTGTGTTTTATTGCACAGTGAATACCATCTTGTCTTTATGCTGACATATAGAACGGAGAAATAGTAAACTGTCATTTTTATATGCAATGGGATTGTATATCAAGACTTGTGTGTTCAGATGAAAAAATTGCCATAATTTTTCTCTTTATATTTTATTCCTGCTAAATGGTTGATGCAATAAAGTTAAGTCTTTAATGACTTGTGTTTCTTGTAATATTATTTGTAAGCAAATTTGGCTGTAGTATTAGATGCATGCTGTACAAGATACTGTAGATCAACATTATATTGTTTGAGTATGAATAGATAATTCAAGGTGCACAGCCATTAATTTTGCCCTCCACCATCTCCAATTTTGGTTAGACAGTTGCAAGTTACTTGCATTAGTATGAAGTCTTAAAATTAGTATAATTGCTGTTGTGTTATTATTAACCTTTTCCTGCTCTGAGGAAATTTTAAAATTTCTACATGCAAACATCATAAAACCAGAACAGCCTGCAAGTAACTCACAATCTGTTCAGGTTTATGCTGTTTGCTGCTCATCAGTATCTATGGGTTGGAAACAAAGCCTTTAAAACTTTAATATAGTAAGAAAGGTGTTAAATTAAATTTATTCTCGAATGTGTCTTAGTGCGTTTTTGAGTGGTACAGGGTTAAATGTCTCATTTTGTTTTTGATTATCTTTGGTTTATTGAACATGTATGAGCCTTGCTCTGTGAAAAAGGGGTTAAATGCATGTGCGTTAAGTATCGTCCCTGATTAGCCTGTGCGGTCTGCCCAGGCTAATCTGGAGTGCTCATGCATTAAACCACTTTTTCACAGAGCGAGGCTCATATGTATTAGCACATTCAAATAATACAATTTAAATCTGAATCTTTTATTTAGTTGCAATACCTTAAAGCTTACTATGTTTGCAGTTTTAGTGAAAACACAAACTTTTAATCAAAGAAGCATATAATGTGTATTACTCATTAAATCAACTTCCACTTTATTCCATACACGTGTTCAACTCTGTGACATTATGTTCTGTCAAAGCTTTTTATTGCAAATTCATTAAACATAAATTGGTAACCTTGGGTATCCAAAAGGAATCCAAATTTTACTAGCCATAGACTTTCCAAAATGCAATTGTTTCTGAGAAGTATTTTTCTCTAGAAGGTGGCAAAACTCCTAAGCAATTCCTTTTTGGGCTAATGGTAGGGCTTATGCGTGTAACACCCATTGACAAATTATTAAATATACATTGAAAGGTCATTGTTCACAAAACGGATCATGATATAACATGATGCAGCATTTTGTACTATATCAAATTAAATATTGCTGAAAACAGTAGAATATTCAAATTATGGACATTTTATTCTGTTAATAATGCTTTCTTTCTAACATTACAAATCAATAAAGCATGCTTAACAATAGCAGAACTCTTTTGACTATTAATTATCTTTTCTATTCTTTAAATCTTTACAAAATTCATTGTCCCACTAACACCATCCTATAAAACAGGTTATGGCTTCCAATTGTTAATCAACTATAAAGCATGAACAAAGGCACAAATATCGCAGTATCTTTTGCAAATGATACAAATGTCCATGGCCTCGATACGGAACAAAAAGCAAGATTTCTTGTCAGGCGGTAAGCTGAATCCACGAGAACATTCGAAAAATTGTCCATTTATGCGCCACCAGGCCGTTCCTATTTAAATGGGCATCATGCATAGAACTTGGCCATCCAGGGCATATGTCCAAACATTTCAAGTTACTGTCACAGACTGCTTGATGAACTAAACTGCTGATAAACAAGGACCTATGCTCAGATGTTGAAGCAGGACATGCACTGTGGGTTCCATCAACAGTCAAATCATTCTACATCATTCATGAAATCCATAGGCAATGATCTTCAGCTCATGACGAGATTCTGGAAATCTGATGTACTGCTCCATCATTGCTGACAAGACTCTACATGTTGAAATGACTGTGTAATGTTGAGTCCCTGAAATACAAAAGTAAAATTCATGCTAGAGTTTAGCCATATTAATTATGCTTGATTGCATTGAAAGCTTTAGGCTTATTAAGACATTCTAGAGTCCGTTTTCTGGGAATAATCAGTACTTTGTATATATGAAGATAAAGAGACCGCTTATAAACAGGGTTGAACCCAAAATGTTCCCATCACTAGGTGAACACCATATCCACTACGCCAGCCTGACAAAGTAAATGAAGTGAAGCTTCTAAGTTACGTCTCATTTGATTGTTAACAAGAGCACCGCCCTGCTGGTTCAGACCTCTCATCTATTTTTTTTAAAGTTGAAGGGACCTATCTCAATACTTCAATCACAAAGGAGGGAGAGGTGGGGTGGAGAAGGGTGCATAGTGTGGTGGTGTGGTCATTTATTACACTATCTTCAAAAATGAAAAAATGATAAAAATAAATATTTGTGTTTTTTAGCCATGTTTAAAAAAAATGGGCGGGGGGTATAGTGTGAGGGTGTGGTCATTTATTAGATGATCTTTCAAAATGAAAAAAAAGTACTTTTTTCTTTTGGGGGGGGCGTGGGGGATGGTTTGGGTAGAGTCTATTGTGGTATGTCAGGTAAGAGTTGCTTTGTAAGGCTTGTAAAGAAGTTATGGAAATTTTAGCAAAATTTAATAATTTCACCTTGAGAGTCATGGTCATTCAAAGGTCAAGGTAAAATTCAACTTGCCAGGTACAGTAACTTATGATAGCATGACAGTATTTGAAGTTTGAAAGCAATAGCCTTGGTACTTGAGAAGTAAAGTAGACCAAAACACAAAATGTAACCATATATTCAAAGTTACTAAGTAAGAAAAGGACCATAATTCCGTCAAAATGACAACCAGAGTTATTCAACTTGTCCTGTACTGCCCTCTTATGATAATTTGCGAGTGTTCCAAGTATGAAAGCAATATCTATGATACTTTAGGAGTAAAGTGGACCAAAACACAAAACATAACCAAATTTTCAATTTTCTAAGAATAAAAAGGGCACATTATAATTTCAAAATGCCAGTCAGAGTTACATAACTTTGTCTGCACAGTCCCTTTATGATAGTAAGTGTTGCAAGTATGAAAGCAATAGCTTTGATACTTAAGGATTAAAATGGACCTAAACACAAAACTTAACCAAATTTTCAATTTTCTATGTAAAAAAGGGCACATTATTCTGTTAAAATGCACGCCTGCCCAGTCCCCTCATGGTATTAAGTAAATGTACTAAGTTTTATACTTGATACTTTATGAGAAAAGTGGACCTAAACACAAAACTTAACCGGACACCGACGCCAAGGTGATGACAATAGCTCATAATTTTTTTTCAAAAAAAATAGATGAGCTAATAAATAAAATGTAACAGATTGCACACTTGATTACACGATTTTTCATAAATACTCCTTCAGCTTTTTGTTTACATATGAAGGCTAGGGCCACTGCGAGCCTTACAAAAAAACTAACCATATTTGCAATTGTCAAGCCTCCTTCACATAAAATTTACCTTTGCTTATTCCAATATCCTTTTTCCAACAGACATTGTGCGCTCACGTACCATACATGGTGCCACAGTTTCACAGAATTCCTACAAAACAAGGGCTGTTTGTAATACATGCATGCCCCCCATATGGGCTCTCTGTTGTAGTGACAGCCATTGTGTGAATATGTTTTTTGTCACTGTGACCTTGACCTTTGACCTAGTGACCTGAAAATCAATAGGGGTCATCTGCCAGTCATGATCAATGTACCTATGAAGTTTCATGATCCTAGCCATAAGCGTTCTTGAGTTATCATCTGGAAACCATTTTCTATTTCGGGTCACCGTGACCTTGACCTTTGACCTAGTGACCTGAAAATCGATAGGGGTCATCTGCAAGTTATGATCAATCTACCTATCAAGTTTCATGATCATAGGAATAAGCGTTCTTGAGTTATCATCCAGAAACCATTTTACTATTTTGGGTCACCGTGACCTTGACCTTTGACCTAGTGACCTGAAAATCGATAGGGGTCATCTGCGAGTAATTATCAATGTACATATGAAGTTTCATAATCCTAGGCATAAGCGTTCTTGAGTTATCATCCGGAAACCATTTTACTATTTCGGGTCACCGTGACCTTGACCTTTGACCTAGTGACCTGAAAATCAATAGGGGTCATCTGCCAGCCCTTATCAATCTACCTACACAGTTTCATGATCCTAGGCCTAAGTGTTCTTGAGTTATCATCCGGAAACCATTTTACTATTTCGGGTCACCGTGACCTTGACCTTTGACATAGTGACCTCAACATCTATAGGGGTCATCTGCGAGTCATGATCAATGTACCTATGAAGTTTCATGATCCTAGCCCCAAGCGTTCTTGAGTTATCATTCGGAAAAACCACCTGGTGGACGGACCGACCGACAGACAGACAGACCGACATGTGCAAAGCAATATACCCCCTCTTCTTCGAAGGGGGGGGGGGCATAATAAATGAAGTATACATTTACAATTCAAATTTCTTTTAAAAGAATGTGTAGGTAACTCAATTCCCTATATATTACTTTATTGTTATAAAATAAATTTCTTTATATTTAAACAGACATTTAACAAAAATTAACTTGATTTATCAAATTAATCATAATCGAATAATAGACCAGTTTCACAATATGAACACCGATTATATAGGCGATACTTTAAGATATCAATCATATCACCTGACGCGTCGAATTGCAGAACGAGGCTGAACGTATAACTGCATTTTCTTTTGCTATGCAAATTGCGTTGAATATCAAGATTTTAATGCGAACTGACACTGGTTACAATTAAGTCAAACATATGCATACAGACAACCATCACATGTCATGCTGTGTTAAGTCAATAAATTAATAAGTAATTCTTATATAAAAATTATAATACCTAAATAATAATTCAATGACATAATAGTTTATACTATTAGTGTATATTAATAAATTATATTTAATCTTTATAAATAACAAGAGATGTGTTCATCAGAAACACAAAGCCCCCTACTGCGCCGATTAAAAAAAAAATTATTATTATTTTTGACCTTTGACCTTGAAGGATGACCTTGACCTTGAACTTCCACCACTCAAAATGTGCAGCTTCATGAGATACACATGCATGCCAAATAAAAAGTTGCTATCTTCAATATTGCAAAAGTAATGGTCAACGTTAAAGTTTTTTTTCGGTCGGACAGACTGACATACTGACTGACAGATCAACCGCTATATGCCACCCTACCGGGGGCATAAAAATACGAGTTACCCATAAGCATCAGAGTAAATGTGATCTGAAGACTAAACATCTATTATTGCACAAATCGAAGTCATAAATTAGCAGTATACAATACAAAGTATTATAAGACTACAATTCTCAAAGGTATGGATGTATTAGTGTGTGAACTATTTCATGAATCATAGAACATGTAAGAGTTGAATCAAGCATAAGACAAAGTCCTATAAAAAAAAAGAAAATGACACTAATGTTTAGCATTAATTTTTTGAAATATTTAAAATATATAGGTATAAAGCACTTTATAATTATGATAAAACTGGCTAATATCTATAAAGTATTTAGTTTCTGACAATCTGTTTGGACAGATGACTTTCAATGTTGACAATATCTTTCATGTTCAATAAAAGCAACAATTGAGAATTTGGCGTTAAATTATTCCAAGAAACAGCTACGCAATGCTACAACCACGAGAAGGCATGGTCACATGGAGGTGTCATTAATTGTGTTAAATGACCAGATATCTGCAACCTGTGATTTATGACATCACGTTGTTATTTAGTAATTGTCTGCACAGTATCTGATCATAACGAGGTTATGGGTTTGTGCTGAATACAGGGGCATTTAAACGCAAGATCTATCAATAAACAAAATAATTGATCGATCGCCCAAATAATGCGCAAACAAAGAGTGTCAGATAATCCAATAAGTTTTAGACTGTCAATTTACACACACTAAGAATTGAAAGCCATACTTGGAGTGTCAGAATTTGTGCAAAAAAAATGAATACAAACAAGTACTTTAATCTAGAAAATGTATTTCATTTATTGGCACTTAAAATGGAAAGTATATATTAAGTAATTTACAGCTGATTCTGACAAAGTCAACTTGTGTTGGCAATATCATTAAATCGCTAAATGATCAAAAGCAGAGCAATATTGCGACGCACTATTAGAAATCTCTACACATTAAGCCTCATTCTCGAATTCTGCAAATCATTTGACTACACGCTATTGGCTTATTGTGAAAAGGGTCTATTCACTTATAAATATTTTAAAGAAGTAGATTTTCCATCACTACAGCGGCTGAACTTTCTTAAAGGAAGTTTGGGAGTAAAATAGATCTACTCCAAGATTTTGTCACAAAAAACTTCAAACATACAACACTTTCAAGTGGAGAATAAGCCGCATTTAGTGGATGATTTAGAAACATGATTAATTTAAATTACATGTAATAGCTATTGAAAAGTTAAGTTATCCAGTTATTCTTGCTGCAATGTGGATAAGAATAATACAAACCAATAGCTGACAAACCTGATATCAGTGATATGTTGACCTTTGAAGTTGAAATTGAGACCTGAAATCTGTCTGTATAGAGAGGCACAATTTGTTTGGCATATCTTCAATCATTACTGGCAACACACACCTACAAAATTTATATATAAATTATATAAAAACATAAATTTATTAATAATTTTATTCATTAATTTATGACGAAATGTTTTAATCTAGGTCAGCTATAACGAAACTAACAACGGATTAAAAACAATACCTTATTTTAATTAATAGGTTGAAAACAAAAATATTTTTTTAATATATTGACGTTCAACTGAACGAATACAAGACACAAGTACATTACTTTACAATAAGTTATTATTTCAGTCGCATTCTGAGAAAACTGGGCTTAGTGCATGTGCGTAAAGTGTCATCCCAGATTAGCCTGTGCAGTCCGCACAGGCTAATCAGGGACGACACTCCGCATAAACTTGATTTTCGGTAAGGAGGGACTTCCTTGAAATTAAAAATACCATTTAAGCGGAAAGTGTAATCCCTGATTAGCATGTGCGGACTGCACAGGCTAATCTGGGATGACACTTTACGCACATGCATTTAGCCCAGTTTTCTCAGAACGCGGCTCATTTAATTAACGATTGTCAACATTATGCAAATTATCCGATAGTTTTACACTGTATTAAAAAGTACAAATACAAACCAGGTAATACATGTAAATGATCGTATGCAATAAAGTTTCTGATCTATTTCCTTAGTATCTGCGAATCCATCGAGTAGAAACAATAACCATGCAATTCGCTCCGCCATCTTGAAACGTTATACTTACTGAACGCACTGATTGTGTTGCATTTGTTACAAAGTATCTGATTGGTTATTTCTAAGTATCGGATCCAATCAAATTTTTCGGGTAACTAGGGATTCTAACACCTAACAACCCGAGATTTGTACAGTAATTCAATGCTTAATTTTCGCGGACGATATTTGTGTTCCGCGCTTTTTGGATCTGGTATTTACTGGATTTTCTCTCTTTAATAGACTTCTTAAAATAGCATTCTACAATCTCCGCGCGATTTTAAAAACTACTATTTGTACAGAGTAGATAAATAAGGTTCCGCGCGATTAATTGAGCCCGCTTTTTCTACAGGGTTGAAAAATAATTGCTCCGACGGAAAATATATGAAAGTTCCGCGCTTTTTAGATTTCGATTTGTATGTAGTGTTTTATGGCCATGCTGGCATTGGTTTTTCGCGGAAAGTGAAAGTTCCGCGAAAAATGACAATCCCGATATTTACTATATAAGTATATGTTTTTTAGCGGGGGTCCCCTTTGGCTTTCCATAGTATAGAGTCGAGTCATAACACTCTCTGATATGTTTTTTTTTCGAATAAAAATGTCATTCTTGCTTGTTGAAGTAAATGTGTTTTTTTCAAATAATACTTTATTACACACAGAAAATCTCTCTTTATGTTGCACCAAACAACTCTATTTTTCGAGCCGTAAATTCTAAGAAAAATAACGTTCTCACACCCACTTACGTATTTTTTACATAGACGATCATACATTTGATATCGGCGTGAACCTTTCTATTAGTGTGCAGCGAGTTTTAATCTTAAGAAGGAAGTTTAATTACATAACAAGCTTTAAACACGAATGTGTGCTGCGTTTGAAGGTGGACTTCCGCAAAGAATTGACCGATGTGGGATATTGGGCA
Source organism: Dreissena polymorpha (assembly GCF_020536995.1). Taxonomy (NCBI): domain Eukaryota; kingdom Metazoa; phylum Mollusca; class Bivalvia; order Myida; family Dreissenidae; genus Dreissena; species Dreissena polymorpha. Next base: position 54,052,440 of record NC_068362.1, read on the forward strand.
TTGATGGAAACCCCCAGTTTGTCAGTGAAGCTTACTGTGCAACTTCGCAGTATTCTTTTTGTGAAGTTGGTGAGAATTTTCAAATAAAATACTAGTAATGTTCATGAATATTTATAAAATAAGCGATATATTTGATAAGATATGAACGTTTAGTGTTTGCAAATACAATTCAAATATCATCAAACATTATGTATCAAAGAACTATCACACTATGTAAACATGGTGGCAGTCTCGATGAGATATTCTAAAGAAGATAATTAAACAATATATATTTACTGCTATATTTGCATAATTACACACGTTCAATTTAATTATTTGCATAAATATAAACTAAACAATATATTAACATGATTGTGTCCTTTAATTGTACAAGTATATAGTTTAACAGTTTATATATGTTTACATGATGGAACAAGAATCATCATTGTTATCAATACATTTCAGATAATTACACCGGAAGTGAACTTTCAGGTACATCTGTACTTAAATAAAATAACAGATGCAAACATTATATGGTTTCGTATCTAAGTTTCACTTATGAAAAACACTGTGAATGATTTAATTATTGTCAAAAGTAACAGAAACTGTCGTATTACTTCTTATGAACGTTTTCGCATTGCAGAAGTCACCTTAAAAAATTCGAACCTCAACTGTACGATCCAAACCTTAGTAATGTTTATCGAATAAAAAATAACAATTAATAACAGGACAACTTATTGATATTAAAGATTCGCGAGAAGCAGTATCTTATTGATAGTTGGCCGATTTGGAACCTATTTTTCGATGACGTACTTTTTTCAGTGTGCGTATCAACTAATGTAACAAATCAGCCATTCACAAATGCCCCATCATTTGCTTCATACAAGCAAGAAACACTTACCACAACAAGCATGCCAATCAACGAGAATACGTCGACGGAATCAATACTTCCTAGCAATTCTTCAAGCCCATCAGGTAAAATAGCGACACCGATATAATGAATAACAAATCGTCGTTTAATAAACTTCATCACTTTGCAACCTAACAGCAATTTAATACGTTCGTGTTTTTTTCAGTGAGCAGATCAACTATTGTAACAACGCAGCCTTCTTCAAATATCACATTGTATGGTTCAAAAAACACAGAAAGATTAACAGCACAAATCATGCCAATCAATGAGAATACATCGACAGAATCTATGGTTCGTAGCCATGCTCAAAGTTCATCAGGTAAAATAGCAGCAGTGAAATAATAAATAAGCCCTTGTGTTATTTACATATTACCTCGATTATAAAACTTACACACTATTACATCTCATTCATCATATATTTCTAATAAGATTCTAGATGTGTTTTTTAAAGCTTTTATATTTTTATGTTTATATTGTATAATTATAGTTTTATCGTTATTTAAAAAAAGGAACAACAGTGCAACTAAGGGAGTAATATAACACTATGTGGATAACCGATACGAGCAAAAACAAAATGTAGGCATGATCGGAAATGTTATATGGTGAATGTCACAGTCTGTAAACCAACAGTTACGGGTTCGGTATCGCGTTGTGGTCAAATATTTTCCCCTTTTCAGTGATCTTCCTGATAAATACACTTAACGCTTTCAGTCTGATGTTTGTTTCGGCCAATCTCAAACATTTTAAGGAATACTTAAAAAGTTTTACAAGTGATCAAGTCTCTTTTGAAATTTGAATATAACTGGTAAACCAAAATCGTTATAGATATATAACCTGAATTCACGTCAAATAATGTAGCACGAAATATTCTTGTTCGACATTAACAAGCATAACATATGACTGTTTGTCAATTTTACTTATTTATAGTGCCATTGTAACATTACTCTTTGTTCCGTGCCCTACATCCATTGTATTTATATCATCTGTAACACTTTGAAGACACGTCATTGTTAATGTTTATTGTTCTCTTCTCAAGATGTCTTAAATGACTAATGACGTGTTAAAGCAGTAAAGACTTTGTAGGATTCATCAAAATATTTTCGTAAAATTGAACTCAGGCGATTTTTGTCGTTCAAAACCATGTGTTTAAAAATATGTGTACATTTATTATGCGTCATGTGTCTCATAACTGATAATATATTTACGTATATTGTGCTATTGCCTTTATTTCAGGCTCCGCTCTTGGCATCAGTCTAGGTGCGAGCGTCAGCATTGTGGTCATCGTAATAATTACCACCTTCGGAGTCTGCGTTTATAGAAGAAGGTTAATACATAACCTTTGCGAAACTTGTAAGTTTAGTAGATGTACATTACTTTGAATTCCCCATTACCCCGCATTGCTTAACTTATAATTTGTTTTTAAAACTTGAGTAAATGGTGGCTATATGTGTAGCATATTTTGCATTTCCCTACTGAAACGATGACCGAGTACATACACAGACTTAATTATTAAAAAACGATTTAAATGAGTTCCGTTAGGCGATTATTTAGAAGCAAACAAGTAACATCAATTGTTTTTATTTCACTGAATATGCTTCAGATATAGGCGTAAACCCCAAAATAAGCAAGTGTCCGTTCAAATAAACGCATTGTATGACGTCAGTAGCCAAAATGAGACGCCTAGAAAACCAGAGCACCAAAATGAAAGTTATGAGTACGCAGTTCCAAGTCGGCTGCGGAAAAACGACATTAACCAGCGTGGAGTAAAGGGTATTGAACATGAAATTGCTGACCTTAATGCGTATAGTAAAGTAATACCAAGGACAAAAAGGAACGTGAATACGATGGATTTGCAGTCTAGAAAAGAAAATAACACCGGCTTTTCTGGTGATGCCACTGTAATTAAAGCTGAAAACGCGGTTGAAGCGAGTGACGAGTATGATTTCTCTGCCACAACGGAACCAATCAACATGAACGTGTATGGCCATCTTGGTAGCCATGATCACGATGACGCATACGACGTCGCTTCGTGTACTCAAAAACAGCAGACGCAAGAAGAAATGAATGATTACGATAGACTAGATAAACGTTCTTTACAATAACAATGAACACCGACACTTTCTTAATTTTAATTGCAGTCTTCTTTGGTGTTTGGTAATTTATATATTTGAAACGAGACTGTAAGCTTGAACAAAACTTGTTGTGTTCTACCTAAGTGTGCACCTTTCTGAATAATGATTACATTTGAATAGAAGCGTTATTTGTCTCAATAATCTGCTTATGCATTGAAAGGTTGAAACTTAATAACCATTTCGAGTGGCGAAACAGGAAAAGATCAGACATAACTTTGATATTTCTACTCAAGGTTAGATTCAGTTAATATCATCTGTTTTGGTTATTGCTTTTTACACTTAAGCGATACTGTCTTAGTTGCGTCATCCAGTAAAATATATTGTAAGATAACGATTATATTATTTCCGTGTGTTTGTGCACTTCACTTGTTTCGACTCGTATTTCTTCAACTTGTCGGATATATTCAATTACACAAAGAGATGGACCTTATATCTCTATATGACGGGCTAAAATTGTGATCATCAACATATAAGGATAGCCGGATAACAACAAGTATTTATGGATAGTAAGTTGGTTCATTTTCATTTCCTAGTTCCTTTTTATATAAGGAATAAGGATCTGTTTCTTATTCCTTATTAAAGCTTAACATATTTGATAAAGGGTTTTAAAGAAAAATAATGCATACAATGCTTAAGTAAATCAAAACAAAACAACTCGAATACATTTACTTCATGTTTTAAGCTAAATATTCATGTTCCGTCTTCGCGCTTGCATAGGATTTCGTATTGAAACCGAACCAATATGTTCTAATACAAATACTTACTTCTCATCAACAAAACCTAAAGCAAATAACAATATCTTACATGTATGTGAAATAAAAGTGCTGTCTTGTACATTTCAACATGTTTGCTTTTATTTTTAATCTAGTTCCGTTTTCGCGGCTGAATAAGGAACAAGGAACCAGTTCCTTATTCATTATTCAAGCCGAATAAGGAACTTGCATTTTCTTACTCAAACAACATTGCAATTGATCAAAGGTTAACCATATGTAAATGAACATCATTGTATTTAGGTTGTATATTTAAAAATACATTCCAACTTAGGTTTTAGTAATGATAATTCCGTTCCTTATTCAGTTTGAATAAGGAATAAGGAACTGGTTCCATATTGCTTATACAAAACGAATAAGGAACTGGAGTGTTCTTTCTATAAATTATAAATCAAAATGAACCAACGTAACGAATAAATCAAAGAAAATTATTGTAAATGTAGGACGGGTATATACATATAAATTGCAGTACATTTCTACTTTGTTGTATTTAATTATAATATAGTTTTGATATTCGGTTTGAATTAGGAATAAGGAACTGGTTCAATTCGAATTAGGAACTTGCATTTTCTTACTCAGTAAATAAATAAATTTGAATAAAGAGACGCAAAAATCAAGGAAAATCTCTGTAAATGTAGGTTGGGATTTTTTTTGTATTGCAGTACATTTCTTCTTAGTTCTCTTTTGTAATGATAACGCAGTGCCTTTTTCACGGCTGGATAAGGAAAACGTTACCAATTGCACTATCTGAAATATAACTGATTACCACCGAGAACAGCGCAATTTTGTCGGTTCCCACGACTTTTAATCGTGCGCCGATGTTGAAGGTCGCCGAATGTAACGTTGGCATCCGAGAGCGAGAAAACGCGCTTTCTGAGATAGAAAATCTATTGAAATAAAACAAACAAATGACAGATATGTAAGTTTTGGTTTTTAACTGAAAAAACACACACACACAACAACAACGAAATACAGAGGGATTTTGATGAAACTTTCCAGTCTAATAGAGGCACCTTGGCCGCTGCTTCCGGTTCAGTCTCGCTTTATTGTGACATCTTTATTGTGACGTCGCACTGATAACAACGCTGTCCGACATATTGGCATTCGATGCGAAAACGGAACTGTTACGCTTAGAACGACGAAGGACTGTTTACCATGAAGACCATTGCCGTTTTTAGATCCCGCAGTCAATAATCGTGTGCCGAAGTTGTAAGACGCCGGATGTACCGTTGGTTTGCATGAGCGAGAAAACGCGTATTCCCACTAAAAGAAAAATAGGACGAAAACACACTTTTACAGCTAGGATGCGCGCTTTTTCGTTTCAATTATAATATAAAAGAAAATATTGAGGCATTTCGATGAAACTTTTCAGTCTTCTAGAGACACACACTTTGACCGCTGCTCCTGGTGCAGTCTTTCTTTTATGGTGACGTGTGATGTTGAAATCATTTTGCTTGCTTAATCATATCCCTTTGTAACTATTTTCCTATGAAAACGGAATGAAATATTTAAAACATGTTTAGTTTTCAGCTATCATATAGTCTTGACCAAAGTTCAGGGTCAGATAAGATTTCGAGAACTGTATCAGATATATAAATAACAAATTTTCGATTAAACATCGTCAATAAAAACGAATATAAAGCTGTGCTATGCGATAATGATCCGAATTTAAGTAGCCGAAATTGTGGCCCCTGAATAAGGAAATGGGTGTAAAGATCGGAAGCCTGTTTTTCGGACGATCACTTTCGGATATGTTATATTTTAGATGTTGTGTGTGTTATTTAAACTTAGTTATGTTATATTGACATATTCTGTCCCATTTCTTATTATATTCTATTTGACGATAAGCGCTGAAAACAACTATGAAGAAGATAATAAGAAATTGGTATTGCCTTTCTCGAACAAAAATTAAAATTAACCAAAAAATACTAAATGTCATTGAAGTAATGGTATATGTAGGTTCAAAGTTAAATATGTTATTTGCAATATATTTCTAACTAGTTTTATTAAATAATAACACAGTTCCTAATCCAGTGTGAATACGGAATAAGGAACTGGTTCCTTAGTACTTATTCAAATCGAATAAGGAACTGGCATTTTCATACTAAACAAACTATTAAAATGAACCAAAGACACCTATAAATCAATGAAAATAATTGTAAATCTAAGTTGAGTATCAAAAACATTAAATGCATTACATCTCTATTAAGTTTCATTTAATGATAACCTTATTCCTAATTTTAATGTTTCAAGCCAGAACCGTAACTCAACCAAGATGAATTTGGGATTAGTAAATCATTTCAAGAACAAGAGATTTCTCGATGTCTGATTATCACACCAACTGGTTTGTCAATGTCTGCTCACGCACTTTTAAAATTACACTTGGCATCCTTAAGTATTCTACAAATTGCCCAGCGTGGGGAAAATATACTCACAAGTACTCCAGAGTATGGCCGTGTGCCTTTGAGCGTAGTTTCCTTACCTGCGGCACATTGTAGTATACTTATAAGTACCCGGTACTTTCAAGTTGTATCCGAGCCGAAAACGACCAATATAGCCTTGCTGGACATGTCTATGGGGTCTTATTTTTTATCCTGGTGTGTAGTAAACTGTTTCATACCTGAGTTTCAAAACAAAGTAAGACTTCAAGATTAAACAAAATTAATGAAAATATCAAACCTCATGAATAATCTGATGTTGACGGAAATTTCCGAAAAAATATACGTTACGAACATAAAAACAATGATTATTTTCCTTTTATTGAACCAATCGTTTAAGACGAAAACATACGGCATTTTTTGATAATGTTAGAGGCAAAATCTAAAAGGATGCACAAAAGGGACGTATTACACAATAATTTAGGAACAACAACTTTTGCATTAGAAATCTCAAAACGTTTTACACTCGCCCGTCGGGACAACGATCTTCCTATTTTCGTAGGCCCGATCTGAATTTGAGACGCCTCAGGCCGATCGTTCAGGTCAATGACATTGCTATTAGTCCGTTAATTGTTGGAAAGTACACTTCATTTAAAACATCGCGCTTTTCAAATACACTCTTCAATTAAACAAAAAATGAAACTTGCATTATCGCCGATTTAATTTGAGCGATTTTGCCCAACACTTTTATTTCAAGTTCATTTTGTTCAGCCATCATAAAACAAACATCAACGTCATATGCCTTATGTAATTACGCTTAAAGATGCCCAGACTCTTGCGTCCTTAAACTGAATAAGGCTATCAAGTGATTACTTCACCGACCAAGCGCGTGCAGTTTGGCTTGTTTTGCATTCAGTTTAACAAATAGAAACGCTTTATTAAATTTATACCTAACGACTTTATTCTAATACTGTGAAATGATTTGAAATGTAAACATAAAATGTTTATATTCACTTTACAAATTGAAAATAAGTATTGTTTTACATCTATCAATGATTGAATTAAGTAATTTTCGACCACGAAATTACTTTAAAGTAATCCGTAAATAGAATACATACATATTTGGTGTCGGAAAAAGCTTGTCTGTCATGGAAGGTCAAAAACGTATCCGACTTCTAGTATTTCTTTCATAAAAGTATTTAGTTGTATAACAAAATGATTTTCGCCCCGCGAAACGGCACCTCCGGCCCGCCAAGTATCAGGTCATGTGACCCGATTATTTCACTAGTATGTGTTGCTATCGACACACATGTAAACAAAGATAATAAATATTGAGGAATATATAGGCTTTAGTCACAACGATGTACACTAGCTGTCCATTTGACCATAGCGATAAATTGTACGCAAACTTTTTGTTTTGATCTTTAAAGATAATTACATTGACATTCTTCGTCGTTTGAGAGCGGACTTGATGATCTTGTGATCAAAAGGCGTGAATGTTTCATTTATTAATTACACATGTTCCAACGGATGAATGTTCGTCTTATGGGACGAATTTACTCAGTATTGTAAAATGTTTACAAATTGACATGCTTCTGTACGTACTAAAATACCATCTAAATTCAAAGGCCTGTTTGTTGTGCAGGTAGCGAGCCACTTTTGCTGCTATAGGTGTTCTGATGCCCATGCCATGCATATGCTCTATTTTATATTTCTTTTGCTATTTTAAATATTTAAACGTGTTCCTCTAAAGGCAATTTACAAAAACTGTTAACAAATGCTTAAATCGTTGCATAAATAGTATTTAACGTAGCGCTATACAGTTGGGGATTATCTTACCATAGGTTAATCTAGTGCACCACGTAAGAAAATCAAAACCTTAATGCATTGCATCATCCAAATTAAATAAACAGATATTATTAAGATTAGAATCGTGTGTAAAGAATGAAACCTGGCAAAAAGCGTTCAAATGAAGCGGAACATATTTAAGACCACCACAACAACTGCCTGTTGGTAATTATTGGCTTAGAAATGCAATTAGCGTCCAGGATAACTTTTTTACAGGTACTATGAATTTGTTAAATTAAAGCCTTCATACTGCAATAAAACACGTGGTGTGCACTATATACAGATTAGGCTACTGTACAAATAAAAATATAAATAACTCACTAACACAATCAAATCAAACAAGTAGATCTACACCCAGCTAATAGATGTATATATTATTACATACAGCCACACCACTTTCTGACATGCTTTAGTTCTAACACATACGACAAGCTTGCACATGTTGAATTACACATTTATTTAATCATTTCTTTATTATTATAACAAAACACTCTTAATGAAGGAGTATATAACACTATGAGTCTATCAGTAAATCGTGAGACGTAAAGTTCATACCAACTTGTGCAATTTTAACATGATCATACGTTAACTTTACCTCTGTATTTACTTTTTGGAAGACTTCAGCAATTTTGAATTATGTAAAATGAGTCAAATTACATTAAATTAAAAGCGTTCGTCGCGAATGTTTGTTGCATTTGAAGGTGGCAGACTGTAACATCTTTTCCGATGTGGGATGTTGGACATAACTGGAAACTTCACGTTTGTTAGTTACTGTGAAACTTCAAAGTATTCTTTCTGTGAAGTCGTTGAGAACCGCACAATTTAAATAATTGTAAAACAAAAAAATAGAGTTATAATTTTAATTATCTTCAAAACTTAACGTTCAGTATTTGCAAATAAACTAGTTGTATTATCAAACCATATGCAACAAAGAACTCGCAAAGTATCGGGCATACATAATACGGGCTATCATGTCAGTCATGTCTCGATTATATATGGGTTTGTATAGTTCGTACACGTTTGGTTTTCTCAAATCATTAAGATTAAAAAATATATTTATGATAATAACACTTTCAATTACTTTCTTTGCAGAAATATAAACTCATTCATATATATTACAAGATTATGTCAGCTATATGTACTGATATACAGTTAACAGCTTAATTTATGATTACATGCTGGACTAATAGCATGTATAGGTTTAAATACATATATACGCCGTTATTAAATTTCAGAGAATTCCACCGGAAGTGATCTTTCAGGTACCTCTTCACTTAAATGAAATTAAATATGCACATTTTATGTTTTTCGTATGTTTATTTCAATACGATTAACAAAAAAAACTATACATTTGATACAACGCTCGACAAAATGACAGAAAAAGTTGTATTATTTCTTGTTTAATGTTCACGCGTTTCACAAGTCACATGCTAAAGATCTGCATCAATGCAAGGTTTATCGAAAAACGATAACTGTTTTATATTAGACATTATCTGACAAGTAAATAATCGTTAAAATGAGTGTTTAATGGCAGTTTACTGTTTTATAACCGATTCGATGGTAACGCACTTAATTTTGTTCAGCTTGTGGATCAACTATTATAACAAAGCAGCCTTCCTCAAATCACCCATCAACGTTTGTTTTACACAAAACAGTTAAATCACCAATGATGTCAATCAAGGAGAATACATCAACAGAAACTATAGTTCTTAACCGTGCTTCCACTTTATCAGGTAAATGTCACAGCAGGGCTTTTTTTTCCTTCTTTGGGACCCGCCGGTCATTTCCCCTCGGATTTTTTTTCCCCTCAGCAGCTAAATTTCCCCCAGACTTCATTTTTTTCCCCTTAAAAAAATAAAAAAAAATTTAACTTTAAATGCATAAGTTAACCTGATCCAGTGTAGAATATATAACATATGGCATAATTAAATTATCTGTTGCATTGAATTTGTTTTAAAAACAGCAAAATATGTTAAATTGATTATTTAAGACTTTCCTTATTTTCCCCAAAATCAGGCTTTTCGCGTGATTTTTTCCCCAAAATCCGGCATTTGGCGCGATTTTTTCCCCCTCAAAAAAGGGACAGGCCCTTTCCCCAAAATCAGATAAAAAAAACTGAACAGCAGCAAAGTAATGCATTTATAGATTTAGGCTAGACGTATTACCTCTCTTAGAAAACTAACACAATCTTGGAACTCGATCATCATATACTTAAACTGGTGTTCTATATGTTTGTATCTTTGATTTTATTATTTTTTGTATTGTGCACCGGAAAAGATAAGCATCGGGCAAATTTGTGTTGCATCAAAAGAGAAAAATACGGGTCATAATTTAAAAAGGGGATTCATGTAAAATACCGTAAGATATTAACCTCGTTGGTATAAATGATGTAAATGCAGAATTATACGATGCTGATTCACTGACAAACATGTTCAAGATAATAACGTTATTTTACTGCTTAGGTACATTGTTGTCTTAAAGTTATTCAGTTGCACTGCATAACATTTCAACATTTCATGCTTTCTAAAGAAAATCAAAACATGAGCAATAGATGAATCACAATAAAGTTTTAAGATATGTTAGTTGAAGGCACTTGTTCACCGATTGACGCATTTATAAGTTTCATTGTTTAATAGATTTCAAAACAAGAACAGCAGTGTAACATATCACAGAAACACTAACAGTAACAATCATGTCAATCAACGAGAATGCAACGACACAATCTACAGTTCGTAACCATGCGTCCACTTCATCAGGTAAGAAAGCAGCAGCAAAGTAGTAAATACTTACATGTAAATCACGTACACATATATTGTTAATACCATTTATCCCACTTTAACAGCGAATTCGGTTGATTAAAGCCCTGTTTATTAAAGTTCGGCTATAATCAACGGCACGAAATGACGTCATCAACTAAAGAACCGGGACTACTTTTTTCCCACGCACATTGCCACCTGTATTTGCCAAGTGCATCAATAATAAAAACAATCTCAAATGTTTGTCATTTGCAATGACCTTAAAACAAATAAAAGTAGTAAAAAAACACGTGCTTGTTGCCATTTATTGTCATTGAACCTCTTGTATAATGTAAATTTAACACTATGTTGCAAATAGGCTCTGTTGTTGTTGCTCCCCTTTGACGGAGTCAGTTAGTGTCGCTCTCGGTTGACCATAGAAAACAATCGTCTACGAAATTGTAACACCTGAAAATGTCTGACGAATTTAACAAAACCAATTTCTCGTTAATTTGGGATGAATTAAATGATGAAAATGAGCAACAAGCAACTGAAACAATGGAATTAACACTAAGCCAGTTCCAGGAACAATATGGGTTTGATCCATCTATTTTGTTTACGAAGAGATTGAATTGACAACTGAGAATGAAACTAGCACCAGTAGTAACTTTGGTTCTGATGCACCATACAATAGCAATGCCATTCCACCAACTTAAAATCATATTCCAGACATTCCTGACAATAAAGAGTTCTTAGATGTTAACCTCACTGATGTCGGTGATTTCATTGTCCAAAATAAAAATAAAAAGACTGTAGCAAAGACCTTGTCTGACATAAACAAATGTAAAAGGTTTCTAATATCAAAAGCTGAATCAAAAGAAATCCAACACATAGAACCAACTCTTCTTGATGAGTATTTGGCCACTTTCCTGTTGTCCCTTAAAAAGTAAAATGGCACAGAGTTCGAACCAAGCTCTCTCCGTGGCATCATCGCTAATGTTGACAGGTACCTGTAACGACATCGCTATGGATGTTCAGTCATGGCAGGGGCTGGAGTCCAATATGCATTCACAAGGGACACACATGATGCAAGAATTTATCCCACGTTTTTATTCAGTAAAACTTTTAATTTTAACACAATAAGTTTTCCTGAAAGTTTGTCGTACTTTGATAATTACTGTGGTGTCACCAAGGTCAGTGTATTACTCCGCATTCCAAAAATGACCGCTGATCAAATAGTCATTAAAATCAGAATATCATTCTGTGACAAAGAGTCGTGCGTTATTAATGAAAATTACAATTTTATTCATATTGAATAGCAAATCTAAAAGTGTTATAACCTCAATATGTAACATTTAGTTGTTATATACAAGGAACTACATTTGTATACAATGTAGCCTAACACCACACACAATTCACTTTCAAAATTGAAACTATCTACTAGATCACTAGGTGCAAAATATTAGTCCATATAAACGTTCTCCCAGAGCCTTTGATGATTTTTGCTATGGCAACTCCCTTAGGTTTTAAAGTTGAGAGTTGAATTATTTCACCTAGCAAAATATTTGCTTCTTTGTTATAATATGTGGTTATTTCGTGACGAAATAACAATGATAACTTGGATTTAAGCTAATTATACACCTTAACATTTTGAATGTGGAAAGTGGCACAAAAGAATTGTGAGGCAAAGTTGGTCGAACGAGAGAAAGACAGTTGCTGGTGAAGTGACTGGGTGGGGCGAACATCAAGATCAATTTGTTCAACGGTAGACAGTGGTTGTCTAGGCTGCATTACGGCCATAGTTTCAGTGCATGAAGGTGAACAAGAGGAAGCTGTTGGTTTTTTACATTTACTGGACTGAGCAAGAATGTTGGAACACTTTTGCTGCTGTTCAACATATATGGTGGAATAATTGGTTATGGACTGGATATTTTTGTGCCCTTTTATTGCCATAATTTCAGTGGGTAGAATGTTTGCATTTCGAAGTTTTTGGACCAGGAATTTGCGAACTGAGTGATTCGTTTTTCTCTTGTGCTCGGGAAAGCCGGCGTCTTTTGCCATGGTCTTGAGCATCTGGCCTAGCTTGTTGACACCCAATTGTTGACGCAAGAACCACTGGGATGCATTGTCAATTATGCGTATTGCCAGGTAGAAAGGGTGCTGATCTGAAGAAAAATCTGATGGACGCATATTCGAGTACAGCTTGTAAATTAACACAGGATTTTTTGGTCCAGAAGTGCCGAACAATTTGGGAGACACTTTTCTTATGTCAGCGATGTTCTCTCTTGTGCGTGGTTTCGTTTGGCGCTCGTTTAACTCGAGATACTCCACACCATTCCAGTCTACACGGAGGCGAACGTGTCCCCACCAAACATAATACAAGATACAAGAATCTTTATTTTATGTCAGATATGAACAACAATAAAAGACAGCATTTACGTTGAAGCGGAAGTACTTTGTGAAATGAGGTGCAAAATAATGAGAACAATTGATACATATTTGGTGTGTTTGTGTGTTAAAAAAGTTTCTTACCGAAAATTGTATTGCTCCGTGGTTCCTCGCAAGTCAAAATGAAGGCTGTTGTTCAACCAAATTGTATTTAACAAGGCCTTCGGAGACTCGTTGCCAAGGATCCCCTTCTCCCAGAGCAGATCGATGTCGGTATCACTCAGCGGATGGGCCTCCCTAGGACGGTTTCCCTGACCCTAAATTGGTGATTTATATTTCTTATACTGTTTCATTTTACTTTTCGACTATAAATTTAATTCATTTTTTTTTGTATTATTCTATCTTTTGTAGGCTTACAATATTACTGTTTAATTTTTTCCCAATGTTGTCATACATGATACGTTTCTGTTCAATATGTTATTTTGACAATTTCTTTTTGTTATAACCGTTCATCTTAATGTTACCTGTTTTTAAGACTTTTTTCTTTGCATTGTATGTGTCCCTTGTGAGTGCAAATTGGGCTCCAGTCCCGGTCATGACTGGACATCCATAGCGATGTCGTTTCAGGTACCTGTCAACACTACCGATGATGCCACGGAGGGAGCTTGGTTCGTAATCTGTGCCATTTTACTTTTTAAGGGACAACATGAAAGTGGCCAAATACTCATCAAGAAGAGTTGGTTCTATGTGTTGGATTTCTTTTGATTCAGCTTTTGACATTAAAAACCTTTAAAATTTGTTTATGTCAGACAAGGTCTTCGCTACAGTCTTTTTATTTTCATTTTGGACAATGAAATTACCGACATCAGAGAGGTTAACATCTAAGACTCTTTATCGTGAGGCATGTCTGGAATATGATTTAAAGTTGGGAGAAGGGCATTGCTACTGTACGGTGCATCAGAACCAAAGTTACTACTGGTGGTAGTTTCATTTTCAGTTGTCAATTCAATCTCATGTGTTAACAAAATACATGGATCAAACCCATATTGTTCCTGGAAATGGCTTAGTGTTAATACCATTGTTTCAGTTGCTTGTTGCTCATTTGCATCATTTAATTCATCCCAAATTGATGAGAAATTGGTTTTGTTAAATTCGTCAGACATTGTGAGGCGCTACAATTTCGCAGACGATTGCTTTGTATGGTCAAAGGGGAGCAACTCGAACTGACTCTGTCAAAGGGGAGCAACAACAACAGAACCTATTTGCAACATAGTGTTAAATTTACCTAATACTAGAGGTTTAAAGATAATAAATGACAACAAACAGGGTTATTTACTACTTTTATTTGTTTTAAGGTCATTGATGCACTTGGCAAATACAGGTGACAATGTGCGTGGGAAAAAAGTAGTCCCGGTTCTTTAGTTGATGACGTCATTTCGTGCCGTTGATTATAGCCGAACTTTAATAAACAGGGCTTTAATCAACCGAATTCGCTGTAAAAGTGGGATAAATGGTATAAACAATATATGTGTACGTCATTTACATGTAAGTATTTATTACTTTGCTGCTGCTATCTTACCTGATGAAGTGGACGCATGGTACGACCTATAGATTGTGTCGTTGCATTCTCGTTGATTGACCTGATCGTTACTGTTAGTGTTTCTGTGTTTTGTTGCACTGCGATTCTTGTTTTGAAATCTTTTAAAACAATGAAAACTATAAATACGTCAATCAGTGAACAAGTACCTTCAACTAACATATCTCAAAAGTTTATTGTGATTCAGCTATTGCTCATGTATTTATTTTCTTTAGAAAGCATGAAATGTTGAAATGTCATGCAGTGCAACAGAATCAATTTAAGACAACATTATACCTAAGCAGTAAAAGAACGTTATTACCTTGAACATGTTTGTCAGTGAATCAGCATCGTACAATTCTGCATTTACATCAAGCACTCGAAAAGTCGAGCGCGCTGTCTTCTGACAGCTCTTGTCTATTAAACTACCCCTTCAAACTAGTGAATCATATAATACCATAATAATATCAAAATTGCGTACCTTAAAATGCTCTTGCTCGATGTTAATTTCAATTAATAAAAAGTGCACCTTCTTTAATTACACGTATTGTGTTATTATCACAGGTTTATAAAACAATCCATATTGATAAGATAATTCAAAACTTGTAAGTTCTATTATAATGTCCTTTAACTAGAATATTAAGGGGACAATCTTTTATAGGAACATTTTCATTATAGGGAAAACTATGTTTGACAATTAAGTGAAAACAACTTGACCAAATAGGATTCTCAACATATTGGAATTAGACAGGAAACATGTTTCTAAAATCCCGAATAAATGGATTTGTTAGATTCCCTTTATAATATTGATTATAATTGCATGCATGGATATGAGTGAAATTCTAATGATTGTTAACAACTTACATGTGCAATTTCCAGAGTTAATACAAGTCCCTGGATGATTTTAATGATTTAGCCTGTTTATCTTAAAAGATACTTTTTATTTTTAATACAGTAATAACATTTTATTTAAAGCACCAGCATGTAAATATATTGAATGAATTGTCTGTAATGAAATAAGGTCACTTCCAGCATGTAAATATATTGTTTAAAATAGTGTTTTGTTTAGTGTTGGGTTAGCTCTGTAGCGATGCAGTGAGAGTGTCTGGTTACTATTTAGGAGACCCTGGTTCAACCACCCCGTTGGAACTCATGAGTTTTAACTTAAATGAAAACAAAGAATACACCAACTGTGAATAAGTAAATGGGTCAGACTTGAGTAATGGTTTCAGGGAGGGCCATGCGAATGCAAGACAAAACATTAAGAGGGGAAGGAGTGTATTGAAATAAGGTCACTTTCAACAGCCATGCTGTTGGGCTAGCTCTTGAGCGATGTGTCTGGTTACCACTCTGGAGACCCTTTTTCACTTCCCAGTTGGAACTCAGGATTTATCACTTTTAATTCTCATTTAAAGTCTGTATTTACATACCTTTAATAAAAATCAAATGTTTAACAACCTTTTTCATGGGTTTGATTTTTAAATTACTTTTGGCTATAGTCAATAAACTATAACTATAAGGTCTTCGTGTACGTTATTGTAACCTAGCAATTGATTTCCATCAAATACCCAGACCGACCCGCGTTTCGATTACCGGTATGACTAGGATCGTTGCAACCCGCGATCAACGAATTTAGTGTTGTGTAACCAAAGTATCGCAAGTTACTCCCCTTGATTATAAAATTGCCAATGTATAGATAAAAAATGTAGAAACGCTGAGGTAAAACCCCCAAATTTAGCTTATGAAATGCATGGTAAGGCATTTAATTTGTTATTTTTTTAATGTAAAACTCAATAAAAAATATATGCATGCGTATTTCAATGCTCAGCGATGTGTTAAGTCAGCGAATTAAATGCAAACTCATTGTCTTGAAATTGCAGACACCAGAGGGAATCCGGGTCCGTTCGCCCTAATTTCTGTTCGCCCTAAAACCTGTTCGCCCTGTGTCCGTTCGCCCTAAATTTTATTATCAAAGCAGGGAAGCAATAAATATAACGAACTGTGTTATCTTTTTAACATTTTAATATATAAATGACAACTTAAACTACAAACTTGCCTACGTGTGTGAAAAATCAAGAAGGCGCTCTTTAACGTGTAAGCGTGTTTGTAACAAAGCCGTCAAAGGCCAGTAATGTTCTCTTATTGTTTATTATATTAATTAATGAAAACTTTATGTTACACCTTTACATTAATCAATACATACGTACATGAAACAAATACAGTGAAAGAAAAACAATACAGAATATAGTATAATACAATCCGTTCAAATCCATCCGTATGAAATTCTAATTAAATAATGTATGGAATTAATACATCAAGCAAAGATACTCTTACTCTAACGTACATTTAGTCGTGATAATATGTCAATTACGAAAGAGAAACCTATCACCGAAGATGTAATTTATCATATATATCGGTCATTTTGGTTTGCTTATACAATAATGGTCTTTTTAATTGAAAAGGCGGACGAAATCGACTAAGGTTATACTATAAATTGACATTGCCTTTAAGTTGCGCTGCTAACCATTTTAATATGTATATAATTAAATAATAATTATCTTATACCTTAATGTTTTTTTATAATTGAACATTTTCTTTGAGGCCAATTTCTACACAATTTAAAATAAACTGCTCTGTTTCATTTACATAATTTATGTTTATTTACTTAATCATACGCTAATAATCATATTAAAGATAATTTCTAAAAAAAACAAAAAAAAAACAGTTCTGTTTTATAAACATGATTTATGCATGCATCAATATTTAGTATACTCTTTAGGATAATAGTTTCAGCTTAATAATCATATTCTACATAACTAATTTCTATATGATTTAGTAATTGTTCTCAATGTTAACTATATTAGGTTAATACGACACTCAATCAATCAATTAACACAGACCATTATCTCTTTAATCTTTTAATTAATAGACAACGATCAATAAAGGCCAGTTGCTACTTCACACAGCGCAATACACGCAAGAATTATTGGAAGTTGATCAGTTTAGTAAATTGAATATTGATGATGTTTTTATTGAGATTTAATGATGTTTATATGAATTTTAAATGGGAGAATTATTGGAAGTTGATCAGTTCAGTAAATTGAATATTGATGATGTTTTTATTGAGATTTAATGATGTTTATATGAATTTTAAATTTATTTGACTATGCAGGGATCGACAAGAATACAAGAAATTAGATAATCCGACAGGCGGTGGTTATATATTGCTGAATGAAAGAACCATAAACAACGCAAGAAGTTACACTCAAAGTCTCATAATCTTAATGACTATAATACACATATTAATGTACAATTATTTTATAAATTTATTATATACAGCTTATATATAAAATAATAAATGATGCACTTTATATTGTGTACATTATAATTTAGAGTTAACATACTCACCAGTTCCAAATAGTTTATTATAAATGATTATAGCTAGTAATAATGATAACATAATAAGAACTGAATAGTTATATTTTATTGAGATGTTTGTAATCCAATTAAAATCACAATCTTATGAAATATTTGTAATATTTAAATTTTCATTTTAACTTATTTAATAATCGTCCGAAACTCACAAAAAACCAACATACCAAAGCTCACAAAAAAACAACTTAAACACACTTCTGTCTACAAAAGTCTTTTGTTCGCTTAAGGGATCATAAAATTTTGCTTGTCTGACCTGTAACCTTTGTAAAAAAATATATTTACACCTTTATGGTAAAAAGGGTATTTGAGATAAAATCACAACAGATCATTACAAGCCCCATGTGATTAAAAAGAAAAGACACACACAATTTGCCAAAAAATATGTTTATATTAAAAAAACAAATAATGTGAACATTTTTACAGTGCATTTTTAACAAAACCAGGAAAACATCTACCCAAGAAACATTATCACAATATGCGAGCACATTTAACATAATAAATTAAAATGAATAACATTCTCCTCTTAGGACTACCACAGGTAAAAATGGGAGGAAGGGTATGAACCATGATATATACAGTTTCAGTTAGTGAGGGGTGATACAGAGGATAAAATTAATAATAATTGTTTTTAACTGTATTGGTGGTACCGGATTTATAAAATGACGCCATTAAGGAATCCTTCATCCTATCTTTTCCTGGAATAGCCCTTTACACATATTTACACATATGAACAAAGGAACATATTGCTCAGCACTGCACAGTTTATATATTCTCCCCGCAGTACATGACACGAAGCCTCCTCAAGGCCCATCTCATGTTCTCTTCCACTGTTGATATGGGCAGGGCAAACTTTTTGGAGATGACATCTGAAATGTATATGAACAATCAATGCAGGATTTTACTGTACATTACATTATTAAAAAAACATGTAGAAGTTTATTCCACCCAAATCAAGTCTGATCTGAATGACTTGATTTTGGTGGAATAAACTTTTACATCAATATCATCAGTTCAGATATCGCATTTTAACATCATCTACATTAGAAGGATTTCAAAAGAGGTTTTTGAAACAAGGAGACAAATTACTGTTGCTTGAATTTTTTATATCGTTCAAAATGAGAGCTTGATCGTTAACTTTATACTGAGGTTATTTTTGTCTGCCTATGTGTTAAATTCTCAAAACTTTTTTATACACAAACACAATTTTTAGTAACTCTTAAATTTGAGCAGTAGTATTAAATTAACGCAAGACAGATTATGTGCTGGAGTCAAATTTGAATTAATTGCATTATGTTTGTTTCAAAATGAATATTGAGGCAGTAGAACACCTATATAAATAAATCCCCTTTTTTCCCTAAAAAAAAGAATCATACCAACCATGGCGTAGTGTTCAGCAATCAGGAGACCCTCTCGAATCTCCCCCTTAGGGTAGGTTGAACAACACTTCATAGAGCAGTCACCAGCTGATCAGGTCTGAAAACTATACTGTCATGGCCTTTGCGAGGTGCGTCTTGTGTATGATCTCATTTGAGATCAGGTCCTGAAAGATATTTTATAATGTAAGTGATAAATATTGCTGTTATGGTATATCTTGTTACTATAAATATTATTAATTTAAATCAAAACAAGTTTGTTTGCTTGTTGTTTTTGTTTGTTTATTTTTGCAATTTATATCCTGTGATCACATGTGACTTAACGCTTGTCATAAATAATTAAAAGATATTACGTGTGGTAGAAAATACTGTTTGAAAATGTACCAAGATATGTGGTCTCATCTGGCTGTGTGGACTGGTCGGAAGTGTGACGCCATTCAAATGCTAAAACCTGTATAGTTTTACCTCTCAACAAATCCAACTTTTCTTGGTCAAGGACAGGGCTCGGTTTTCCCACTCCTGATCTCCTCAAGTTGGCCTGCTCGTGCAGGGTAAAATCTGGTGTCAAAATCCATACATCAGTTAGTCCCCCTTCTGCTGTCTTTTGGCAGGAATATTCTATCCAAAGAATCTTCCAATCAATGTAAATTTCATCTTGGGAGTTTAACCTTCAAATTTAAAATATAAAAGTTTTCATTGAATATGTGGGAAAGAAATCTGTTCATTAATGACCAGAAATAGGTATAAATAAGATGACAATAATCATAAAATACAGCCATAATTATTCAAATGGTGTTGTTTTTCCTTATAATTGCATTAAATTTATACTTATCCATTTACTTTTCCCAGTGACAATACATAAATATGATAATGGTCATAATTAATTCAATATAAAACTAAATAAAAAAGTGATGTTAAAATGAAAATACAAACCTAAAACAACTGTTCTTCAGTATTCCAAGATAACAGGCAGTTGATGAATTATGAGACCATATCACTTTAACCATCCACTTTGAATCTCCTTTGCAACAAACTTATTGTTGATTTACACATTGTAGTAAGTACATTGTTTTCACCACACAATACTTCATGCTGAAAGTTATTCAAGACATTTTAAGCTAGAATTATAAGTCTTAATGTTACTCAATTATACCTTAAAGCTCAAAGTCAGTTGATGAAAACCCCCTTTGTTTTTAAAACATAACTTCCTGTCTCCAGCAAATCAAAGTCGCTTGTTTTCAAATAGATGGTGGCTCAGCCAATCAAGCACTGATACTGTGATAAGGATTAATGTTTATGATTTAATGGGGGGGGGGGGGGGGGGCTAATCTCTTATGTGTGTCAGCCAATTACTAAATCTGAGAAATATCTACTGATTTCAACACCAACATATATGTATTTATTGAATAATACACAGCACCCTTAGCATATTATATTCAATTGTGAATATTTCAATATAACATGCTGAATGGTGTAAATAAATATTATTTATTTTTATTGCCTTTTAAATTGTATGTTAAAGGTCAATGTGGTAGACATTAATTGTATTGGGGTTAAATATCAGTATAAGAAAGTTAAAATAGTTATTGTTTTTATGTTGAGGAGATATAATTGATGCTGGCAAGCCCACATAAGTTTCCATATATTAATCAACACTTTCACACTGAAACTAGTTTTATTTATTATAGAAACAGTGTCACCCTTCCCCTCAAAAAAATGAATAAAAAAACACACTGTAAGTCTCTTGAATTCTCCAAAGAACATGAATTAAATGGAAGTATTCACATTTTTATAGATGTGTGATTGTTCTTATAATATATTTAATATTTATGTATTGCTTCAAAGTGAAAGACAAACAATTTCATATTCAGGTATAAAACTAAGTTTGAACATTTTAACATTTTTATAGTATCTGTGAACCTGTGATGTTCTGAAAGAGCAATTTTTATCCAATATTTCCTTAAAATTATGGGGAACCCACAAGTGTACAAAAGGTGCAATGGCAAACAAGCTGTAAAAAAGCCCCTTTACAAATCACCTTGATAATATATGGCTATAAACATGAAACAAAGACCTAGTTGAAGAATTATTGTTTTATTGTTGAGTTATGTTAATAAACAAAAGACCAACTTATTGAAAAGTGTGTTAAAGTGAGTCTTTTAGCCTTGTTGCGGCTTTAACATTATTTACAAAAAGACCAACTTAAACTCGCTTAAACCCACTTCTGTTTATAAAAAGATCCACTTCTGTTGTAAAAGACTCGCTTATGAAACAAAAAGACACACTTAAACACACATAAACCAACTCATAAATAAAAAGACTCACTTTTGACACATAAAAAACCAACTTCTTGCAGCAAAAAAACTCGCTATAACACACATCTACTTTAAAAAACCAACTTTAAACTCAGTTAAGCACAGTTTAGCTCACATAAAACTCGCTTTTATTAGCAAAAACCAACTTCCGCTCAGAAAAACTTAGAAAAAACACAGTTTTATGTTGGTTTAAGTGTGTTTTGGTATGAAAGTGGGTTAACTTTTTGCAAGGGTAGTAAGATAAGAGAGCGAGTAGCAAATTCCAATCTCAATTGTATACCAAATGAACGCAAACGTAAGCTTCTTTAATTATTTACATCTATTATAGATCAAAGAATATTAGCGCTTAACGCTAATTCGCATAAGTCGAAGAATGGTAGCATTTAATGCTAATTGAAAATGAAATACGATAGAGACAACATTCACTAAGACCGTAATGGACAGAATGATTAATTATTAAGAACTAAATAATTTATCTTACGTAAATGAAGATCCCATTACCAGTTACATTAAATGGAAATAATGAAAACCTCCAGGAACATTAAAATATATAGAAAAAGTACGTACGATATGTTTTTATTATATACAATTGACAAATTAAATTAAACTAACCAGTTCCACAAAGCCGATGCTGCCAACGTTCACAAACGTCAAATGTAACCGCATGTTGTCTAGGTCGTACCTCCAAATTGCACGAAATGCACATCACATTATTCATTTTTGAAATAATAGAACCAGACATTTGAGCTCCATTTTATATACTGGGATAATTCACAGTTAGGTTATTCCGAACACATCAAACAAAAAAGTGTTACCGAAATATAAAAGACGGCGCTCTTTAACTTGTAAGCGTATTTGTAACAAAGGCCAGTAATATTCCCTAATTGCTTATTATATTAATTTAAATGATGAAATCTAAGGTACAAACTTGCTTACATGTGTGAAAAATCAAGACGGCGCTCTTTAACTCGTAAGCGTGTTTGTAACAAAGGCCAGTAATTTTCACTACTTGCTTTCTATATTAATTAATGGAAACTTAATGTTTAAACTTGCTTATATGTGTGAACAATCAACTGTTCATACCCCGATATGCAAATGATAATATAGGGCGAACGAACCCAGGGCAAACGGACCCAGGGCATACGTGTAACTAGGGGGAACGGACCTGATACCCACCAGAGGTAACACAGACAGGCTAAATTTTCTCTTTCATCAAACTTTAAGTGTTATACATCATCGGGAAGGGTGTTTTTTTTAAAGAAAAGTTACACTATTCAATTTAAGACTGTATTTTACCTCAGCGAAAAAAATATTTAGGATTTATTAAGGTGTGGTCACCATTTTAGTGAGGTCAAATCTGATCCCTAAAATTTCACAGATGTAGAAAAAATATAATTTTTGTATGTTTGCAATAAAATGCAACATTATTTCCATAAAATGTAATCTTTTCTGGTAATATTGAGCTACACCTTAATGTAATACAAGGTGGCCCTTTTTGCCACTAGTTAAACAAGATGGTTAGGGTATGACATCACATTTTCAGGCTACTTGGGAATATGCTGACATTGTTACCAGAGGCAGAGGAACTTCAATATTCAAGTCTGCTTTTATGTTCGCAAAACTGTTTCATGAGCATTACTTGTGTTCTTATCAAATATGTGGGCTAGAGGTGACCTTTACATACCTGTAGCCAGGGGGGGGGTGCGTTGGGTGCGTTTCCACCCAATGTTTTTTGACAAGTAAAAAAAAATGTGTACGATAAATTGCACCCAACTTTATTCGACGCAAAAACGGTTATTTATCTTTTCCCTGTATCCAGTGAGTCTTCGTATTTAAGCGTTACAATAATGTTGAATTCAATAGGCTACCAACAGGTCACCATATAATTAAATTTCTCTATGAAGTCATTTCCAAGATAGACCGAGATTTTTATTTACAATTTTTAACCTTAGAATTGCTGAAATCAATAGAAGTTTTGACAGCAACATGTGAGAGGATCTATGCTGTTATAATGAATTTAAACCGTTATAACATTTGATCAGGTTGACGTTAATGTTTAATGTTCATTAATTGTGACGGATCTTGAGCATAATGGGCAAATACATCCTTTTTTTCAATGTCCTGGTAAATACTGTTAAGGACTTTGAGACCAAAGAGCCAGTAGTTTGTGGTTATAGGGTCTTTATGAAGCCTTAAGATTTATATGTTTCTGATTTTTTTTTTAATAGTTGACAAAAGTATAAGTAACCAGTTATACCATTTTGTTTCTGTTTAGTATTCAGGGTGCAGAATCAGCTTGGTTTTCAGGTAAACCTAACTGTATTTTTACAAATATGTCATGTTATTGAAATACATTTGCAAAGATCTTTAGTGCATAAAAGATAGTTTTTCTTGCAGTTTAAGCCGATCCTTGAGAATATCGGTGAAATCGGTGACAAAAATTCAATTTGCGTGAAGGATATTTGTGCAGTATAAATAAAAAAATTGAAAAAAGAGCACATGCTTATTATTTAAAGTAATTCTGATGTATTTCACATTGACATGCACAGCTTAAAAATCTATCTTTTATGCACTAGTTGAAATTCTTAAGAAAAATTGTTTTACAAAATTATTTGGAAAAAAGCATCACTTGACGGTGTGTTGACTTCCATTAACAAAGTCACGTGATCCTGCACCCTGGTATTGATGCATATAAGAGATGACCCAGTTTTGTTAAACAGTGTTTTTTTGTACAATACACTTTTAGCACATTTAGAGCAATGCTATGCCTCTGGCACTATTTATGGTAGCAGACAAACAATTGTTTTGAAAAAAGTCAAATATGTCCTTTTAATTTGCTTGACTTATGAATGGTAAAATTTTGGAATGGTAACATACACTAATTTTATCCAGATTCCAATAAATAATGATATTTTCTATCCTTGTTCAGGTTTTTTTCCTTCTTTGTGATCCGCAGAAAAACTGCCTTTTCCCCCCTGATTTTTTTCTCTCAGTTGGTTAATTTTCCCCTAGATTTCATTCCCCCCCCAATTTTGTTTTTGTTTGTTTAACCTTTAAAGATATAAGTTAACCTGATCCAGTGTAGAAAACAGAAAAATAGAAAAATACTGCATAATTAAATTATCTGTTGCATTCAATTTGCTTTAAAAACAGTAAAATATGTAAATTGATTAATAAAGACTTTCCTTATTTTCCCCCAAATCCGGTGTTTTGCTCAATTTTTTCATCAAACTCCGGCCTTTTGCACTATTTTCTTCCCCTCAAAAAAAGGCCAGGCACTTTCCCCAAAATCATATAAAAAAACCCTGTTCTTATTGTTAATTTTACTTTCTATAAATGTGTTGTTGCATAAGTGTAAACAAAGTATGTGCGCGCATACTAGTGTCGGGTTAAAGGCCGTATAATATAGTGTATTTCCGTTACTGGTCAATAAAGATGGTAAATGAAAAATGGTAATGGGAAATACATGTATGTTAAATCATATACATGTCAATCAGTCACTGAGTATGGTCCATGAAAGGGAAATTGCATATAAAACGCTCTATAAGTTCAGTCTCTAGATACAGATAAAAGGTCACCAGAATGCAGTGTTTTATGTTTCATTTTCAAAATGTTTTTAGGGGGAGGACCTTCAAACCCCTGATTGCAGGAGGGGAACATCACTTCGTTGCTCAATAACATTCGTTGATGGGAAAATTCGCACCCCCCTTTTCAAAACCCTGGCTACGGGCCTGCTTTATAGCGCTTACTAAAGTATAGAAAATGTGCATGCATCAATAATACAAACTCAAATACAGCCATTAATAAAAGACATTTTTGAATTTTTTTCTAGCATATCTTCCCTTAATATCAGCCCTCTTATTAATGAATACATAATTTTGAAAGTAAACAAATACAAAAACACACATGTGTTATATTTCAATCTATAGTTACATGTGAATTCTTTGACATAACGAAAAACTGCATTTAAATTTGCAGTGTTTTGACAAAATACTGGCTATACGTACCTCCCAGCAGTAATCTGTTTCATGTACAATTGTCTTATAGTATCAGCCATTCTGATTGGTTGCTAAGATTTACTGTTTTACTATGTGGATGTGCTTGTTCTAAAAAAAAGTCACTTAATTTCACTTCCTCTTTAGCTACTGGGTGGATCACGTTCCAACTTTTATAGGGCAATACATTTAATGACTGTGTAGATGATGGTAAGAAAGGAAGGAATGTAATGGCTGCGATGATCGAGTGTCGGCATAAACAGAGTCTTTTAATGTTTGTTTTTCTGTATGGAATATATAGTTCCAAAATTATGTTTGTTTCAAAATTTGAAATCCTCTAACTGCGTTGTGGAATATATAGTCCCAAAATTCTCTAACTGCTTTGCGGATTTCTGAATTTTTTTCAATTGAAACCAACTATGGATGACCTTAATGTGTACGTAGACAAGTAATATATTTTAGCGGCAACTAGATTTGCCTAAATTATGGCCCTTTGTCTTGTGTCTACTGTTTAAACTGTAGCATGTATATTGTGGACTTGTCTGTGGCGAAGTATGTTTTGTTAAGGGTGCAAATGTAAGTTGATATTGAAATAATATTGTAAGATAATATTAACACACCTCATGCAGTATCCAGCTGTAATACCTAAATTTATCTGGGGTCACTGTAGCAGTATCAAAGTCACAAGACCTAATCATATTTAGAAAAGGCCTACTTAAATTATTATGTTCCTAACATTATGTGTGGTTGGTTAAGTCATTGTGTAAAGTTTACCTTAAAAACTTATGTGTAACAGATTAGAAAAAATACAAAAATGTATAATAGCCTTTTAAAGTCATGAACAAAATGAATACTAAATATCTGCCTGAAATAAGATAGCTCGTACATTTTGCAGAGTGCCAAACTTCCTGGTTGTATGATTTTAACACATTTTTTCAGCCGGGTTCAAAAGAGTTAAAGTTACATTTCAGCTTTTTATAACCACGTCTTCATCTTCACAGTCCTAAACAGGCTGCAGTTTAGTTGTTTACCTACTGGTAGATTGAAGGCAGGATAGTTGGTATAAAGTTGCTTGGTTTAAAGAGGGCCTAAGCTGTTTAAAGAGATGGATGAGAAGAAACCAATACTTGGATCAAGGTTGGGACATTATTTTTCAACCTTTTTATACATTAAAAACTTAAAAAAAATATTATTTAGAGGTAACATATTAATGCAGAAGACTCTTTATTGTAATCTTCAAATGGAAACTGTTGTGTTTAGGAGAATTAATTGCCTGCTTGGTTTTTATGCACTTTTCTAGCATCATGTTTTCTCAATTGTGGGCTTTACATGATATATATTTAATATTATTGCACCAAAATGTACCTATGTTCACTAGCTTGTGTACACTATTTAATTTTGTGTCTTATTTAAAGGAAAAAATCAATTAGCTTCCTTGTTATGATATTAGCTTTATAAGCTCGACTTTTTAGAAGAAAAAAGAGAGCTATACTACTCGCCCCAGCGTCGGCGTTGGTTAAAGTTTTTTATAAAGTCAAATAACTTTCACACTATCAAAGATAATTAACTCAAACTTGGACCGCTTCTTTATGGCAACAAGACAATTGTGTAGGTCAAGGTGCATAACTATGTCAGGTAATATTTTTAGAGTTATGCCCCTTTTTATACTTAAAAAATTTAAAATTTGGTTAAGTTTTGTGTTTGGTTCACTTTATTCCTAAAATATCAAAGCTATTGCTTTCATACTTCAACAATTACTAACTATCATAAGGGGACTATGCAGGCAAAGTTATGTAGCTCTGACTTGCATTTTGACAGAATGATGGCCCCTTTTATACTTATAAAATTGAAAATTTGGTTAAGTGTTGTGTTTTGGTCAATTTTACTCCTAAAGTATCATAGCTATTAGTAGAGGCTGTAGAACCCAAAATCAGTCTTAACCCGGACAAAGTTAGAACAGATTTGAAACTTAGATTTTCTGAAATTTTATAGCTTGTAGATTCTGAATTCACAAAGTTCCCAAAAATTTCCATCCGGGCAACCTCAGAATCTAAGATGGCGTCCAAGATGGTCGCCATAAGTTAAGATCAGGGGTAAAATCAGAAATATCACTTTTTGAAAGGTATGATTAGTAATAGTATTACTCGTGTGACTTATTGGCATTAGATTAGAAAATTTTATCACCTGTCGTTAACATACTTGAGGTCAAGGTCATATTAAAGGTCAAAGGTCAAATTATGAAGAAAATTACCCATTTTACCACACAGAAGTTCAGTTTGCCAGAGTAAATGGTGCATTTTGATATAACAATCTTTACGGTAGTAGAGTACAAGTAAAACTTGTTTCTCAGCTGGAAGTAAAACAATATCTGGTTACCAAGGTAACAGCCAGAGTGGCTTCCGAGATGGCTGCCATTAACTATATAGAAATAGAGGAAAATCGTAAATTTCACTTCTCGAAATATATGATTGAGAATTGAAACATAAATACTCCTGTAACTTATTGACATTAGATCAATGCATTTTATCATTTTTAGTTGTCATACTTGAGGTTAAGGTCAAAATCAAATTGAAGGTCACAATATCAATTTTGGAAGGCAACTGCCTGTTTTAACACAAAGAAGTTTTGTTTTAAAGAGTATGGTGTGCATTCTGATGAACATATCATATAAATACTGTAGTAGAGAACAAGTAAAACTCTGATGGGTCAATCGCTGGTTATCAAAGACAGCAGCCAATTGGAACTTTATGAAAACGGGTTATGCTTAAGGGCACCGGTTTTCAACAGAAAATATCTTTGGAATCCTTTTATCAGAACAAAAACTAGTATAAAATGACTACACATGGAATAAAGTATGTCACCTTTATTTTGACACATGTGATATATTCAGATAACATATCTGCATGTAAAAAATATTAAAATACAACAGGTACTTTTTTTAATCTGCCGTTAAATATAACAATACCCCACCCACTTACATAAAAATCAAGACTTCTTTTTTATGAGAATTTCTATTAAAACTTTGTGATAAATGATCAGTTAAATACTTCATGTTAATAACATTCAAATATTGTTTTCATCTATATCAGAAAACACTTATTTATAAAAAAAACTCTTATATCTTGTCAAAAATAATTGGTTTCATTTCAAAAGACAAAATATCTGGATAAAGCCAAAATACAATCTGCCCTGCTTTCAGCTTTCAACCCATATAACGTTTAGTGGAGACCATGCAGTTATAGTTAAGTTAATATCTTTAATACAGTGTATATGAATGTTAAGTTTCAAATCTATATAATCAATTTGATACATAATATACTTAACATAATTACACCTAACATACATTACATTACACAAATGTCAACATTTTCAAAACACATGCATTTCTAAGGAAAAAAGATAATTTCTTTTCAATATCACACTTCTGTTGATCATTGCGCATGCGTTGTGCCGACTAACAAACTTTTTTAACTCTCGTCAAAATTTATTGTAAACACTAATCTTAGACTTCAAGGGATTGTTTTCTTAGGTTTAAATTGGTAGTTTTCATTAAATAAGAGCTTGTTTCACTGCTTATTAGCTACTTGCCTCCGTTTCTGGTAGTTATAACACTTTCGTGTGCATTAGAACACACAAGTCCATGCTTTCTGCAGGAGCATCTCTTTGTATCACAGTTTGTTTTACAATTACATTTAATTATTTTCAACAACCTTTCAGGTGCAGCAGGTAGATCAGTCTTTATTGGAACAAATTTGTCACTATAACTTTACACCTACGCCACTCTAGAGGGTTTGTTTCATGTCCAATCAAAGTTTTAACTTGACGATACACTCTAAAGCTGTGATATTTTCCAGCTGCTTGCGTCGGGGTAAAGTTTTGAGTTGTACAACACATGTACCTGTTGCTGTTTTTGTAATGAATTTTCTGTACCTTAAGCTATCTAATTTCTCATTCTTTTTACCATTATACACGCACTTAAATGATTGTTCCCCAGCATTTTCTATTTCATCATGAGAAGAATTCTGACTGATAAAACATTTGCCTGCGATTTAAATTGAGTATCCATCATCATTTTTTTGAAAACTTCCCCTTTACAAATACTGAATATGTGTGATGTTGTATCGAATACACTGAAAGCATGAACACATGGCAATAGTCTGCAATTGTATATGGCTTATACATTTTGTGTCCTTATATTCCATATCTTTTTCTTTTTCAAGTAATTCTTCGGGTCTGTTGTAAAATACATGTTATTTCCATTTTGGTCAGTATGATAACATATTAAAACCAACAAATCTGTGTCCTTACCTTCTACAACTGTTGGCACATTTAAGGCATACTTTACGGCGGTTTCAACTATCAGTACGTCACTCTTGGCATTGACAACACATATTTCTATCTCCCCAATGTGTTAACATAGTAGATTAATGATCGAATCTCTGTTTGTTTTTCAACATTTGACAAAACAGACATTTTTTTAGTCTTGAACCGAGTTTTGTCATCAAATTTTATTTCTTCTCCTATAATATCTTTAGTTCTCCTCTCATGTGTCACATTTTACAAAACATGCCCTACCATTATGCCGTAATACATAGTTTGTATAGTGCAAACAAATTGTGTTAAATGTCTCTCCACAGGTCCATGGAATCTTTTTTATTAATGAGCCACCATCCAACACGTATTGTTAATTGTCATCTAAAATTTCATCTACATCACATACCCCTTGTTTCCATATGGAATTTGCCAGTAATGGTTTCTCTGCTTCGCGTAATAAGCTAGATGGTTCGAATAAAGATGATGGATTCCCAGAAAGTTCATATTTAAACATACCTTCTACATCATCTTGAGAGCTGTCAGCTACAGTTATAAGCCTTTAGAATAAAAGTTGTGGATCAACGTTCAACTCCTTACCATTAACATTTACACTGTCTTTTGTACCCATTGTTATAACTTGATTTTTTCTCTTAAAACTGAACTCTTGTATTATCTGATCCTTCATGGTTTTTAATATATTTTGTCCCATTTCTTTTGCAATATCTGCATTTAAATTTTTTGTCTGCTATAACACCTGTTTCAATGTTTCTTAAATGAGATTCTTCTGAAAAGGGATTCCTCTCATTTAGAAATTCTTCAAGCGTGTTTTTGTCTTTTTCGTCTCGTTCAATTCTCGCTTCTTTCACTTGTGTCCATTTTCTGATCTGTAAAGTCTTGCATTGCACGATTTATTGCAGCTGTTGCAGGAACAGAAAGTAACCAATGTGCTGTCTGAGCTTCCGTTATACCGCGTCCTCGCGTCAGACCCCCCACTGATTTAATGCTTCGCATTAAAACCTGTTTAATCACTAGAACTGTCAAAAGACCTCTCCAATAGCGATTACATCTTCAAACCACATGATATCCATCGCGAAAAAGGGCAACGATTTCTGAATAGCTTTTAGGTGTAGACTCCAGTTTACCATTTTTTCTGCCTTAAGAAACAATTTCAGTATATATACATGTACCATCTCCATATACTGCAACCAAAGTCTAGCAATTTTAAATTGTGTCAGGTTTGCTTTAACATTTTCATATCTTTCCATATAAAGTCTTGTACTGTTATAAATAAGTGCGTCAGGATTTTTTTTCATTTAGAACTGTTTGCATAATGTCTTTCATCTTCAAATGATCTTGTATATGTCATCTTCGACGGTTGTTTCCTCCTCGTTCTCATTACCGGGATCAGTCTAAATCGAAGGGTTGTTGTTTAAGTCTCGAGGATCAGTCTGCTGTCCTTTCATGTTTTCAAACAATACAGATTGCAGTGCATCGTCTACAAGGAATGGCCTCTTACTGCCCTATTTACAGCTTTTCAACTAAGCATATGACCTACTGTATTCTCTGCATATATAGTCCCTCAAAGTTCTTTCAGACCTGAGTTTTCTACTCTCTCCCGATGCAGCCTTGGAAGCTCACCTCACTGTGAAACCCGCCTAATCTTAACACAACAGATTTGATTTAACTTTCACTTGGCTCATTTGTGACTATACTAAGAGCTTTCCAGTACAAAGGTTGGTCAAAAGTAAGGACTGGTGTTGTATCCCATGATTTTGATTGCAGTGCTACAAAGTGAAATGTTGAGTAGATACAAGACATTTCACTTGCACTCATATTAATCATAGGCATAAACATGATAGATTACTCTCCTGGATGTGTTCCATTCTGTACCATTTGCATTATTCTAGACCATCCTGGGAACTGCAGTTTCAGTGGAGGAATGATTTTTAAGAGAAATTCAAACTCTGCATCAGATGTCTCAATGTCAGTCAAATCTGCCAGCTCTCTGAATATCATTTCGTTCATATTGTTTTTTTTTGTTTGTAAAAATGAATTTCTATTTTTCCAACGTCAAGAACATCTTCACGTGTTACCTTGATGCGCGGAATGATTTGACTTGTTTCAACTTTTGGTGTTATGGTTGCAATTATTCCCATTCCATGGAAAGTGGTTGACCCATCCAGCGTAAAATTTTATGGTCTACATTGTCAGCTATGTATTGGACAAATTCATGATTTTGTCTTCGTAAAGTTGTTCCTTGCACGACAGCTGCACTTGATTCAAATTTCAGAACTTTCTGATAAGACCCGGGTGTACTTTGTCCAGGGTTTTCCATGGAAATCCATGGAAAATATGAGGCAGGAGTATTCGGACTAAGTTTCCAGCCTTTTCCAGCGTCAATATTGAAAAAAAAGGGTGGAAAATTGTCCATGGTATGTGGAAATAGCCTGGAATAGTTTCCATGGTTTTCCAGGCTCCCTAGAATAATTACCATGGAACAATTTCCAGGGTTTTCCAGCCAGCATGGAATAAATACCGTCCGAATACTCCATGTAATCTGGAAAACCATGGAAAACCATGGATTTATTTCCAGGGTTTTCAAGATTACATGGAGTATTCGGACGTTTTTTTTCCATGCTGGCTGGCAAACCCTGGAAAATGTTCCAGGGTTTTTCCATGTTTAATATTCCATGGATGCCTGGTATAACATGGAAAATTGTCCAGCGTTTACCATGGTCACTGAATAGAAAAAGAAATTTCTGGTCTAAAAACAATATTCATGTATTAAATGAATACAATACTCACAGCTTAAGTAAATCATAATTTAAGGTTAGATTTAAAAAAAAAAAATCAACATAATGCCTTAGTTTCTTCGATGTATTATTTTGTTCACAATTCATCAAAATATAACATCAGATTACAAATTGTGTTACATTTATTTAACAAATTATTCAGATCAAACAAGTGTTGTTTAATACATTCTTACAAAGCCTCTAGGTCTATTATCATAAATCAGGCCCTTACATAACAGAACAGGCGCTACTTTAAAAGTTAAAAGTATAATGAAACCTTCACAACATGTATTCAAAGTAACAAAATACAAGCAAGTCAAGTAATATACAGTAACAATTCACGAACCCTGTACAAACGATATACAAGAAACAAAATGAAAAATTTAAGTTATTTTAGCTGCTTCATGTATGTCACAATATATGTAGCTGCCCATGAGCACAAGGATACTATTTTTATGTTCCCCATTATAGTAGTGGGGGACAAATTGTTTTTGCCCTGTCTGTTGGTTGGTCTGTTGGTTGGTTGGTTGGTTTGCGCCAACTTTAACATTTTGCAATAACTTTTGCTACATTGAATATAGCAACTTGATATTTGGCATGCATGTGTATCTCATGGAGCTGCACATTTTGAGTGGTGAAAGGTCAAGGTCAAGGTCATCCTTCAAGGTCAGAGGTCAAATATATGTGGCCAAAATCGCTAATTTTATGAATACTTTTGCAATATTGAAGATAGCAACTTGATATTTGGCATGCATGTGTATCTCATGGAGCTGCACATTTTGAGTGGTGAAAGGTCAAGGTCATCCTTTAAGGTCAGAGGTCAAATATATGTGGCCCAAATCGCTTATTTTATGAATACTTTTGCAATATTGAAGATAGCAACTTGATATTTGGCATGCATGTGAAACTTATGGAGCTGCAAATTTTGAGTGGTGAAAGGTCAAGGTCATCCTTCAAGGTCAGAGGTCAACTATATGTGGCACAAATCGCTTATTTTATGAAAACTTTTGCAATATTGAAGATAGCAACTTGATATTTGGCATGCATGTGTAACTTATGGAGCTGCACATTTTGAGTGGTGAAAGGTCAAGGTCATCCTTCTAGGTCAAATATATGGGTCAAAATTGCTCATGTAATGTAACTTCTGCAATATTGAAGCTACAATTTTATATTTGACATGCATGGAGCTGCACATTTTGAGTGGTGAAGGGTCAAGGTCATCCTTCAAGGTCAAACGTCATATAGGGGGACATTGTGTTTCACAAACACATCTTGTTCTCAGCTACTTTCACTCTAATGCAATTTAGGTGCTTAATTTCATTAAAATACTTTTATATAATTTTATTGTTCAAAGAAATTCAGAACATAATGCATGTACATGTATTACTTTCCAAGTGACAATTTAAAATATAATTGCAAGTCCAAAACTTGTGTAGGCAGCTTAGTAAATTATAAGTACCCAGGTGGGATAAAATTACAGTTTTTAAAAACTTTTTTGTTAATTAGCTGGGCTTCAGTAGGTCGTGGATCTTTTATAGAACTTGTACTGCTGTTATACTGTTCGGCTCCTGCATGATCCCTGAAAGAAAAACAAAGCAAACAATATTACAAGAAAGTCATAAGTTTTTTACATTCATCTGTAAAAGTAAATGTGCAGCAATCATATGATTGAATATCTATACTTCAATGCTCATTCATATTTTAAACTATTTTAGATATTTCATAGCACTGCTCAATTCGGTACATCTGGCTTTTTTGTATTTGAGCGAACATTCACGATCCTAAGTAGTTAGCAATTATTTCTTTTCCATTTACTGAAATTTATTCTCTTAAAGTTTGCAAGCGGGCTTTAATCTACTTGCAAACAGGCAACCACACAGGAAAACTGAGACTTTCAAGTAAATAAATTGGTGATTTAACTTATATTTTTATATGACTCTCTTTTATTTTGAAATTTATATTGTTGTTTTCTTAAATGCCCCAAAACGGGGTACACTAGCATGTATCTGGAAACTCAAACATATATAGGAATTTTATATTCAGATATTGCTATATGAAAGTTATACTAATTTACTAATTCATATAAAAATAACCTGTAATTGAAACTAGACCAAAATATTGGATACCAAAAAGACAAAATACTTTCAGGTGGTTAACACTAAATTACTTATATGAGCCTGGGGCATTACAATATTTACCATGAATTTGTGGCCATGCTAGTCCTCTTGGTAAATGCGCCAAAAGAGCCGCTTTGCTGTCTTGGGTTATTTCCCTGCCAAATTCTGCAGTATCTTCCATCAACTGGTCAGCTACACTTAAAGCACATAATGAAAATGTATACAGAAAATAATTCAAGTATTGTTTTAAATATTTAGTAAAATTGTCTTTAAATAATTACTTACAATGAAGTTAATACATCACAAAGCATAGCATGACAAAATTTGTTGGTATGATTAGTACAAATTTATTATTGCTATAATTAGAATGATGTGTAATTCTATTGGTATGAAAATGCACAGTGAAACCTATAAAACAATGCTATTGGTTTAATTAATTTATTTATAAACAATAACAGCATTAATGAGCATTGAGTTCTCATCCTGCACAGCACATAACTCCCTTAGCCTCAGTTCCCTAGCCATGCATTATAATCTTCTGATACTACATTCAAGCTTATTAATATCTCCACATAGGACTTCCTTTATCAAGCTGCAAACTGCACTTAGTGAAAATGTGTGTGACAGCTGCTTTTAAACATCTATATTTGCCATACTTTTACCTAAAATGTCACATAAAAAAGGTCTACAATGATGACATAAGAAGAATAAATTTAAAGAAATATTTAGAAATAATGAAAAGCACAAACCTTCAGTTGTTATTCTATTCCTAGACAGACTTCTGAAACACTTGTATGCATCACTTTTTAACAACATTTCATGTCACTTTCCGAATGACATCTATACATTATTATTTTAAGAAATTCTTGTTAATGGAAAAACTCATTAACTCTACTGTTTGTGAAATTACATTAACTTCATTTTAACAACAAGTTTAACCTGCATATTTTCTACAATACACCTACTCCAGAATTTCAATCTAACAGGTAAACTTTCTGTATTTGAACTCAGCCAATCAGAAAAGGCTGTGATATTTTATAACCAATAGATTAGCCGCAGACATATCTGACTCACACACAGGGTTATCAGATAGTTTGTTAATTGCAAACCTGGACTGTAGTTAAATATTGAGTGTGTATACACTTTGAACAGGGTTAAGGAATTTAAACTTGTAGGCATTGCTTTGAAAGTTACTACTATTACTTCTACTACTAGTACTACTACTACTACTACTTCTGCAAAACTACTACTACTATTACAACAGCCACAACAACAACAACAACAAATACTACTACTACTGCTACTACTACTGCTACTTCTACTTCTACTACTACTACTACTACTACTACTACTTCTACTACTACTACTACTACTACTACTACTGCTGCTACTACTGCTACTACTACTACTACTGCTTCAACTACTACTACTGCTTCAACTACTACTACTACTACTGCTACTGCTGCTGCTGCTACTACTCCTGCTGCTGCTGATGCTGCTACTACTACTACTGCTACTGCTGCTGCTGCTGCTACTACTACAACTCCTGCCGCAGCGACTACTACTATTACTGCTGCTGCTGCTGTTACTACTACTACTACCACTACTACTACTACTACAACTACTTCTACTACTACTACTACTACTACTACTACTACTAGTACTTCAACTACTACTGCTACTACTACTGCTTCTACTACTGCTACTGATGCTGCTGCTGCTACTGCTACTACTGCTTCTGCTGCTACTTCTACTACTACTACTTCTACTACTACTACTTCTACTACTACTAATGCTGCTGCTGCTAATGCTTCTTCCTTAACTACTACTACTACTGCTGCTACTAGTATTGTTATTATTATTTATACTATTATTGCTACCATTACTGCTACTATTCCTGTAAATGCTAAAACAACAACACAATAATAACTGCTACTACTGCTACTGTCACTTAAATTTGCACCAATAGTATAATTATCAGTAGTTTAACTGCTTGTACAACTTATACAACAACCACTTTTACTTCTACTCCTACAACATATTTTACTGCCAGCACCAGCATTACTACTTCTACTACTACTACTACAACTATAACTACTACTATTTCTGCCCAAACTATGCACATTGTTTTATGTTTTATTCATATGTTGTGTAAATTGTTGAACTCTGATTAACTTTGAAAAAATGTGTTGCATTTTTATACGTTATTTTCTCCTCTTATAAAGTCTAAGTTTTGTCCAGGGTCAGCTGAAAATGTTAGTGTCTTTTCCATGCTTAAAAAATTCTATGTTCCACTTTCCATGCTTTCTGGAAATATTTTCCATGGTTATCCAGCCTAAATCCAGTGTTTTCCATTCCTTTTCCATGCTTTTCCATCCAAGGCTGGAAAATGCTTGGAAAAAAAGTCCACGTTTCATGGGCATTTCTAGAACAAAACCCTGGAAAACCCTGGAAACTGTTTAAATTCCAGGGATTTCCATGGAATTCCATGTTATACCATGGATTTCCAGCCTAAGTTCCATGATTAACCTGGACAATATACACCCGGGGAGCTACAGAACCCTAGACTATTCAAATGCCTTGAGCCAACGAATGATGAACCCTGACTGCCAATCCAATATGTACGTGCAGAAAACTTGGACTCAGATGCAGTATTGTCTGTAAACATTGTGATGGATCATGGACAAACCAATCTGAGATATCAGTGGAGTAAACGGTGTCTATATACGTACATTATAGTTGGATTCAGACAGCGTCGTTATTTCAAAGAAAGGTTAATTGGTTCATGTGTTGGAACTGAAACTTGGATTCATGGCACAATTTCAAATATAATAAGAGTTCTATGGTTTTGACATTTTGTAATCACCTTCATTTAGAATGAATTACTTTAATAAGTATGCAATACCAAATTTTCTTCTTTTTTTTCAAATATTAATAGACTAATTCAAATGGTGCAATTAAACATTATTGCTTTTGAAACTCTGAAGGAGTATGTGCTTAGAAAGTATACTTTATTCTATGATATGTTTTAAAGGGTTATGATCTCTGATAGACTAATGTAGTTGATATCTTGACTCTTTATGATGCAAGTATAAGTAAGTGTATTTTCAATTAAAATGTACTATATATAAAACGATACATTTTAAGCAATAAAAGATTGTTTAATTGTATGTCGTAAAAATTAACGGTACCCCACCCACTGTAATTACCTCTGTAATTACATACCTGAAACGTTGTACATACCTGAATTCAGTCAAAAATATTTAAGTTGAAACTTTAATTTTGACATTATGTATATTGTAATGGTAATTTCCACTTCGAAATAGAACGAAAATTATTATATAATATAAGAACAGGTCATTTGAGGAACATTGCAGACATGTTGGACGCCATTTTGGACGCCATAGTGGATTTTCAAGTTGATAAAACAAACGAAAAGTGCGAACATGTTATTGTTGTGACATTATGTAAATGTGGGCAACAATTTTCACAATAAAATACTGTAAATTGTTAAAATAATTTAGAAAAAAAGCCTTGTTAAGTAAATGGACGCCATATTGGTTATTTAAGTATGAAAACAAGCGATTTGTAGAAGTGTGCTATTAAATCCTTATTTCAAAAGATTTATGCACACAAGAGTTATACTTTTAAAGAAATAATCTTATAAGTGCTAATAGTATCAAAATAGACGCCATCTTGGACGCCATCTTGGATTCTGAGGTTTCCCGGATGGGAATTTAGGGGAACTTTGTTATTTCAGAATCTACAAGCTTATAACCTTTCAGGAAATATAAGTTCTGTTCCAATTTTGTCTGGGTATACCCTTCCACAGCCTCTACTATATTGCTTTCAGACTTGGAACACTCGCTAACTATCATAAGGGGACTGTACAGGACAAGTTTCATAATTCTGGTTGGCATTTTGACGTAATTACGGCCCTTTTTTGACTTAGTTACTTTGAATATTTTGTTAAATGTTGTGTTTATATGCACTTTACTTCTAAAATATCAAGGCTATTGCTTTCAAACTTCAAATACTTTCTTACTATCATGAGGGTACTGTACCTGGCAAGTTCAATTCGACCTTGACCTTTGAACAACCTTGAATCTCAAGGTCAAATAAATAATTTTTGCTTAACTTCTTTATTTAGGATTAGATTTGATTTATACTTCGAAAAAAACACACACTTTCCTAACATACAACAATGGACTCCACCCAAACCATCCCCCACGCATCTCATCTCATAAATTACCACACCCCCACTTTATTCCCCCTCTCAATACCCCCAACACAAAAAGATTTGTTTTTTTTTTAAACATGGTTAAAAAACACAAATATTTATTTACATGTCCCCCAACACTATAGTTGGGGACATATTGTTTTTGCCCTGTCTGTTGGTTTGTTGCTGTGTTTGTTTGCGCCAACTTTAACATTTGCCATAACTTGTGCAATATTGAAGATAGTAATTTGATATTTGGCATGCTTGTGTATCTCATGGAGCTGCACATTTTGAGTGGTGAAAGGTCAAGGTCATTCTTCAAGGTAAAAAGTCAAATATATGTGGACATAGTGTTTCACAAACACATCTTGTTATGATTTTATTTTTGAAAGACACCCAAGCTATTGCTATCAAACTTGAAATATAATCTTATTAGTTTGTTTTATGTCTTTACAAATGTTCAATAGATTGTGGAATATATAATTGAACTCAGAATTGTCTATAATGTACCACTTTTTAAAAACATATGTGATCAATATGTTTCAATTATGGTCCTCTTCCAGTAAGAATATTACTATATAACCTTGACCTTATTGAATATGAACAATTATCCCATGATGGCTTATGTTAAACTGTCAAACACTCGAAAAGTCAAGCGCTCTGTCTTCTGACAGCTCTTGGGTTGAACTGGGTGGTGATATAACATTGAGACACAAATTGGTTTGTTTGCTAAACATATCAATTTCAGTTAAACTTTTTTTTATTTTAGGCCTAAATAAAATACTTTGTAGGTATTTAATATCAAAAGTGTTTCCACCAAGTAAAGAAGCCTGCAGAACTTTAAAAACGTTGTATCCTCTTTCTTTTTATTTGGAAATATGATCCAAAGTAGCAAACATTATAGAAAACTCAGCCTGAATTAACATCATAAGTTTAGGATTTGTCATTAAAAATTAAGAATAGTCATGTAAGTGGAAACAGACAATTTTTTTAAAGTTCTTAAGGGCATTTTTTCAACACAAATGTGTGTTATTTCTCTATTGGAAGATGTATAGCTCACCAGTCTAAACCTGCAACTGACCTTGAGGCATGTATTAACTAGGGATGGCATCGAATACCAATATCGGTATTCGAATGTTCGCAAATTCATTCAATCGAATATTCGAATATTCGCATAAAACGGCTGGATTGATTTTACCATGTTATGTGTTAATTTCCATTGGTTTGTAAGTTATATCCGTTTACTATATACGAGGCTGTTTATTAACGTTGCTATCTAAAAAAAATGTACGCTGTCGACTAATACTATGACCGATACTGTGATCGGGCACAAATAGAATGAAAAACATCGTGTCATAGAATTTTATTTTTTATTGATTCCACAGATTTGTAGCAAACCGCGCATATGTAAAACTAAGTTTACACACATTACACGTTGCGGTCTTCTTATCCTCAGACCGTGTATAGTATTCCATACTGCAGAAGGGGCTGGTGGCATTTTCAGATTTGAATTATGATTCCTTGATGATTGTTTAGTTTATATCATCTGTTCCTTTTGAGTAATTCACATATTTAAATGTCTGTCCAAACTGTGATCACAAAAACTAAATTATTATTCGCAAGTAAATTGAAGCCCTTAATTGGTACCTAATTGACAAACAACAGTTCGGGCCCTTTCTTATATTAAGTATATTGCATTGCGCGATTTGAGTTATTCACACATTTTAATGGCTGTACATACTGTGATCACAAAACTTAATTATTATTCGCCAGTCAATTGAAACCGTTAATTGGCACCCCATTGGCGAAAACAGTCGGGGCCTTTCTTAGAGCGTGTATATTGCATTGCGCAATCAACACTGATACGGGCCGGGTTATCAGTTTGACACGAAGAACGTCACGTCAAACATGTTACTCCCAGATGATTTTGGTTGCTTTTAGTAAGCGGATCGCAGGTCATTAAATATTGGTGAAATTACGGTTGTATAAAAATGCGAATATGCGAATATCATTTTTATTATTCGAATGCTGACCATTCAATCGAATATTCGAATATTCGAATAATTTTGCCATCCCTAGTATTAACCCTTAATAAGATACTGATGAGCAACAAAGAGCATAAAACCTGAACAGACTGCGGGTATTCGCAGGCTGTGATGCTTTTACTTTGCTTCTAAGTGGGAAAGGTTTTAACAACCCTTATGGTAAAAAGATGTTTTTTGGACGGGAATCTGGTTAAATCGATAAAATAGTATGTCTGCAATGTTGAAACTGTCATTTTCTTTTGCACGAAAAAATCTACTTTATACAATTAAAGCCTTCACTTTACTCTATTTATAAGAAAAGTATTCATTATAGAGTTCACAAGTATTAGCCACAGTATTATATGATATAAATCATGTATATTTCTTTTTCCAGACCAAGCATGAATCAAGGGTACTCTAGCTCAACACCATACACTGCTGGGGGCCCCTCGTACCAAGAGGTAATTCCTGCAGGATCCTACCCAGGGGAGCCCCCTCAACAGGGGCAATATGCCTCTGGCCCGCTACAGGGTCAGTACCAAAGTGGCCCTCCACAGGGGCAATATCCAGGCCAGTACCAAGGGGGACCACCACAGGGGCAAGGTGTTTGATTACAAAACACAACTGAATTAATTGTACTGAAACCATATTTATTTATATTAAAATAACTGTTTCAGCAAAGAGTGAGCTTTTGCAGTCAGTTGTTGTCTATTTTATTGGGCAATAACAATTTTTTATATCTGAAACTGCACCAATCTAACCGCCTTTGAGAGGTAAAATAAAAATGTATCTTATTCGGGATTCAAACAGGCTGTAAGGAGCTCCAAACCTCAAAATTTGCCAAATTTTTTATGAAGCATGTAAACAAAATGCAGCCTTAAAACTCTTCTAAACCTGTCAGACATTCACAAATATTTCACAAATTGTATGACAAAGGTGGACACTTTAAATATTTGACAAGACTTTTTCACAAGTTTACATGCAAACAGTAGGCAAGTCTGTCTGATTTACTCAGGGTCTGACAAGAATTTGATCTAATAAGAACATGTGTCTGAAATCTGATCTGATCTATTAATTAGAATTTGTGTCTGACAAGAATTTGATCTAATGAGAACATGTGTCTGGCATAAATTTTATTAGTAAAAACATGTGTCTGACAATAATTTGATCTAATAAAAACATGTGTCTAGCATGAATTTGATCTTATACAAACCTGTGTCTGACAAGAATTCGATCTAATAAGAACATGAGTCTGACAAGAAGTTGATCTAATATAAATTTGACAACAATTTTATGTAACGGAACGTGTTTGACAAGAATTTGATGTTATAAGAACATGCTCTTGACAGGACTTTGATCTGATAAGAACATTTGTCTTACAGGTGGGGACAGTGGACTAGTGGTAAGATGCTGGTCTAGGGATAAGAAGGTCCCTGGTTCAAATCCCGCCCAGGGCACTGGATTTTTCTGAGCAAAAAATTAATCTTTTGATCTAATAAAAACATGTGTCTGACAGGAGTTTGATATAATAAGAACATGTGTCTGACAGGAGTTTGATCTAATAAGAACATGTGTCTGATAGGCTTTTATTTTATACTGAAATTTAAATAATTGTTGCTGTTACATTCATATTAATTTGTTTTAAATTGTAATTTTGCATAGTTTTTTAGAAATAAGAAGGTTTCCTGATTTTGAAGATTTAATATCATGAATTTCCTATGTAACCAAGATACTTTCCCAAGATGGATGAAACTTACTTGAATATCTTTGGAAATCACTGACCCTATAGTATACATACACTTCTAGGGATGCCAGGTGATTGTTCAGGTCCAGTCTCAAGGGCCTACACCGGACACAGACATGGAGGACAATCCCAAAGCAGTGACCACTGCGCCATCTGCACTGCCCCTGGAGAAGATGGACTCAGTGGTGGGCTACTCCAACATTGGGTTTGATGGTGCAATGTTGCAGCCTCCTACCTTTGAGGCGACTGTGAGAGAACCGCCTAGGAGGGAGGAGTTACACGAGTAGGAAAAAACGCCTCTTAGTTGGAAATTGCTCCTCTTCTGTGATAAGTTTATTGTTTCTTCATTTTTAAAGAATTAAAATGCATTTCCAATAATAATAAATAAAGAAAATGTATAGTGCACAGAGTTTAATGTGCTTGTACCACACTTCCACAAAGGGGTCTTTCTCTGCTCTTTTTGTTAGTTTACCACGAATCGATGAGCATGAGACTCGCCAGGCACTTCTTCAACACGTTGCAGAAAATT
The DNA here is from genome assembly GCF_020536995.1 of Dreissena polymorpha. NCBI lineage: Eukaryota > Metazoa > Mollusca > Bivalvia > Myida > Dreissenidae > Dreissena > Dreissena polymorpha. The sequence continues at coordinate 54,096,013 of NC_068362.1, forward strand.
GCTGTTACGGGAAAGGGGCCGCTGCTAACCTGACTTTTAATGACCTCATAGCTACCAGCGCCTTCCATGTAAGTTATGGCTGAGATTGTTTTATCCATCCACAAAGTAGGAAACTTAAGGTAAAAAAAGATTTAGAGGGCAATATTTTAAGAGAGCAATAGAATAAGAGGGCAAAAGATTTGGAGCTATATATTCAGAGGGTAAAAGATTTAGAGGGCAACATATTTTGTGGGCAATAGATATAGAGGGCAATAGATTTAGAGGCCAAACTATTTAGAGGGGCAATAGATTTAGAGGGCTACAGATTTAGAGGGTAAAATATTTAGAGGGTAATAGCTAGATGCTAAGCTCTGCTTCTTTTTGCTTCCCCTCTGCAGGACTTCCCCTCCACGCAAAAAGAGTAATTATCTTTTGAAATTAAATTTAATTGTGCAAATATTTAATGAAAAACTGAAATAATGAACTTTAAAACCTAAATCACAAGTGTTGTGAGACTTAGTCTTTCAATGGATAAGAAGAAAATGTCTCAACGCTGAACCAGTAGTTAAACTCTTGTTCAGCATCATTCTACCTTTGGCAATTTATTCCCATCATAAAACACTTGTCTGCCATATTATCTGTACATGTATATGTTTTTCATCTTTCAAGCACTGCAATTTTATAATTTACTGTAAAATCATTTATAGCTTTCCACATGAAATTTCAAGGTTTTTATAAAAATTACTTTTTTTGTGTGGACATGTAATATTGTGGATTTTTATGTCTCCCAGTCTATGCTGGGGGACATATTGTTTTTGCCCTGTCTGTTTGTTTGTTTGTTTGCAGCAATTTTTAACATTTGGGATAACTTTTGCAATATTGAAGATAGCAACTTGATATTTAGCATGCATGTCATCTCATGAAGCTGCACATTTTGAGTGGTGAAAGGTCAAGGTCATCCTTCAAGGTCAAAGGTCAAATATATGAGGGACATAGTGTTTCACAAACACATCTTGTTTATTTTGGTAAATGACAAGCAGTTTGGGTTGGTCATTTATCCCTGTGTTTGTGTTGAATTTGTTGATCTGTCAACCCATGAAATTTACAAAAAATTCTGTCCCACAAAATAATAATTATTTAACAGTGTCATTTAATTTAGGCAGATAATTTTAAGGTCATAATCAGACTTAGAGGTCAAAGGACCTGAAACAGCTGGTTATTAACCATTCTTATCCCTGCAACTATGTACCAAGCAAAAGCAATACCTGATTCTTATTTCATTGCAAAATATTTTTCAGATCTTAAAGTGAATCAAATTAGATTTGTGTAGCAATAATTTAATCAACCAACAAACAACAATTTGTGAATCTTATACATGGTTATATAATACATGGCTTTTAAACTGTTAAAATCAAATCAACATAGTTTGCTGATTACAAAAAACAACAACAAATAATTTAATCATGTTTCTTTAGCTTGGTATAAAACAAATGGAATATTCTCGTTAATTATTTGAACTCAATAGTTCTGCTATTACAGTAATTTACTAGACCGTTGGGCCCATGGTTTATGTTGAGACTTGCAGTGGTCTAACTGTGGTTACCTTTTTGTTTGTTTGTTTGTTTCAGTATACATTGGAGACATTTGGGGAAGCACGATCCACAACCTGGGCCTATGAACCTTATATTGGTAAGTATTTGAAATGCTAGCTTGCTGAGTTGATTGAGAGCTGGAATGCAAATCCAAGGATTGCTTGGGTAATTCCTTGTGCAAAAATTGTGTTTAAATAAGAGTACAATTATTTCACGTGAGAAATGATGTATCAATAAAAAATATTTCGCATGATTTTTTGTATCCATAAGATCACTTTTATATCAGGTAAGAAAAAGTATGCCAACAGGATCGATAGTATTTCATTTACATTTGTGTATCAGTAAGATTCCTCAGTGAGTGATAATTGACATGAAATGTTTGTATTATCAAGCTTCCTGTTCTCACAGGTCAGGTGATTGATGGCCCCCACAACGGCCCAGCCCCCGGACCCTGGGACATACCGGCCACGCCCCCAGCGGTGTTCCAGAACCAGAAAACATCCATTGAAGTCCCACACACAGCTTCTGTCAAAGTAAGCCTGCAGTTGCAGTAATATTCTTACCATTTTTTAAATGGGTCAAGTATTTTTCATGTTGAGAAGGGTCTTCAATGAAATCTTGAATTGGGTCTTCTAAACTTGTGCTTTAATGGTTAACTATTGTATTTAATCCAATAACTTATGTCATATCAATCAAATGAAAATACATCATAAAATATAAGCTTCATACTTTTGACATTAGCAGCACACTTTTTAATGATCAGTATTTTTAGATACTTTGTCTATCAATGTGATATAATACAACATGAAGTATACAAAAACCTGCGCTTAACTTGGAAACAAATCTGATTTTTTTTTTAAGTTTGGACATATTTTCTCGCTGTTTGCCTGTCTACTAAATAAGTATATATACAGTATAGAAGAGTGGTGCGTCTAGAATATAAGAATTGGTACAATAAAGGATAACATTGGTTGAACAAGAAGCTGGTCATACTCAGGACAAAAGTGTGCTCTTAATATTATAGACAGAAAATCAGCTGATTTGCCAATAAAGGTTTTCTTGAACTTTTGAAAGTTTGTTTTCATTGAAGGCTGATGTAAAAGCTGTAACATACTTTTTCAAGATTTGTAAATAAACTGTGATTTTACTTACTGGATGTAAGCACGTTTGAATCCAGTACTGCAGCAAATATCAAATAAAACATTGTAAGCATATACCATAGACTTAGAAAATTGGTATTTTGTTGGAGGTAAGATAGACAAAACTAATCATGTTGCATTAAAACTCTTGAACTGTTTCAAGCCATGTCACAACTGTTTAGCCATGGGAAGGATTCACTGTCACAAGTGTTTTGGAAGTGGCAGGGTAAGAAAGATACAGCATCTGTCCGTAATTGGAAATGTTTGTTAAGTGAAGCTGCCTACTTGTTGCAATTATACATTTTGAAATAAGAACAAGTACAGCTTACTAATGTAATTTATAAAGCCAGTGAGAGAATCCTAATCGACATTGATTTTGAAGCCACATGATAAATCCAATTGAAAAACTGCTCTAACCCTAATTTCACTGTACACTTAAGCATGTCTTGCATTGTGTTTTTTGTGGTCTGAAAACCGCGGAAATATAAAATTTACTTGAATTTATTTTTAGGCTCAACCTAAATGGAAGTTGCATAATCATGGCATACCAAATATGTAGTCAGGACAAGCTTACAAAACATTTTGTTAGTCTGATGGGACATGTATATTATTCCATCCACACCTATTGCTTTTAAACATGAATTGAATTGATTGCATTTCTGAGTTATCCATCAAAGACATTTTGTTTACATTCATTAGGGGTGATACCAATTTTCAGTTGCATAGAATTATGTTTGGTGGACAAGGGCTATGACCAGCTTATGTCTTGTGTTTGCCAGGTGCGCTGTACCTGGTGTAACGGTAACGGTTGCAAGATGGTGAACTACAAAGGGAAGTTGGAGAGGGAGCCCTGTAACTGGTGTCATGGGAATGGAAGAAGAAGGTTGGTATGAGAGGGAGCGCTGTCACTGGTGTCATGAGCATGGAAGAAGAAGGTTTGAATGAGAGGGAGCAATCTAACTGGTGTCATGGGCATGGAAGAAGGTTGGTATGACAGGGAGCGCTGTCACTGGTGTCATGGGAATGGAAGAAGAAGGTTGGTATGAAAGGGAGCGCTGTCACTGGTGTCATGGGCATGGAAGAATAAGGTTGGTATGAGAGGGAGGGCTCTCACTGGTGTCATGGGCATGGAAGAAGAAGGTTGGAATGAGAGGAAGCAATGTCACTGGTGTCATGGGCATGGTAGAAGAAGGTTGATATAAGAGGGAGCAATCTAACTGGTGTCATGGGCATGGAAGAAGAAGGTTGGTATGAGAGGGAGCGCTGTCACTGGTGTCATGGGCATGGACGAAGGTTGGTATTAGAGGGAGTGATTTCACTGGTGTCATGGGAATTGAAGAAGGTTAGTATGAGAGTTACGCTGTCACTGCTGTCATGTGAATGGAAGAAGGTTAGTATGAGAGTGAGCGCTGTCACTGGTGTCATGTGAATGGAAGAAGAAGGTTGGTATGAGAGGGAGCGCTGTCACTGGTGTCATGGGAATGGAAGAAGGTTAGTATGAGAGTGAGCGCTGTCACTGGTGTCATGGGCATGGAAGAAGAAGGTTGGTATGAGAGGGAGCGCTGTCACTGGTGTCACAGGCATGGAAGAAGAAGGTTGGTATGAGACGGAGCGCTGTTACTGGTTTCACGGGCATGGAAGAAGATGGTTGGTATGAGAGGGAGCGCTGTAACTGGTGTCACGGGCATGGAAGAAGGAGGTTGGTATGAGACGGAGCGCTGTTACTGGTGTCACGGGCATGGAAGAAGGAGGTTGGTATGAGAGGGAGCGCTGTCACTGGTGTCATGGGCATGGAAGAAGAATTTTGATATGAGAGGGAGCGCTGTCACTGGTCTCATGGGCATGGAAGAAGAAGGTTGCACATTGTATTGCCTCCTTCAAATTGGGAGTTTGATATTTGTTTAATGTTTCTGCCAGTAAAAAGATAACGTATTTGAACGTAGTATTATAAAAAAAAATCAAAGTACAGTATGGTATACTGAATTCACCTTGGACATCTGCTTGTGTTTTGTCTGTAGACAGACACATTTCTAACTAAATACATGTACTCCTACACTTTTCAATTTACAAAATGTACAAGTAATTGGGATTACATGTAATGTAGTGATTACAGACTATTTTTAAATAAAAAAAAGACGTAACAGAGGTATGACCCTCTGAAGTTTGGAAATTGTATTGTTTTTTTATGTGCGCCACATTGATTTAAACTGAAAAGGAAAGCTCATTAGGTAGATTGCTTTCTTAAAATTCTAAGGATCATGGGTGGGATTAACAGCCAGGCCACTTAACTTAGTAGCGCTTAAATGCTGAGGAAAGCTGCACAATGTTCTATAAAAACAAATGTTTATTTTCATAAGCTACTAACATAATGCTTCTGTTTGTTTCAGTTGTGACACGTGCCATGGGTTCGGTAGGGTCACTTGTTCAGAATGTCAAGGTCACTCTAAGCTCAAGTGTTACATCTGCCTCAGCATTATTTGGTAGGGGTTTTGTTGTGTATTTTGCTGTAAGTAGTAATATACACTAAGTCACTGCATCTGGGAAGCTTCAATTTTTATGCTGTTTTTTTCCTTTACAATTTCGGTATATTTTGTAGACCAAACAAAGTATTATTCCCATAAAGGTCTTTTATCAGATTGTTTATTTGGACAAATAAAAAAAGCTCACTATTCCCTTGAGAAGATGATGTCCATGGACAAGCAAACAGTTTTTATATAACATGGGATGAGCAACTCTTCCTATTACAGCTATAGTTCAAAACAAATTAACCAGTCTCTCTGCAAACAAATTCGAGGTGTGTTTAATTTGAGTTGCAAAAAACACGATGATGTTAAATTTTATTTACACTTATATGTATCATGAATATTGCTGGGCCAAGTTGAGTGCTCTAAAACGGGTTTAAACCCCCAGTGCTTTGCATTGACCAATCCAAGGCGATGACCCCAGCTTTATTCTTCTATGTCTGAATGTTGTTTTGTAATTTGCTGTTTCGTACTGTTTTGGCTCTTGGTCACTTGCCTTAAATAAAAGACCAACAAATTGTAAATCATGAGTATGCAATATTGCTTTAGCAGCTGAGTTTCACTTCTTTATATTGTGTTGCTCTTTATAGGACTAACCATCTTCAAGACCACATCGTTGAGCGTACCATGCTACCCGACCATCTGATTCGTACAGTCAGCGGCCAAGTGGCGTTTTCTGAGACACAACCACAGGTAAATGCACACTTTTGTTTAATATTTTGTTTAATGGAAGTCAGGGTGACAGAACTTTCTAATGGCATCTTTACGTGGCATCTCTTCCTGAAAAACTGTCATCATAAACAGGGATTTAATTTATGAATCATTATTTACCTTTCTTCTTTTATTGTTCAATTTAGAATTGATTTCAAACTTAATTTATCTTATATCAGGGTGTAAATAAGGCTCTATGACCATCATGCCAAACATGATTCCTGTAGCTTATTTTATATAATGGTATTATTATTTGTATGTATGTCGTTTGAGGGATTTATAGTTATAAACTAGTAATATAATTGAAAATAAATTGCAAATATTTCAATACCAATGAAAAATTATGAGCTTGGTTGGGGATTAAACTACGCTGCTTAAATGTAACTTAGTACATATTGGTATTTTGAACTTGATGTTTTTCATCTCAGTTACACTGGAAGTGAAATTAATTGGTTAAGTATGCCCACATGGAGAGTTATACATAGTTGTAAAGCATCTTGAGACACATTTTGAAATTGACTTTGAAGTGACTAAACCAGGTACTTTGAAAGTTTGATACTTGTCAACAGTGTTATTTCAGTTAGTTCTATTTAATGCCAGTAGTATCTTGTTTTTATGTTTTTGCAAAAAAAATTGTTTTGCAATGTTTGCAATATGTGACTTAGAAGCTTAAAATAATATTTAAAACAAAGTTATTTCTGCAGTGCTATATGTATTATTGAGACTGTGTTCTATGTATTATTTCTGCAATATATTTTTTTTCTCTCTCTGTTGTCCGTTCAAGGTCTGGCCAGTGAATCATTTCCCAGACAGTGATATAAACAACGCTTCCAACAGACTGGTGGCCCAACACGCCTCTGCCTTTCCCTCCGAGAGGATACTCATGCAGGTACTCTACAGGTGCAGTGGGACTTTGTAACAGGGGGGGGGTGATACTCATGCAGGTATTGTACAGGTGCAAATGGGACTTTGTAACAGTGGCATACTGATGCAGTTACTGTACAGGTGCAGATAAGACTTTGTAACAGGAGGGGGATACTCATTCAGGGAATCTACAGGTGCAGATGGGACTTTGTTACAGGCGGGAATACTCATGCAAGTACTCTACAGGTGTAGATGGGACTTTGTAACAGGGAGGGGTATACTCATGCAGGTTCAAATGGGACTTTGTTACAGGGGGATACTCATGCAGATACTCTACAGGTGCAGATGGGACTTTGTAACAGGGAGGGGTATACTCATTCAGGTACTCTACAGGTGCAGATAAGACTTAGTAACAGGGAGGGGTATACTCATGCAGATACTCTACAGGTGCATATGGGACTTTGTAACAGGTGGGGGATACTCATGCAGGGACTCTACAGGTGAAGATGGGACTTTGTAACAGGGGGATCCTAAACTTGGAAAGAAATGTATACCTTGGTTTTGTACATATTTTAGTAAATATGTTTTATGAAATGAAAAAACAATAATATGTGAACTTGTTCCTTTGAAGCTTCTGTCCACTGTATATAATTCAGAGCATTATAAAATGGCGTTGGTTCTAATGAAAGAAAACATTGTTTGTATGAAATGAATTTAATTGTGTTTAAAAGTGCTTTGTTCGAATTGAATAGTAACTGTTTGGCTTGCTACAATTTCAACATTTGCCAGATTTACATGTTCACATTTCAGCGCCATCAAGTGAGGATCATCCCTGTGACGCAGGCCTTGTACAAGTGAAAGGGGGCAGACAGCGATTTCTTCGTGTACGGGTTTGAGAAGAAAGTTTATGCCCCAAATTACCCGCAACAGTGCTGCTGCGGCTGCTCCATTCTGTAAACCTGCCAAACAGGTGCTGTTGCCTGGCAGTAAGAGTGTGGTGGAATACTAGAAATGTCCTTTAGCTATTTTGCAATGTTTGTCAAAAACAGTTTCTGCTCAATTACTTGAGTGTGGATTGATATATTACGCTGAAATATTGTGTGTAGGTTGCTTACCTGCTGATTTAACTAGAGCTTGAATAATATTTTTATTTAAATTCAATGAATATATGTATTAAATGTTCAAGATCTGGTTTCATGGGATTGATTTATGTATTTCTTGTTGTCTCCAATAGTTTCTGTGCCTTGATTTGTACAACAAATTAATACATTTTTCATAGATCAATGATATGACCTTTACATAGGCATATTTTGTGACAAGTTGGCAAGTTTCTCGAAATTGAAATTCAGGTCAAGAATAAGGAGATTTAATCATTTTTGCCTTTATCATTTGATGTGCTTTCTATCATATATAATACAATCATATTAATAATATCATAAGCATGTTTTGTTTTAGATAACATCTTAAGCATTCTGATTAGCAACCTTTCTTTTATTTACCAATTACATAATACTATTTTGTTTAAAATGTATGTGTAGAGTTAGTTGTATGGTTTGTTATTTTGCAATACATCTTTGTTCTCTTATCAATGGCAATTCTATCTTATGTGTTATGTAATGTGTAAAAATCAAAATAATTGTATGGTGATATGTTTATACGATTTTGACTTGCAAGTCACACAGTTTATTGTATTTTTATACTTTTTATTTTAAACAAAATAGACTGGGCGGGGGGGGGGATTAAATAATGTGCTATGCTTTATGTTTAACTAAAGTATGAACACAATTATTTTAGTTTCCTGTCATCAAATAAACGTTAAAAAATTCCCCAGGTTATTAAGCTTAGAAGATACTTTTTGATATTTAGTTGTTTTTTTTTGGTATAAGGGTTAAGGTTGTTAGATGTTTTGAATACCAATCGATTGATATCAAATACCTGAACACATTATTTTAAAGTCTAAATATGTGTGTTGTTTATATTGTGCTCTTGATGTTCAAATGTACAAGTCTAGCATTTCTGCTTTTATTTATAACTTGCATTTTATTTTACACTTTTGTACATTTTACCGGTGTAAAATTTTGTTTGAAGTTTCAGGTACTTAATTTTTTTCAAGTGTTATATGTTTCGTTAAATAGTTTTAACTCACAAGGGACTACCCAAGGCCTTAAACATAGGGAGAAGTCACTTCTCCTTTCTTCTGAAACAGGGAGAAGTTTGGAAAATCAGGGAGAAATTTGTGCGAACAATATTAACTTTAAGTTATTCAGAAACAAAACATGTTCATTTCACAACTTTTCTTATTGCTATCATTATACTAGGTTAATTTGTCAAAACAATAAATTATTATTAAAATCTTCTTCATGATAACACATTTAAGTCATTTTACACATTTAAGTAATGTAATATATTTACCTGTAGCACCTTTTCATCACATATTTATCGTCATTACATTATCATCATCCCTATGACTGATTTTGTAACAAAACACAATCTTAATGCATGGAACATCTAGTATATCTCAATTACATCACACAGATATAAGAGTTCATCTTAATATCAAATATATCATTCACATATATTCTCATGATTCATATAATATCAAATATGTAATTCACAAATATTCTCATTATTCAATAATATCAAATATATCATTCATATATATTCTAATGATTTGCCATATTTACAAATACATTAGGTTTATGTAGACTTCCTTATGTACAAATAATCATTCCTGCTACAACCCACCACACTTGTTGTTCTTTTTTTAATAGTATTTCTATGTGCAATTTCTGGTGAGTAGAATGCAAAATATTATAAACCACACCATCCATAACACTGCATGTGTTTTTGTCATTCTATAAAAATGTTATAAAGAATGTAAAAAATAAATTAAAATCGACGAACCATTCCGTAACCAAAACGACTGTCCGAAAAAGTGTCGAGATACGTCCTATGCACATGAAATAAAATATGCATATCGTTTGACTGCAGAAAATTAAAACCAGTAACCTAGCAAATATGCAATTAATATATAATTTGGTTAACATGGTGTATTAAAATATGCTATTGCAGTGCTTTACTTTGTTAATAGATAAAGCTGGCGGACATTTGCAACAATTGTAGAATTGTAAGAATTTAGGGAAGTAGCCTCACTGGAGCATGAAGTGCTGAGGGTGAGCTTTTGTTATCACCTTATATCTGGCGTCTATAGGGTGAGCTTTTTTTATCACCCTATGTCCGGCGTCCATAGTTGTCAGTTGTGGCGTACACATCATCAATGTGTAGCCCTTTACCATATAGAGGCCTCATTTTTATGATCCTACGGAATGGGAGGCATTGTGCATTGCACTTTTAAGTCTTTTCATACTTACGTAATTCCAAAGCTTGTGTTTTAAAATCCTTTATAACTATTGGATGGATCTCGCTCAAACTTTTATAGTTAAATGACCTAATTTGTAGATGATTGTCAAGAAAGAAATTATGGCTGCAATGTTTTTTGCAGCATTTCCACAATAGAATATATATTATCCCAAAATGTGTTTTAAAGGACTGGTTCAATCTCGCCAAAATTCTCAGTTGAATAGTCTTTATGTTAAGTTGATTTAAAATAAAAAGGAATAGTGACAGCCCCAAGTTTTTACCGACGTTTAGCCCTTTGTATTTTTGTCAATTGTAGAGATATAGTAGATTTGTATGTGCTGTCATATGTGCATGTGGCACTGTTCTAGTTTAACTACTCTTTCACACTACTGAGTCAATCTTGCGTCCTTACTAATCTAACTTTCACATTTAAATGACATCAATTAGTTTATGATTGGAAGAGAGGATTTTTGAGTGTGAATACAGTCCAACCTGTCCCAGCGACCACCTTTTAATAGATACCACCTGTCAATCACATCGATTTCCTCCACAAATATCCATTTTGATACCTAACAAAGACCACTTCAATCATAACAATCAACGATTTCGCAACTTTCAATAACAAAAACGGCCACCATGACGCTGTGATAGTCACGTGATAAACATCTATCCAGTATACTCGTCGGTCGCTATGGAAATATTGGCAAGTAAAAGTTTACTGCACTCGATAGCAGTTGTTTGTTTACTGAACACACATTGTTAATTATAGCCACCTGCTTCTTTTATGCATTTATCAGTTTGTCGAAAGTGTAAGAAGTTGCTTTTGTATTTTAGTGACTTGTGATTAATGTTCTAATTGCCGAATATATCAAACAAAAGTTTTGGGCTTTAATCAACTCATTAAGAAAATTAACGGTTACGTTACAATTACAATGCCAATTACAAACATACATTTTGATATTCATTCCTTTCTAAAATTTCTCCGTGATAAGACGTGCAAAGATTATCGATACGGAATTTGTCAGTTCAAGTACATATTAAAGTATGTCAATAGTTATGTATACATGATATGATTAATGAAATAAATAACAAAAACATAAGGAAATTGAAATAATAAATATAAAATCAAAACTGTGTGTTCAATCCTCTATGACATTATACATGAATTAGTATTCAACCATTTAAGCAATAGAGCACATACATAGATAGGGTACCTGTTAAAATCCTACTAGCATATTTTGAAAAGTTTCAATCGACCCTGCGAATAAAGGCCACCTGTGAACAAAGACCACAACGACCAAATCCCTTAAGTGGTCTTTATTGACAGGTTAGACTGTAGTTCTGGACCGATTTCAGCCCATTGTCTTTTTTTACCTCTGTGGAATATTGAGTGTATTTGTGAGTGCCATATCATGTTTTATAAGGGCATCAGCGTCTGTGACAAATTTCTAGTTCATCAAATCTTAATGAAACTTGGTCAGTATGTTTATCTGGCAATATCTAGGATGAGTTCGAATCTGGGTCACAAAGCTTCCAGAAACAAAGTCACATGGTCAAATCTTAGAAAAACCTAATGACATTATCTTGCATGCGTTAAAAATGGTTGAATCTTTTAAAATTCTTACCACTCAAGGGTCAACATTAATGCCTCAACCTTGATGAAACTTAATAAAAATGTTTATCTTGACAATATATAGGCCAAGTTCGAATCTTAGGTAAATTCAAAAACTAGGTCGACTTGTAAAATCTTTAGAACAAACCTTGTAATCACTCTAGAAGCCACAATTATGACTCAGTATTGATATTACTTTGTCAGAATTTTATCTTGACAATCTAAAGACCATATTTGAATATGATGTGGTAAAAACCTGGATCCTAGGTAATGTCTCTAACAATTTGCGTCTATGAGCACTAAAATGCCATCGATCAACATTATAACATTTAAATATGTGTTAACTGGTATTTACAGAACATATAGACTGTAAATATTCAAAGTCCCTAGTATGGTTTATGTTCTACGTCTATTCTTTATTTGTAAATCTAAGAATGGGTTAGTGAATACAGGTTCAGGTGAACTTTTTTGCAAAATGTTTATGTGAAAAAGGTGCAATTAAATTGCGATGAATGAAAAAGCTCTATAAAAAAATCTGATTGACATTTTGCAGATGTCCATTTTATGACTTAATAAAGCTTGCCAATATTCACCTGGTACTTACCTTTATGCATGCATTTTGTATTTTAATACCATCATGATGAATATTCTTGTTACAACACTGGACGCGATTTGAAATGATTATCTCGTTACTCACTAAGTACTAGTTTACTGCTATGGCCTTGTTAAACTCGTGCAAAATGTCCTCAAATAAAATCTTATGCAAATATAGGAAACAATCAATGTGTATAACTTATGCTTATAATGCAGACCACAAATGCCAGTTAAATGCTTTCTATCTATATTTACTGGTTAACTTGTTAAATTTGACGAAGGTTCTGTGATGGCTTTTTTGTCGTTTAGAAATGAGAGTATGCCAATAGTGGGTTTACTACTTGGAACAATTACCTCAATACCTGTATACATGTACTTTATTACACTGACTTATAATATTTGTTAAGGTTGTTTTGTTTGTTGTAGAATATTATTTTAGTACTGTGATACATGTATTTATAGTAGCAGGAGACAGTGTTTACATAGTCAATAGTTCTGCTGACAATTAATTCTTTACCTTCCGTGGTTTAAAATATTTCATCTGCTTCATTTTTTGACTTTCTGGGATAATTTTATGTTTCCCCAATTAGTTGAACATTTTAATTATTTTGTTATGGCTGTTTCCCTGTTTGTAAAAACTCTTTCCTTATCCTGATTCACTATCTAATAGAGAACAAAATATGATTTTAGTTGTTGTTCTAAGCAATTAATTATGATTCTGATTCATAGGAATTTAACAATGACAGAATAAAACTCAGTTGTTTAATATATATGCCTTTTTAATTGCTAATCAGAAAAAAAATCCTCTAGGACATATTGTGGGTGTTTACTGGAACCACAATGGGTGTATACTGGAACCACAATTGGTGTTTACTTGAACCACAATGAGTGTATACTGGAACCACAATGGGTGTATACTGGAACCACAATGGGTGTCCGTCAGTCTGTGAAAAAAAGATCTGATAAGCTTTTTAACTTGCAATATTGAAACTTTGTTATTCCCACGCCTAACCATCCATGTCCACATTACCCACCCCAGGGCCATTGATAAAGGTAAAGGCAGCTTGGTTCCCGTCATCTTTCAACTTTATCGAGAGCTCCACGGATACTACTTCCCCGTACCCCCAATTTTTTTTCGTACCCAAAATATATCGTACCCAATTTATTTCCTTTACCAATTTTGTTCTCGTTCCCAGTTTTTCTATGTATCCAAATTTTTTTTTCCTACCTCAATTTCCCCGTACAACCAAATTTATTTTCGTTACCAAAATTGTTTGTATCTAAAAAAAAATTACCCAATTTTTGTTGTACCCAATTTTTTCGGACCCAAATGTTTTATAGTAACACAAATTTTATCGTGCCCAATTTTTGTTTTAACAAAAAAAATTTCCTACCTATTTTTTCATACCCAATTTTTTTGGTACCCTATTTTTTTGCGTAAGCAATTTTTTTTCGGACCCAAATTTATTTTCGGACTAAATTTTTTTTTGTACCCAAATTTTGTTTCGTACCCAATTTTTTTCATACCCAAATTTGTTTCGTATCCAAAACCCACATACAAAATTGTGGTGATGTAGATACACTTAAATTGATGCTTTTATATCCATCCTCTTTAAAAACATCCTCACACCAGTACTGTCAGTACTTCGATTCTTATTTTTCATTTATTATCCCCACGCTCAGAGTTGGAGCGGGGAGATTATGTGGTAATCTACGCCGTCTGTCCGTCAGTCCGTTTGTCCTTGCCACTATCTCCTCCTACACTATTAGCACTAGAACCACGAAACTAAAACACATGGTAGCTATGAGCAAATGTGCTACAGTGCACTATTTGGAATTTTGATCTGACCCCTGGGTCAAAAGTTTAGGGATTGGAATGGGGATGGGTCAGAGATTTTCACTCATTTGTTATGTTATTTAACATTAACTTCTTCATTTCTACACCGATTTACTTCAACTTGATACTGAACATCTTTTATGACAATACGGTCAATCTTAACTATGCATGGCCCCATAACCAACCCTGGGGCGCCCCGCCCACATAGACCACGCCCACCCACAATTTTGTTTTAACATAACTTCTTCATTTATTCACCAATTGAATTCAAATAAATACTGAACATCGCTTATGACAACACGGTCTATCTCGACCATCCATGTCCACATCACATACCCCAGGGCCCCGCCCACATAGGCTACAACCGCCCAAAATGCCGTTTACTATAACTTTTTCATTTCTACACCGATTATTATTCACTTCTAATTGGTACTGAACTGCTCTAATGACAATACGGTCAATCTCAACTATGCATGACCCCATTACCAATCCTAGGGCGCCCCGCCCACCCAAAATTTTGTTTTATGATAACTTGTTCATTTATTCGCCAGTTTACTCCAAATTATTACTGAACATTTCTTATGACAACACGGTTTATGTCGACCATCCATGTCCACATTTTTCCATCCGGGGCCTCACCAAAATAGGCCTTGCCCACCCAAAATTGCCTTTTAATATAACATCTATGCGGCGTAGGGATACGTGTCGGTCTCTGTCGCGCCACTTCTAGATATGATTTGAAGTGATGCATATGCAATATTTAATAATCATTTACTATGTATATGTTAAGATTTACTTAACTTATGTACATTTTCAATTAAGACCATCTATAATATGATCATTAAAACTTGCTTGACTATATGTGTAACATAGTTGTGTTTTTAACATCGTGGTGTACTTTTTAATCTCTAGTTTTATGTGTGTTACCTACTTTGTCTTTTGGCAATATAACGTTACTACTAATATTTCTTCTTCAATTACGGATAACTCTGAGCATGTCATGCCCAACTTATAATCAATTCAGTCACAAAACTTTTATTAAATGATTTATTATATAGTATATAGAGAAGACTAGGTTAGCGTTGAATAGAGAGTTTATGATGCGAGGCTTAGAACACCGGGAGTGCGAGCTTAGCAACATAAAAGTTTCTCTATTCAACGCTTATACTAGTATTATATTTATCCCATTGATCTTTTTTTCAATGGGACATTTAACATAAATAAATCTTATAACCTTTACAATAATTTCAATTCATTCTTAAAAGCGCTTAAAATCTATATCTAACGAATGTAAGTAAGTAAATAAACTTTATTAAGCCAATCAAGGGTCATACAGTATGACATATTTAATCACAAATATAAAACATAAAGCAAGTAACATAATATAATTATAACATCCATCAATAAAGTATGGTAGAAATAAGGACACTAACGTTACTAAAGCTTAATTAGTATTGTTAATAAATAGATAAATAAAGTAGTAAGTAAATTAAAAATAATCGTCAATAAAATACAATAAACAAGTCAATTGCCTGACAAATTGTTACCTAACAGAGCAGTTCGTATAACATAAAGCTGGAGTAGATATTTAGAAAACAATGTCAGAACCTTCCTGTCTTCAGATGATATTAACCAAACAAATTTTTGTTTTTTATTTAGCAACACAATTACAAAATCTTTGATTTTCTGTGAGTTTCTTGTATCTGCCTGTTTCTATGTGCAAATTATGTGCACTTATCCTAAATTTGGTAAAAAAGGTTCTTGCATCTTTATCTTTTATATATCGAAAGTACTGTTCTCTACAAAAACCTTTGATTGAATAATGAGTACGTTCTAAGCTTCCCTTGATTGCCTGAGATTTTTAAGCACCATTGAGTTTTAAACATATTCAATATCTTAAATTAAGCAGTATTTATTAAGTTCTTATTATACAAATCAGCATCCAAAATATCTAAATGTTTAAAACAATGATGTTCAGAGGAAACCCAGCTTGCTTTATTATTAACATACAATAGTTTGCTTTCAACAAAAGCAGCAGAGAAAAGTTTGCTAACATTTTCACAAATAAGTATTTGATAAAATTTAACTATGTTACGTATTGCATCAATATATAGCGGGTATCGTCCTAATTCACCACAAACTGCTTCATTTGTTGCATTTTTGTGCACACCAAAAACGTATTTTAAAAGTTTTACTTGCATTTTATCACAATACATATTTTGAAATAATTCAATAAAGTATAGTTTGTTTTCCTTACAGTAGAACTAGTGATGTTTGGATTGCCCCATATCTCACATGCATACAAGATGATAGGTTTGATAGTATGATCAAAAAGATAAATGATATTGTCAACATTTTTATGTAATTGATTAAAAACCTTACTTATCTTAAAACTTGCTTTCACTGCTCTTTTGTAAAGATCATTTTGACAGTAGCTAAAAGTTCCAGATGATGCAAAAATAATTCCAAGATATTTATACCTTGACTTCAACTTCATTAAAATAGTACATGTCATTATATAGCTTTCCACTTTTACTAAAAGTCATTATATTCGTCTTCTTTAAATTTACAATCAGACCATTATTTTCACAAAACATTTATATCTTATTCAAACATTTCTGTGAACCTGTTGAAGATGTTGGCGATAATAACAAATCAGCATATAGCAAACAACTAAAATTCACACTACTACACTACTAAGACACCCTTGGTTGTCTTCACTATCAAAAATTGATGGCAAATCATTAACAAATATCTTGAAAAGATTCGGGCTAAGATTGTCCCCTTCACGCACTCCCATCTGGGGAGAAAATTATTTAGTTAAACTATCACCAATTTGTTTGTGCATCGAATTTGATTGCTACATACTTTTAACTACATTATAAAATAGACCAGATATACCAATATTACATAGTTTATATAAAAGGAGTGAGTGAATAACATTATCAAAAGCCTTGGAAAAATCAACGAAATATGCATATAGTTTAGCTCCCTTACTAAAAAATGTATTACCGGGTGATTAAAGTTCGTACAACAAACATGTGGTAAGATGTTCTTGAGTGAGGCTGAAAACAAATGTGTGGTTTATTTATTATACCATTTTAAACACATGTTTGCAATCTGCTATTAAATATACAATTATAAACATTTGAAAGACATAGCATAACCCATATACCTCTATAACATTACAAAATATTATTTTGTCCAGCTTTAATCATTTCATTACTAATAGAGTCAAGGCCAGCAGATTTTTTGTTTTTTAATGAAGAAATAGCTTTGGAAATTTCTTTGTCTGTAATTGCAAAATCTAACTCAGAAAAGATCTAAATATTTCAACATTGTATAGCATGCTAGTATACTTTGCATCAATATGTTCAATATCTTTCTTCACACTGAAAAGAGTTGTAAAATGTTTTATCCAGTTATCTGCTGATAGCTTATCAGCACGATCAGTTGCTTGGCCTTCTTCCTTCAAATCTTTTATTAATTTCCAATAGTGAGAGGGGTTATTTTTGAACATACTAATCTAGTTATGATATCTTTTTATAGGCATTAATTTTTTTGTTTACGGCAACGTTTATACATTTTTCTATATTTAAAGAATGATCCTTTTAAAATATTGTCACATGGATTTGTGGAGTACAACGAACTTCTACGTAATAATTCTTTACGCATTATCCCAAGGTCACTTTCAAACCATTTCTTTTTAGGCAGAGATTTTCTGGATTTTCTAAATTGTATCTTTATATTTAATGATTTGTTACAAGCTGTTTATATTATATCACTAAGATTAGTCACCATTTGATCAATATTCTGCAAAGAATCACTTTCAAAACTATATATTTTCTTTTTAATTTCAATGGAGGATAAAGCTCTTTTAAAATCTGAA
This sequence comes from Dreissena polymorpha, assembly GCF_020536995.1. Lineage (NCBI taxonomy): Eukaryota > Metazoa > Mollusca > Bivalvia > Myida > Dreissenidae > Dreissena > Dreissena polymorpha. The sequence goes on from NC_068362.1 coordinate 54,114,112, forward strand.
CAAGATGTGTCTGTCCATTTCCAAGATGATGGCAGATCATAAAGAGTACTTATATTGCTAGTCAAATTAAATTTTGTATACAATTTTACATTCAATTTAGCGTGGTCACTTAAAAAAGGAATGTGATTCTCAACTTGAAAATTAAGTATATTATCAAAAATCTTATAACTTATAATACAGTAATCAACAACACTATTCCCGTTATAATGGCAACATGTAGGTTTTCCTTTATAATCACCAAAAGTTCTGCCATTTAAAATAACTAAATTTGCAGATATACATAAATCAATAAGATCTGTACCCATACTATTACTATCTTGACTATTTCTTTTCAGAATAGACCCAGTATTCCCCTTAACATAAGGGAAAGGCAAATGTGTACAAGTAGCATCTTAAAAATCATCTTCTACACCTGTTCTAGCATTTGTATCACCAACAAGCATATCACCTAAATTACGAAAATCACTAATATCCTTCTTAACAGAAGATAAAATATCCAGGTTATGTCTGATTACATATGAAGATTATTCATGTGCAATATATGTAAAACGATATAAAGATCATTTTATAGGGATTTTTTTTAAATATAATTTCACCCACTGAATTTCACTACATGTATTTATAATAATTGAAATACCTAAACTTACATAAGTATTTAATAAAAATGTAAGCTTGCGTAGTAATAATATAGAATGTATTTGTTCTGGTACACTAAATAGTTCTAAAAAACTGTAAAACGAGAACAAATATCAACATGTGCCTCGATTCAATTTTACGCAGCATGCAAATTGTAACACATTACGACCGCGAAAAGAAGATTTTACATTAATATAATTCATTTTATTTTCGAAAGTAAATGATAAAAATCCAATATGGCGGCGATTGGTCCTGAAAAATTGATGTCGATATCAACATACATGTACATGTAGATTTACACATAGAGTCGTTCTAAACATAAATTATCAAAAATACTATACTCGCCTAATTTTTTCATTGACGCTGCAGATTTGTATGGCGTGTAGAGCTAGCCTTCACATCCTGTAGTTTGTGACCCAAATACAACATAATCCGTAATATTTTCTATTAAGCTTTGAAACAATTGTTGCAAACGGGTTATTCTTACTGAATAGACTTTCTTTGATAAAATAACAAAGACAAAGTTTATTATCAAAGAAACTACCCTTACGTTAACTTACATCCAAAAGCCCAAACAATTCGAATAGACTACTGAACCAAAATACACACCCATCAGTATGTTTTACACACACAATTTCACATCCTAATGGCAAGCACAGTGAGAAAATCAATAGACGAATAAACGCGTGACGTCACGCGCACCTGCAAAGTTTAGACTCCGCCCACTGGTTGGCAAAATGAGATGGAATTCATATAAGCGCATATAGAGACGGCAAACATAATCATCGATTTTATTGATAATCATGCACTATATCAAATATAATTTTATAAATGAATAAAACATTAGCATGCAAGGAAATGCATTTTAGGAACGATTATATTGTTGCTATTATTTGTTTTTTACTAAAAACGAACTCGGGGGTAGAACACAATCTACGAGCACGGTATGTGGTTACCACAAATATCTCTCTGCTTAGCACATCCTTTTAGATTAAAAAAACTCAGAAATGTTAATTCTTTAAGAATTAATTTAATTAAATGGAAGAACACAATTAGGATGAAAACAAACAACAAATAGATCGATTTTCTGTTCGCAACATATAGTTCTGATTTGAACCTTAATATGTCTGTAAAAACATACCATGCTACACATTAAATAAATTCTCTTGATAAACGTATTTGTTTTTATTTAATTGTTCACACCAATGTTGACACTGTTTGTTTCATCATTTTAACCCGGTGTTTAATTGCATCTTTGTTCGTCACAAACCGATTATCTCGTTATGATCGGATTCCCAGACAGTTACAAAGTAAACATGGTGTCATAAACCCAGGGACCTATACTTGGTGTGCTTTCATAAACCACATGTGACAGAAGATTTCATGGTCATTAAACACAATTTATGATAACTCCATGTCATCTCTTGGCATATTGAGCAGTCATTTAAGCCAAATTTTAAAGCCAAAATACGTAACAGTTGCTTTAATAAAATATGTTAACATATTTAAAAAATGAAGATATTAGACTGAATGGATAAGCAGGATTAAGCGTTAATATATTTGCCAGTTTACAGTGTTTAATAACTATAAATTTAAAAAATTGTGCAAGTGTACTGCTACACAATTAATGTATTAAACGATTACCGGCAAATATAAAATCGGCAATTACGTGTAGACACTGTATGTTACAGCAGTGCACGAAACACCATCATGAAAACAATCAATCAAAAATACTTGAGTAAAATAAACTAAATATATAGTGTAATTTATCATAAAATGCTTCACTCCTTATCACTTAGTAAAAACGTTTTCAATATACATGCAAAGACCGTTCAATTTGCACAATATGCATGTTTTTTTCCTTTTGTATGCTTAAAATTATTAATATTGTCATTCAATGGAAACGAAACGAAAATTCATTCAATGGAAAATAAAATGATACAATTTAACACTTGTTATGTATTTCGCTTTTTTGGGGCTTTGTTTTATAATTGATTAAATGCACATTTTACACATTCGATCGCTGACGAACAATAAGATTCACAACACTTATTATTGTGATCATATAAATATATGTTTCATTATTTTTTTAATATAATTTATAAAAGTCTTACTATAGGAAAGAATACGACTTTTTAATTGTTTTGTTTTGTGGGATTTTCAGTATTTAGTCTTCCGATCACGTTTACTCTGATGCTAATAACTTATTCGTATTTTTATAAAGACGAAAATATATTAATAAATAAAAAAATATTGATACTAAATATGATTTATTTGCGCTATTATTTAAGATATTTGATGTTTATTTCGTATTATTTTATTGTTTTATTGACTAAACAAAAGTTCTTTAAACATGTTTTACATTACTGTAACCAGTGAAAAATCCCGAATGTAAACAAAAACAATTTACTCGTCTATAACACGAATAAGCTAGATCTACATCTAGATCTAAATCTTTCACCTCACCGGTTCCACCCGAGGTAAGTAGACCATAGAATATACACATCGTTACATCATTTTTATTTAATTTTAATTAATGTTGTTAATGAATTAAAGAGGCTTTTTTCTTCATCATTTTGAAACAAATTCAATGAAGAAAATTACATTATGTTATGACCATAGTGCTGTCCTTGTGAGAAGTACTTTCAACAAAAGTGAAAATTCGTAAGAAAAAATTCATTGGAGCATATGTCCATCTAACAGTGTTATTTCATGTAAATTTTCTTTAAATTCGAATCACAAGTTCCCAAGCTTCTGTAAAGAATCAGAAAAAAGTACAAGACAGCCGGACATAAGGGATATGATAAGACATCAGATCATTTTGATGGATAAAGTTATGAGGAAAAACCATTTTCTAAAATCGGGAAATTAATTACAAAGCATAAAAAATAATATCAGTAATTAAATATGTCATATTTAATAGCTAATTTACAAATTGATCAAAGCTTTACTAGTAACTAGTAAAATCTTTGGTCAGAGGTTGTGCACGTTACTTACTTCCAGATGTAGGAAAGGGTATTGTTAGTTTGTTATAAGATGTATAATTTGCAAAACAATTATTACCGGGTATTAGCAATTAATAATTAATAATAATTAAAGAATAAATTCACCTATGTCAGAAATAAATCTTCACAAAATAAAATTCACTGTCATTCACAAATGAAGCATTTTTGGCAAAGGTTTTGGAGTCAAATTACAAGCTATATGTTTCTTTAACTATTGCATTTTAATTACCGCCCCTAGTTCTACACCCGCTAACTTACAATACGGAAATGTTATTCACAATGAAAGTTTATATTATTTATTAAGCATTTTTAGAGCATTTGATATTTAGAGAATATGTTTTATAAAATTGTTCTAATAAATTTCCGCTTATTTCTGAGAAGGTGGATAAGAAATATGTGATCGGTAATGGGTGAGAACTATTTGATCGGTAGTCTTCTTCATATGTGAATGGCAATCTGTGCCATCGTTTTAAGTTTCCAAGTCATGTCTTTCCGTTTCACTGGGTACGTGGCGCTCAATTCCCGTGTATAGAAAGGCTCGGAAATCGATTATCAGTCAGTTTGCTGCCTGTAAAGTGCATTGGTTGGTACACGTGCTTCTCTCACCTTGGCCCCTAAGAGTTCTATCTGTGTTCACCGCAGCATGTGAGTTTGGTTCGTGGTCACCATAGTATACCCGACAGGTCGGGTTTTTTCTGAGTTCTATCCCTGTTCACCATAGCATATGAGTTTGGTTGGTGGTCACTATAGTATACCCGACAGGTCGAGTTTCGTCTGGGTACTCAGGCTTCTTCCCTATACACAAGACCACACTAATATTAAAAATATCTTTCAGTAAAAAAAAAGCCGGAAGTTGCAGCTTTTATTCAAAATTTGTTCTAAGAATTGTGATTTAAAGTGTAAATTAGGTAGGAGTTCAGAGACACATTCCGGGAACTCACAAAATGCAGCCTCAGACGTGGAAGGACCTCATAAACTTGGAAATATACATTTATCAGTCAATTCTCCTGCAAATGAGGTTAGATTTACTACTCGAGTAAATCATCAACTCGGAATAAAGAAGACTGTGATAGTTGGGTGATAAACGAACGTGGGCTGCAAAGAGTCATTATGGTGCTTGCTAAGTTGCAGAGATTCTTTTGCGCCGAGAAAAACTTCAAAGACAATTCAAAGTGTTCAAGGCGTTTTCAAGCTACAGTGTCTTGGTGTGATGAAGACTGATCTACATAGTGGGGGTATCTGGACTGACCACTATCACCAGGAGACCGCTATAGTTGGCATTGAATATGATACACCTGACAGGCAGTTTTGATATGAGTTGATGCTGATGTATTTTCAAATCCTTTCATTCACAATAAATTATTGTCAGGACAAAGACTTTTTTTTTGTGTTCATGCAAAAACTTACAATGTCAAATGTAAGCATTAATTTCAAAACAGGTGCATGCTTCATGTGTAAGACACATTAATACTAATAGCATTTCATGCATTTTTTTAGTTAAGATAATTCCAATCGTTGATGACAAGTATGAGCTAAACACATGCAAGATAGGATTTATATAACAACTATTTATAACAGACAGACAGTTTATTTTGAGTTGTACAATGTACATCGTCAACAACACATAATGAAAAGAGTAAAATGTCAATAGTGATACGCACAAAGTTTTACACATATTTACAAATCATTTACTTAGCTAACAAAGTGGCGTGAGCAAAAATTAAATATTACATCAAAAACAGAGAAAAAGAATGCGCTAGTAATATATAACATAATGGTGTCATGTTTTCAAACAACAGCTCAAAATTATTACATGTAAGTATTAATGACAATGGGGACAACTGCAGTAAGAAATATCTTTTGTATCACAATAGTCAAATATCACAATAAATTTTGTTCTAATAAGTTATTTATTGGTATATTGTTGTTATAATCAGCTACTTCTTTGGTTGAGAAATGAGGTATTGCTAATTAAATAAAATAACAGATGCATTTTTCGCATGGTAATTGCATGTCCATTAATAACAAAACAACGAAACGTTTGATTTCAGTATTTACACAAGTCACATAAGCTGTTTTATTACTTCTTGTAAAACGTTCGCGCATTCTACAAGTCATATGCAAACAAAATTATGAAGGTCAAAGATCCACGCATGGATGATGGATGATTATCAAATAAATGTATTTTTCAGTATTTTGTTGTTTCAGTATGTGGATCAACTATTACAACAAAGGAGTTCTCTTCAAATAACCCTACAAGGTTTGTTTCACACAAAACAGAAACATTAACAGCAACGATCATGTCAATGAACGACAATACAACGACATAAACTACAATTCGTAGCCATGCTTCCACTTCATCAGGTAAAATAGCATCAGCTTAGTTATAAATAAGATTAACATACAACCTTAATTAATATTAAACGTACACGATGTTAACACTCATTCATCATTTCTTTAAAATTATATTATATATGATTCTATATGCTTTTTATCTTTGAACGTTTATTTAATCAAAGAAAAATGATAGGTAGATCTTGTATTGCATCAACAGAAAAGGTACGGACAATGGTTTTAAAAGGTCATTTATTAAAATGCAGTAGATATGTGCATCGTTGATATAAACAATATGTGCATAATTGTAGGACGCTGAAGCTCTGACACACATGTTAAGAACAATGACGTTTTTTAATTGCTAAGGTGCATTACTATCTTAAGTTTTTAAGTTACACTACATGACCGTTTCACATGGCATTACTTTTTTTTAAATAAATACACGAACTATAAATGAATAAAGGTAATGCGCGTCATTACAGTTGCAGACAAATGGTTATTGATTGAACCCTTGCGTTATGATTTTGAATACATTTAAAAAGAACAACAGTGCAACGGACAACAGAAACATTTACAGCAATAATGATATCACATTCCGAAAATACATCGACATAATCAAGAGGTCGTACTCAAGCTTCACGTTCATCAAGTAAAATAGCAGCATCCGAGTAAGACAAATACGTAAGATAAACATACGTCACCACATATTAAACTAACAGCATTTAAATAGTCATTATTCATATATTTACAATGATATTCTATATGCTTTTTATCTTTGATATGTTTATTTCATATTTTAAATTTTGTATTTGTTAGAGTGAAAGTTTAATTATCGGTCAAACTTGTATCGCATCGACAGAAAAGGTACAGGTTTTTCATTTAATAAAAGGATATTTATTCAAATGTCGTAAGCTATATACATCGTTGATGTAAATAATGTATGCGCAACACTGAAACTCTGTTACACATGTTATAGATAATATCATTATTTGATTGCTAAGGGGCATATTTGTCTCATAGTCCTGCAGTTAGTATGCATGACGTGTTGCATGGTGTCTTAACCAAAATTACATGAACGACATATCAATCAATGTTATTTTGTTTTTAACATTTCAAAATGTTTTTGGTAATATATTTCAAAACAGGAAAAACAGTGCAACACAAGAGAGAAGCATTAACATCAACAATGTTTTCGATCAACGGGGATGCATCGACAGAATCTGCAGTTTATAACCATGATTCCGGTTCATCAGGTAAAACAGCAGCAGCAAAGTTATAAATACGTACATGAAGGACTAATATATTACCTCACTTTTAAAACTTACACCCATTTTATAGTAAATAACCATATGTTTTAAGTAGTATTCTAAATACCATTTTTCTCTCATGTTCTCATTGTATATTTTTAGTTTTGGTTTATGCGCGGGAAAGGGTCTGTCAAACTTGCATTGCATCGAATGAAAAAATTATGCGATCTTTAAAAACGAAATGTATTTAAAATATCGTTAGATGTTCATGTCGTTGATATTAAGATTGCATGCGCACAATTGTATGATGGTGAATCTTTGATAAACATGTTAAAGGAAATAACAAACTTTGAGGAATTCATTATTTTCATTTATTTTTTGGTAATATTTTTAAACAGGAACAAAAGTGCAACATAAGATAGAACCATTAACAGCAACAATGTTGTCAATCAACGGGGATGCACCAACAAAATATGTAGTTCGTAACCATGATTCCGGTTCATCAGGTAAAACAGCAGCAGCAAAGCAATACATACGTACATGAAGGACTAATATATTACCTCACTTTCAAAACTTACACCAATTTTATGGTAAGTAATCATATGTTTTAAGTGGTATTCTAAATGCCATTTATCTCTCATGTTCTCATTGTATATTTTTATTTTTGTATTATGCGCGGGAAAGAATATGTCAAACTTGTATTTAATCAAATAAAAAAGTACGCGATCTTTAAAAAAGAAATGTATTTAAAATATCGTTAGATGTTCAAATAGTTGATATAGACATTGTTTACGTACATGGCATGAACAAAATAGATACATTAGCAAAAGATAAATCCCACTTAATGTTTGCGACTTGTAAGTTAAAAGCCAATGTTCACTGATTGACGCTTTAACAATTACCGTTTTAGTAATATATTTAAAAAAGGAAACAACACTGCAACTAAGGGACTGAAATAACAATACGGACATATACTGGAAAACAAAAATACAGTAAATACAATATATATAAAGGTACTTAAACGCTTAAAGAGACACACTTATAGTTGATAAATGGTTTGAATGCGAGAAAATAATTGCATTGTTCCATTGTTTTCGTTATAATATACAAAAACATGTGGATATCTTACGAGAAAAAATAACAACAACAAAAATAACACAACACAATACAGACAGAGTGACAGCTTTGAACTGATCATCTCGGGTTCGGTTCCCATTTTGGGAAAATATTTGTTCCATTTTTACTGATCTTCCATGTTAAAAAACGTAACGCTTGTATTAAGATGTTTATTTTGGCCGAACTTAAACATTTACTGGCATAGCTAAACTTTATCAACTTTTGTATATATATTACCTGAATAATAGTAAAATTAAATGGCATACATGTACTATGTTTCAGTCTAACATTAACATGCATCCACTGTGCATGTACTTTTATTACACTTACTTATTATGTCATTATAATTTATCATTAATTGTTCATCATGCTGCACAACCATTGAAATAGTCTTATCTTTAACAAGTTTTAGACACGTCATTGTTGGTTTTCATTTGTTTACTAACAAAGATTGACCAATCTCAAGTAAAACGTCATCTACGTCTACTAACATGTTAATTTAGTCAGTAAACGTATCAACGAAAATATGTACGTGCAAGTGGAAAAAAATACTTCGGCTTTTGTCGTTCAAAACTGTATGATAAAAATATGTATATATATTGTCGGAATGTGTTCATTAATGATAATATATTTACATTCATGTTTTTCATGCATTACTGTTCAGGTTCCGCTCTGGGAATCGGTTTATGGGTCAGCATAAGCATTGTGGTCATCGTTTTAATTACCACCGTTGGAGTTTGCATTTATAAAAGAAGTTAAATACATATAACGTTTAATAAATATATAATTCTGATAAATGTACATGAATTACTAAACCCTATGATTCCGCATACGTTAAAAGGTATGCAAAGAATAGGAAATAAATCTTGAGTTGACACTAGCTATATTTGTAGCATTTTTTCCAACAGAAACGATAACCTGAATACACATTAAAACTGAACTGTTAAAATAACCCAAACGATTTAAATGAGTTCCAGAAGGCAATTATTGGGCATCGACCAGTTACAAGTTGTTTTTATTCACTGAATATATTTAAGATGTATGCGTAAGCCCGACAGTTCGCAAGTTAACGTTCGCATGAACGCCTTGTATGAGGTCAGTTGCCAAAATGAGACGCTTAGAAAACCTGAGCACAAAAATGAAAGTTATGAGCACGCAGTTCCATTTAAGCAATAATGTTTTAGTTGCCTCATCCAGTAAAATATATTGCAAGATAACGATAGTATTATGTCCATGTATTTGTGCACTTGACTTTTTTCGACTCGTATTTCTATTACGTGTCGAATATATTCAAGTACACATAGACACGAATCTTATATCTTTACATGCCGGGCAAAATTTTCGATCGTCAAAATTAAAGGATAGCCGGATAACAACAAGTGTTTTAGTTTTCTCGAGTTTCTTGCCTCCATGCGTTTAATGATGTCATAGCCGTATTTTAGTATTGGCTATATAACTTTACATCGATTTAGTGTCATTTCATTTTTACTTGAACTAACATTTCTATTAGTTTATGTATTGAGGATCTGTATGTTCGTATTATATGTTATGAATAATTTATAAGTAAAATGACATGTTCGAGTCTATTTCTTGTTACTGAGATTTATGAGATGAGTTATCAGCTGTAATATATTTTCATTTATTTCTAAAATGATATATTGGTACCTTATAACTTAAGTTTTATGATTTATCTGATCCCTCTGTGTTATCCTAAATGTCGCAATTAATATGTTATCACTCACTTCAAATAATCTCTATTTCATTAACTCGTTAATTCCTTAAACATAATTGAGAGCTTCAATTATGTTTTCTTTCTTACACATTGAGAAATGTATGTTATGACCAAATGTTGTTGTTGTTCCTTTAACGGTTTCCATTTGTTTATAGCTAGGAATAAAATTAATGTTTATACATTCAACTTACGTTATCCTGTTTGTTTTAAGATAAGCAGTGTTGTTATTTTGGTAATTTCACTCGTATGTATCAATTGAAGAATGTTTAAATATCAAAGAATCATACCGATGTGCACTAGTTGTCCCTTTGACCTTAATCGAAGAATTGTGCGCAATATGTTTGATCTTTAAAGATATTGCAATTGAAATTCTTCTGCGTTTTAGAGCCGACTGGATTTTGCTATGATAAAAAGACATGCCTGATTTATTTATTAATTACAAACGTTCAACCGGAGGAATTTTCGACTTATGGGACGTATTACTCAGTGTTGTGAACTTTTTATTAATTGGATTTCATCTTGATTTACCTGCGATATAGTTACAGGCATACACAACGGACGGATTTTTTACATTATTTGCAAACGATCCTCCTAATGATTTTTAGTCTTATGGGATAAATTCCTTTAGTCCTATAGAAGTATGACAAGTTTACATCGATTCCATCAAGTTCACATTTATCGTCTACTAGGTTTTTGTTAAATACGAGTGTGTGCATGTTGTGGAAAGCAAAACAATATTTCTTTCCATGCACTTTTTATTATGTATTGTTTAAATGGAAAACTTGTAAACCAACAAACATAGTAATTTCAACTGAGACTTTTGTATGATCATTAAGTTGAAATTACATGGACTTTTTTTATTTCGAATTTCTAATCCTCATTCTAAATCATTTTTTATTTATTTTTAGAACCATTTGATCATGAACAACTGAACATCTATTGTAAAACAATAAAATATAAGAGTGATTAACACACTGTTTATTAAAGTGCAACATAAAACAACAAATTATTGAACATATAATATGATTAACAAATAAGTAATTTGAAGAATCCAGACAATTTATTGATTATGCAAGTAAGATAGAAAATAAACGAGTGTTCAGTTTTCATGATTAACAATTAGCCATTTATACAAGAATTTTTTTTTTCAGCGAATCAAAGAAGTACTAATCTACAGAGTCTCAAATGATTAGGAGAATTACATAAACACTAAATTAATTATCTATCTTATAAATAAAAAATACATTGATATTACACTATCTCAGACAGACTGTGAGAGGCTGACACTGATTGTATGAAAATAAAACACATATAGAGCTAAATACTAGCTAAATAGTTTATGAGGGCTTACATTGACTGTATGAAACAAACATATAGAGGTAAATACTACCTTAACAGTTTGTGAGGGTCTTACATGGACTGTATGAACAAAAAAACATATAGAGCATAATACTACCTAAGACAGTTTGTGAGTGTCTTACATTGACTGTATGAAAAACAAACATATATGGCTAAATACTACCTTTACAGTTTGTGAGGGGCTTAAATTGACATAAATACGATCTTTTGCAAACAGACTCAAACAATTATATAAGTGAAATAAATGGCACAGACAATACATAATGTGTGGAACTCTTACTCGAATAAAAAGAAAATACGGCATATATGAATACAATTCTAAATGATAAAGGAGCTAAATGTGTATATCTATGATGCTTTATGAAGATGTTATTGATCATGTAATGACACGGCTATGAACGCTATATGAAGATGTTATGGTATATGTGATGGCACAGAAAAGAGAAAAGAATGGTACAATTTGTATAGTGTATTTGCACACTGTTTATTTGTTCTTTGACCTTTAAAGCACCGATACACTGCATCCGCGGTTATCGGTCCTTGCGGAAGACACGCAAGTTAGTATAAGTCAGTATCAACAGTGACAAACAATAGCTATGTGCAGTGATCTTACCCTTTGTGGCTACGCTGTGGCGAAGCAAAGCTCCACTTTACTTTTGTATTGAAATGATTTTGATTTGGTGTATGAGTTAGTGTGGTAAACGTGTTCGGGCGTATAAAAAGAGATTAAAGAGCAAAAACAACTAGAAGATTATAACAAATACAAAACAGACAATCATGTAAACAAACAAACAAATCAATAATGGCATCAAGCTTTTTATCTACAGCCATACATTGATTGTAAATGGACATCGTTGTATAGCCCGTGTGAACAACTTGCATGGTTTGTTCAAAAAGGGATTTAAAAAGTCGATGAAATTGAGAGAAAATGTTAGGAGAATTATAGGTATTGATGATCTGAAGTCACGTGCCTTAGCTTAGAATCACATGGGTACTCTCCACTGGAGCTGTTTGTAAATGTTATATGTTACCTAGCTCGGTATGTGTGGCTGCACAGGCCGTGACTAGTGTTTATAGATTACTTAATATGAAGATGATGGACTGTGTTTGCGTATTATTTTTTTTTGGATGACTAGTTTTTTAAGGGGTCAATAAAATAAATTTTCTAGATTTATTCTTTTGTTTTCTATAACCGAAAATTGTAAGATTCCTTCTTTTTTGCAGAAAAGGTCATGGCTTATAACGGTTTCCTGTAAGTGCGCGCACATTATGTTCATGTTAATATAGCTTGTGGTAGCGATTGTAACAATTATCTTTTTATGATAAATCAAGCAAACGTGATATTTTTTTCTATTTAAGTATGTTTTGAGTATTATTTATTGCATATATTTGTATAATAACAATATAATGAAGTGAAACTCCAGCTGCTGGAGCACAATAATTTGTTATCGAAAGAAAAAAGCACATGAGAAAGTAGCATATCATAAGTTATATCAGGGACTGGAGTAAACCATCAAAAGTTTTGCACTGCAATACTAAGGTCATATCATCAGGACCAAGGTGCGCGCTACTAGCGCCACCGTTACGCTTGCCCAAACCTATTTTATTACATTTGATAACTGGATGTATTTAAACATGGCGTTTTCAAATTACATGTACATGCATGACCAAGCATATTACACATATACAAAATCAATATGTTCACTTCATGAACTCTTTATTTACGGGTTTCATCATGGGTACAGGTGAGTTGGACCCAAGTGTGCACATATCGCATCTTTTGTTGAAGTATGGAAAATAATTTTATGAGTGGATTTCACTATGATGATGTATAATCGTCGTCGAGATACTATAATACAGCTATAAAAAAAACTGCATTAGTACACGTGATATCTAATAACACTAGTTTGAGAAGTATATTTATTATTTATTTATAATGAAATTATTGTTTTGCTTTACAAATGTTAGGATAATTATTATTTGATTAATAAAATGCTATGCTATGCAGAATGGTTTTAGAATTACATAAGAAGCTTCGTTTGCATATGGTTGAGGAATATTTCATGACTTTAAACGCCATCTTCTGCATAGAGTAGCCAAGTATTACATTCTTGTAAACTCGATCGTATGCAGCAGGAAGGGTGACACAGATTCAATTATCAGGTATCTTGCATTTTCGACAGTAAACGCTGGGTCTAGATACGAATAGCTGGCCATCTCTTCATCGTCAATTGTTATCTATAAAAATAGAAAGCAATATTGAATATTAACTTCATGCCTTTTATGCAGCAATGTGCACATGTGGTGTTATAGCCCTTATACATATTCATAACAGGATGTACAATTATCAAGACCAGAAATATTCGATGACTGTTAAACACTATTTGGTTATTGGTATAACAATTGGGGACTTTTCAACAGTATTGTGTGGAAACTACGATTATCAAATTTTTTACAAATTGCCTAATGTAATAATATTACACAAGTGTTTGATTAAATGTACTCGAGTGCAGATTTAATATCTGATTTGTAATGTTATTTCACAGTGTGTGTATATGTATAAATGTTTACGCAATAAAACGCGACACAGATGGGGCGGACGTGAATAAACGGCCAGCCGTTGAAGTAACGGCCCGACCCCTTTGACCCGAAGACCATTATGCGACATAGGGCCGACTATAGACGTCCGGATAAGCTCTTCCGCGTGTTATCGTTGATAGTATAAATCATCTTATTTTGTTCCTTCACTTAAATTAATTACCAAACCCGCTTTCCGTACTTTTATTTTTGTTTAATCCACGTTTTTATGTCTCGTGTCACGTTTTTGAAAACAAAAACAGTTCAAGCTAGACTCTTCAATTGCAGAGACAAGCATTCGGACATGGAGAATTGTTAAACATTAAAATATTTGGGGAAAAAACGTTCTGATTGCGTGTTTGTCATGCATAATTTGAAACTTTGATAGGAGGGTAAGCGGGTCGTTTACATTCTTTATGACTTCTGTTAAAGATCAAATAGTGTCATCAATCTAAACTACAGTATAGATTCATATGATACCGATCTTATTCACCCCAACTACGCTTAATTACCGTTATTTTCGATTCTTCTGCTTTGTTGCTGAATTTAAATGACGTTTTGTTCAGTTGAAGCCGCGCAATCGATTCTTTCCATGAGCAGATATGATCATATTTACCCGACGTATCTTAATAACGGCAAGCTCGCGGCATTATTATTTAAATAAAGATAATATCTAAACTTCAGAGACATGACCTTTAACCTTCTCGTAACCATCCGAAAGTATTCAGTGCGATGTTAGTTACCAATAATTGCCTATGCAAGAGCTTTAAGGACAGTGGCTGTCAAAATATTGGTTGTTAAACTTTTGTCTACCATTGGTTAACTGTAAGTAACAAACAACCATCCTTATATAGCCTATGCCCCCCTAAAGTTTTAAACCACATACTTGCATATCGGTAAAAGATGTAGTGAATTTCAGGGTTTTCTTTGCATCTGGGATGATTATTTTGTTTGTCGTGATGACTTGGGTAACAACTCCACCAACAGTCGTGGATACCTTGCACGAAAGAGCCAAGCAGGTAAGTTGTACTGGCTTATTAAGGTCATCTATTGAAAACATCACGGTCAAGCTGAAATTTAATTTGTATCTATATTATTTCTGCCATTATGTACGTAAATTTAGTATTAAAATGTTAGCAAAAAAATAAATAATGAGTTGCAACTAAATAGGTAATGAGATATACGATAAAAACAAGTGGTCTTGTTAGTGTGATAATAAGACCTTAAACCTTGTACGAACACACTTAATATATCAGAAATATTTATTGCATATTTGATGTTTAGTCTAACCATTTTTGAGTATATTTGATTCCTGTGAAAATCATAAAAACATGTGATATTTAAAAGATGCTGTAGCTGCTTACCTTACGATAGACCCAATGGGTGTCAAAACTAAATCAAGTTTTGAGTTGCCCATGTAAATCGGCATCTGGACTGTTTCTCTAGCAATGGTGGGATTGGCGTCAATGTATTTCTAAAATACAAACTTTATAATAAATCTTAGCACAAGTGTTACATCGCAAGGTAACAATAGGCAACCAATTGTATTAATCAAAACTAAAAAGTGCATAAGATGGTAAATATGAAGCTCTATTGTTGTCATTCAGACGCTTAACTCAACACGAATGTATACATATTATCCTTGGAATTTCAAATCCACAATGGCATTCAATAATTTATTATTTTAAGTGAAATTTCATAAAGTTTATGTTGTAGAGTCGTTGGATTTGATTAAAACCTTCTCAAACTATGACGTTATTTTCTATAATGGTTAAGTTAATATGCCAACGTTTGGACAGCATACTGGTTGTGTACATTATGTGACACTGATATAACGAAACAAATAACATAATAATAATATATAATTGATCATTTAAATTTAAGTCAAAATATATCTGTTAAAAAATCTTTCCGCTCTCAAACGGTTCGACTGTCGCCATTTGACAACACCGCGCTTATGGGTCTATATGTGGTGAGTCTGATCCACTATAAAATTGTATTCAGTTTTTATTTACAAATACATTTAAAGAGCACGTTGTTTTTCAGTTTCATAGCCGATGTCAGTTTTGTTCAATGTCTTTAAGAAGCATCCAGTCACCTATATAATTTAAACTAAGATTAATAGCAATTTGAAGGGGCCTTTTCACGTCTTGGTAAATTGACAAAATTAACAAAAGTTGTTTAAAATTCGCAAATTTTCGTTTTAGTTATGATATTTGCGAGGAAACAGTTATAGTGAAAATTTACCATGCTCTAAAAGAGCCATTATATGCATCTTTTGACGATTTAAAAACATGAAACTTATTAAGCCTTGCAGCGCGAAACGATTGAATAATTTGGAGAGTTCTGTTGTCGTCGTTATATTTTGTGGAACTGCGAGGATTTCTTATATAAAGTATAAAACGCATCCTTCATTGTATGAGCACGGAATGCCGAGTTGTCTAAGTGGGTTGACTTTTACATCAAGACTACAGGGGTCAGTGGTTCGAGCCCTGCTGAGTTTTACTTTTTTAATTGTATTCTTGATTTTTAATGGAGCTTTTTAGATCCAATGTTTACATTTATCAATATAAAGCATGTAATGACAAACGTCAATGCATGCCAACATCTATGAAAAGGCCCTTTTATGATGAAATATAACATACCATGTGTATGATGTTTGTTTTATATTTATTTGTTTGAGATATTTGTTATCTAAGGACTACCTTAAATGTTATGAAAACATTATCGAAAATATTAATATGTTGTTAATCTCAATTATGTTTATGTTGTTTGAACGATTGTTTTTAGTTGGCGCTGCACTTAACTATCTTCTGGGATTGCTCGTCTGCATGACGCTATTTTGGCTTGCTATTATTTGCTTGCATCTTAACTAATTGCATTTTGTTTGTTTGAGCCATTGCTTAATTTGAGTATTGTCGATAAATTTTTACGAAAGTAGATTGATATTAGATATTAGTTTCATATTACCCAATAACATAAATTCGCTGTTTCGTTCCATCAAACATATAAACATCATTTGATGCAAGATATGTTTCTTCTTTTAACTATTTCTTTTAGTGACACCCTAACTTTGTCCATGATGCTCATCTGCATTTTCTTTCTTTTCAATAACTGATATGACGCGTATGGGTGTGTAAAACGAACGACACACATTTAGTTACCTAAAAAGCATATTTAAAAATATTATCTACGTTAAGAATGATATATTATCGAATAAAAGGTATGGAAGAAAATTGTTACCGCAGGGTGGTAGGCAACCGAATTTCTCATTTTTCCCACAATGTCATTTCCATTTCCGTACGCAATAGGGCCGTTGGTCATAAATTCATCAAACGATAACGCCTGACAGGAACACGGCGGATCATATACAATCATCCCCGCCGCGATTTCCAGGCCGATGTAACTAAATCCACATTGTATCAAGCATGCCGGTGAAATGACATGAACTTTTGGGGAAAACACCATGTACGTTGCCGATGCTTCGTATGCCTTGCCTTCAATGACACCAATCAAAAGCTGGATCAAAACGTACAGAATCATGGTAGATACAATTCACACTTACAGTCCACTGATACTGTTAAATTAGTCAGTTGAATTTATATTTTATATTCCGTATTTGTTTATCTAACAAATAACAAATTCAATCCATAATAATTCATGATTGTATAATATTATGAATCTGTGTTTGCATCTCTTTGATTCTAATCAATTTATGTCGCTACTATTTTTGTGTATAGCTGTAGTTATACTCCGTCACATAAGAATCATATAGCGTTCAAAAAATAATAATTGAACTTTTAATAACTTCAGCTTGAATAAGCGACACTAATTACTTCTCGGTATTTTTCAAAACAACAACTACCACAGTACTATTATTGTTCTGTTCTCTATCTTAAATAATAAATGAAAAATAAAAATAACCGTATTGACAAGGGAGTTTACAAATAGGATTTCGCTTACACCTGAATGCGTCTAAAAGCCAGAGCACGTGTTCACCTTTGCTTTTTATTGTAGGCGTTTCACTAATTAAATATACATGGAAAAAGTGAGTGGCATAAAATAAAGATTAACTCTGGCGTTACTGCATTTGAACGGTACATCAAGAGCAATTTCAGAATACAACCAAAGGTTATTCATAAATGCAAATATTAAATTGAAAACATAAAAAATAGACACCAAATTTACTATCACAACTGTCACTGCACTGGAACAGTCGACGTTAAACGCATGAGAGTAGATGCAATTACGCACCGTGTATCATATGTGTACATTTATCTGACAGTTGACACATGTAGTTGTTTAAAAAGTAGAATATATTCTAGTTCTAACGAGTTGTGAACAATAACTGAGCACAAATATTATTCATCCGAGATACAAATAAATAAACAAGAAAGAACAAATTAATTTATTGGTCAATTTAAATGTTACTAGCTTGTTATAAATAATTGCGCTGATACATATTTCATTTTGAGACAACAATTAAGTACAATAAGTTCACAATTAAAGGGGCCTTTTCACAGATTTTGGCTTGTTTTGAAGTTTGTCATTAAATGCTATATATTGATAAATGTAAACATTGGGTCTAAAAATCTCCAGTAAAAAAACAAGAAGAAAATTTAAGAATTTAAAAAAGTAACCCTCAACGGGGCTCGAACCACTGACCCCTGGAGCAAAAATCCACTGCTCTATCCACTAAACCATCGGCTCTTATACCAATTTCAACGTATTTTTTACCTGATATATGCAATCCTCGTAGTATCAAAAAAATACAACGACAACAACAGAATTCTTCAAATTATTCAATCGTTTCGCGTTGCAACGCTTTATAATTTTCAGGTTTTTAAATCGTCAAAAGATGCACATAATGGATATTTTAGAGAATGGTAAATATTCAGTATTACTATTTCCTCACAAATATCATAACTTCAAGAAAAATTTGCTATTATGAAACATTTTTGTTTTCAATTTTGTCAATTTACCAAAGCGTGAAAAGGCCCCTTTAAAATACCAACTATAAAATAATAAGTTATCTTAATTACTAGTTAGATATAGAGATATGCGACTTCTACTTAAAGCTGAAATAAAGTTGTGTACCTTCATTTAAAAACCGATTCTATAGAAATGATTATTTGCCGCATAATAGAATATAGTGATTTTTTTTATACAGTTTAGTACAATACGGTATGAAATGTCAACGACTGACGGATAATGCTAAGCAACTAAAAAGGCAGTTCTTTTTCCAAAAACGGTGATGATTTATCCTAAAAATGTCAGCGGATGGTATTATGTCATTTTGACATTGTATTAGCTACATGTCATCGCAATGCGATTGGTTTGTTAACTAATACGAACTGATAGACGTCTAATTAGGTTGCCGGAGTAATGCTATGTCGATCACTTTATTAAATATCCAATTGTCTCTGCCAGCACTTAAACATCACAAATATTTATGTCTATGTCACTTTTAAGCGAGGGAAAAACACAATGACACGCATAGTTGTACAATTTACAGCTGTTTGTGTTATTTTGGTTGTCGCATAATATGGCTGCCAACAAGATTACTGAACCAGAGGCGTAATTAGGGCGAAAATGAATAATGACAAAATAGCCCTCTTTTTTCTGTATTAATGCAGCATAAACGAGACTGAGCAGTTTACTAAACATTACCATAACATCCTGATAAAATCATTTATTTACATATTTTTATAGGAAAACATAGTCATGATTTTAGAATAAAAATAAAAAAAAGTTTGCTTTTATGGATACAAAATGCATGAAATAACAAGCGTATTCGTCTGCGTATTGTTCTCGCACACCAAAGTAACTATCGATTGCAAACGTGGTTCAATCATATATAGCTGTATATTATTTTTCCAATTATTGGTTACTTATCATAGCATAAAGAAACTGATTTAACGTTTAGAATGTTCAGCAAACTTTTAATTAATCAACGAATAATGGAATAAATTATTAAAACTAGCTTTACAAAAATCCATCTGTTCAACGAGCAATTTCGTATAGTAAATACAAAGTTAAGTGTTTGTTTGGTGAATTATTTCGCCGTTTCAACAGTATTTCAGTTATTATATGGATTCATACTGTTGGTGGCAGCCAAGCCTCTTTTAAGATTATAGTTTTCAAACAAAACTCTCCTACATGAAAGAAACCCTTAGCGGACAGACAAATCATTTAGCAGTCTTTGACCGCTCGAATGTGTATTGAACACGTTACGAAATATCATACAAGACAAGTAGACCCATTTACGATGGATTGGATCGTATGTAAAACATACAGTCGACATTATCATCAAATATTCATGTATGTTTAGTCCTACTTAAGTTATCACCGGCGCGCATGATAACTAGTTTGTTTCACGATTCAGTAGAATTCAATGTTTTAGCTATAAGCGTAGCGAAGTCAACAATCTAGCAATCAATTCCAGATGAGAACCCATGCTTACAAATTGACTTATCAATATCATAAGTAACCACCAGTCTTTGGGTAACTGAAATCGTTCGAAAAACTTGAAATAGAATGTTCTTATACATCAGATCGGGGCGGAATGTTTTTACGGGAGCTGACTGCGTTTAAGTGAGGTTAGATGGAACAGACTTAAAAAGTGGCGTCGTTTCCTTGATTTTCGTAAAGAAGTAGCGGTCAACCCTTAAGTCATTTAATATTTACATTTCTTTAAAATGAATATGTCCTTTCGTCTTTACGGTGTTTGTGCTTTGAGCGTTTTTTGTTTGAAGATCCTATATTTAGGAGTAAAAAAGTAATTGGAGACAAACCGTCCAGAAATCTGTTGTTTAATTAAGTTACGTTACCCTCGAGGCATTGGTTTTACGATTGTCTTTTTTTCTTATAATGCACAGTATTTTTGCATGTGTAAAGCAACATATACCCGGTAACACACATCACGATTATTGTATCTTCCCGAAGCGTTTTTATCTCTAAATATAAACTCTTTTCTAATATATATTGGTTTACCCCCACCCCCTTTTCTCAAACTTTCTTATAAGCTTATTTTGGGACCTGACTTACAAACAACAGACACAGCTCATACTTTGTTGGACGGTTTTACACGAAGTAACTGCCGTGAATGAATTTCGCATGTATGCGAATGTTTAAGAGCTTTTCCCATTAGAGATCAAACATTTACAAACGATAACATTTGTATTCGTTTGCAGTTGATCCAGTATGGTGAATTATATATTCAGTTTTAAATCATACGATCAAAGACTATGAAAAAAAAAATTTATTGGAATGTTTACTCACATACTTATCGCTACCATCTGGTATACGTAATGTAAGGATTTTGACGGTATTGTTCACACTGTGTAATATGTGCATGTGTATTTCATAACGTATACCATACTTATGTTTGAATATGCCTAAAACCGAATACTATGCTTAATATTTCCAGGTTACAACATGCAAGTTATAGACGTTCATAATGCGAAGGTTGCAAATAATAGAAAGCGTTACCCATCCAACAAAATTAAAGATAACGTCTAGGTAAAAAGCCAGTTAAACACAAAACGATGACGAACACGTGCAATGTTAGTGGAATGAACAATCTCAAAGGTTAAAGCCGATTCGATACTATTGGAGAGTTGATATTAACTTCTTCTATTATTACGATTTGGAAAACCTGCCGAAGCGATGCGGAATACCTGACGCGAGCTTAGAAGATGCATATGAGTGCATAGTTTGTTAATTGCAAACTTAAATATAAGCTGTTTATTGAATATATCATGCAAGACATAGACGTTGACGATGCAAAGGCTGCAAATGCATATTATGTTAATTGTTAACTTAACTATTTGCTGTTTATTGAATATAATGATATTTAACGCGTTTTGCCACTACGATACTGATACATGAACCGGCATGCATTTGAATTTGATGTGACTATTTTTGACGACCTAGTTTTAAACAAGATTTTTAGTTGGTGAATACATCATAAGCGCAAAAAATGAACTTGTAGTGGTTAGAGAGATTTGTGCAAATGCAATACACGATATGGTTCCAGTAGAGGTTAATATATACATGCATTTTCTTTTTCTTTTGTACTTTTGTGAATAGATATAATTTAAAACGGTTGTATTGAGAAAATACCGTATTGATTAATCCAGAAAGGTTATTTACTTTGTTCTTACATTACCTGAAAATCTGAAGTATATGTGGATATTTCAAGTGCAATAACACATTCTTTCTGGAATAACCTTTGTTTCATGAATCTAATTTTTGAGTACAATTGAAAATGTTGGCAGAGGCATCGTGAGAAAACATGACGTTACACACATAATGGTTTTAATTAAATACCAAAAACGTAAAAAAACTTAAATTATAACATATACGGAACAAACAATGTAATTAAGAGGCATTTAAAGCCATTATATAGAAGATATACATATATAGAGAGAGAGAGATTTTAGAAGAACACTACATACATCAGCTGTAATTCAACTGTTAAAGCTGTAATTCACTTCCTGACTAGATGGTAGGTAGGTAGTTGTGCGCATGAAATGACAAAGCAATCGTGCCATTTTATGTAATTTGCAATGCAGAAGAATTGTTACTTTGCTGGGACAATCCAAAACCACCTAATTCCAAAAGATATAATGTAGCTTGTACTTATTTTCAGTTATAATAGTAGTATACAAGATAAGTATTGATGCAAAGCACCAAAGGGCGTCGGGAATTTCAGTGTAAAAGGCACTCAATGAAGTTACATGGAACGATTTTTTCTACTGTAAATATTAATATATTGGCCGATTATTTCAAACAAGATAAAAAAAGATACTGGTTTAACCATTATCTATGATTTTGTGTTATAACCCCAAATAACCATTATCTATTATGTTGTGTAATTACCCCCAAATAACCATTATCTATGATTTTGTGTTGTAACCCCCAAATATTTCATAGTTAATTTTATTTACATTGGTTTCCTTTTTTTATTGGCATCCGTGTGAATTTTTCATTAATGGAACAGAACTGTGTAGGTTTTTAAACATCTGCTACATCTTGTAAGCGTAATTTACTTTCTAAACTTCAAGGGCAGATGATTCTGAACTTAGTCTTACGTTGCTCATTTACGATAGGGGTTGAGTACTCATTGATATGAAAACACTGTAAAAGTTTTAATGTGTTTACGACCCCCCCCCCACCCTCTCACACATATAGATCATGGGCATAATAAAAACAAATAATGGTTACAATAAAACAGCATATTTATTTAAACTAAAATGTCTACATCAAAACAAAAAGTTACCATAGAACACAAATAAAATAATTTGATACTACTGGGGGCTCGAACCTTGGGCCTCTCACATGTGAAGCGAGCGTGTAGCTACTACACAACGGAACCGCTTGAAAAATAACCTTCTAACTAAGATATTAATAAGCTATTAATAGTCGGTTTAAATGTAAACCCGGAAGTTTAAACGCTGGATAGTAAGCGGGGTTAAAGGTCCATACCAAAGGGTCCATACCACTGGCAAGATACGGGTCACGCCTGCGGCCTTCTATATGTGGTTCTTAAAAAAAACCTGTAGGAGGACTTGATAGAAATAAGACTGGGGTGCTGTGATGGTGCTCCTCATTGATAAGCGACTGCTTCCCTTATCAAGACTCATTATAACAATTAACAATACGTGTCGCGCTTCGCGCTCTATAGCGCCTTTATTAGTAACTAGGTGGTTGCTAGGATAGTGGAACAAAGAAGTTTTGTTTTTATACTAGAATGTTTCAAGGGTTCGCGTATTTGCCCAGTCCCTGTGATATTTTATTATTGCCCAGTCCCTGTGATCAGTTATTAATTAAAAGAATTAGCTTTGCATTATTGGCAATAAATGTTGTAGTAAATGTAATAGGCACAAATGCAGTACTTATTTACACTAATTCACACAAAAATCACCACTATAAAAGATATTCTGACAACAAAAATATATATATCATCCGTAAAATAACTTCTCCTCCCATAAGCGAAAAAAACAACGTATTGCATACTAGTCGCCGCACTCTAGTGCGACGCCAATAATGTATTATTGATCAATTAAGAACTACAGCTAAATTGAATGTATAATGATTGTTAACATTTAAATTAATTTTCAGTAAGTATGGTATGTTAAGGCATCTTTAATTCTTGGTCATATACGGTAGCAAAAAGTTTATCTTACAATCACTTAACGTTAGTTTTTAGGTATTTCAATCTATTTAATTTGACAGTACTGCCATCACATATGGCCAATATGTTTCGTTATATTGCCACAATTTGGATTGAAACCGACAGCAAATCATATATATATTGACCAGACTATAACCTCTATGTTCATAGCAGACACATGTAATTAGAAAAAGAAAAAGTTATACTTGTCTCAAGTATCATCGTCTTCTACATTGTGTCAATCACAGTCTGTGGGATAAAGGCAACTTGCTCAAATGTTTCGCAACAAAGGTAGAAGAGTATCTACACAAGCAACCTTTACAGCCTAGAAAAGGTAAATCAAATACAAAGGTCAATAACGGACGTTATGAGATCACCGCATTCATTTACGGCATTTCCTTAAAACATATAAAGCACGACCTATGATATTATTATCAAAACTTATCTTAAGCTTAATTTATGTGGCGGATAAAACACAATAGTTAAAGTAACAAATAATCATCGTAATGATTTATTTTGAGATCGCCAATATACGCGCAAGTTAGACAATGTTCACAAACATTACATAAGCAATTAACATCGCAAATAAAAAATGCCAATTTGCTGACTCTAAGATAACTGAATGTCAATGATAGTCAGAACAAGCAGATATCGTCAAATAAAAAATAGGGTCAACTGCTGACCTACGAAAGCATACCAATATTACAATGACAGTAGGAATCTTTGCAATCTATTCCATTCTGTCTGTTAATCATACATGATGCTGATTTCATATGGCGGTCCAGTGTTTGCTTAAATCTCCTTTTCCCACATTGGGGCATTTTTGTGGTTAGTTAAATGTTCGCTTGGTTGTGGAATAGAACACAATAACAGGTATTGACATTTTAAGCATAAACATATGGTATTTCGTTTTATAAAGGGTATATTTCAAACGCTCGCTTTTCTTTGGGTACTGGCAGACTAACAGTAATGATTACAATTTCATTTTATCAGTTCTGATCATAGTGTATTATCATTTAAACATTGGTCTTATTTCAAGCTAACAGACCTTTTACCGTTATAAAAAACCGTTATATACATATTTGTCATTCCATCCACTTTGGTTAAAATATGCTCCATCTGACATGATCTTATATAAGGAAAAAACACAAATAAAACATACTGATCTTCATGTTTGTACTAACATTTACAAGTGATTTGCAGACTTTGTTTTAATATCTCGACCGACTTTCATATTGCAATGACCGCAAACTGTGATTTTTGCAAAAATTACAATTATGAAGAACATTTTTTCCAAAAATCGCTTGAAAGCAGTCTAAATGGAAAGAATTTAGGCAGTACTGGGATTTTTTTATATAATGACATACACTTTTTTTAGGAAAGTCATTGAATCCGAAGAACCTAGCACGATAGACTACTTCTAGATTAATATATAAGTGTTTTGATGAGCGGCTTTATGTAGATTGCTCAGTTATAAAATATGGGTTGGTTTGCCTAGTCCCCAAACACTCAAGGCATGCTATGGCATCCTCTTAAAGAACGTCTCACTGAATCCTCCATGCCTCCTACTACTATAAAACGAGGTATTAACGTTCGGCTGTCACTAACAAATAGTTATTAAAATATATTATTATTAAGAAATAAAACTACACATGTTTATCTTGGACTAAACATTGCGCACATGCAACAAGCCCGGTTTTCCTAAAGCGCGACTGTGACCTTATTCTGCGTCTGGTTTCCCTCAACAACGATCGGCTTCAATCCCTCTGCCCTATAAAATAATATGTAAGTAAGAAAAAGAGTGCTCTGGATATCATGCGCTAACAAAGTGATATAATACCGACAATCATACCTTTCGATTGACCGTCAGTCTGACCGACGGAAAGGTGAAATGCACTTTACTCCTATTTATGCGGGGGGGGATATAAATGTAAATGATAAGAAGATAAACATTAAACAGTGTTCCAATAAACAATTTTGTCATTATGGTATAACAGAAAACCATTATTATATTGTTTATTTTGTACATTCTGCAGGACGTCTAAGTCGAAATGTGTTTGAATGATTGATGTATCAATCTTATGTCGTATATAGCATAATTTTGACACCATTGCAATGTCAACACAAAGGTGACATTTATGGCTCTATACTTTTCACAGTATTCATCAAGAAAAGTATATTATTAACATTCCATTTCAACTTAGAACATTCATTGAACTATGGAACTTGAAGATTGAGTTATGAAGCTGAATGAGAAAAATGTTAGTTTATTTGTGTGTTCAAGATACTGCATCATTTATTATGCTTAAGGTATGCAGTTTAAAAGATAAAATTGTTTGCATTGAACAATGAAATGAAAATAACCCATTTGTAAATATTAAGTATGTTTTGATGGGCATTATTACGAACAAGCCAATATTATAGATTATTTACATACTAATTTTCTCCTGATGAAGCGTGTAATTTCATTTATTTTAACGACCTACTACTAAAACGTTGACTCTGACATGATTCTGATGGAACATTTGTAGAGAACGTATTTGATTGCTCATATTTACATATATATATATATATATATATATTTATTTATTTATATATATTTATATATATTTATATATATATATATATATTTATATATATATATATATATATATATATATATATACTAGTAATTTACCTCGGTGGTCTAGACATGTTTCCTTTATACGTAACAACATTGAACATCCGCCACAGCAGAGTATCATACACTGTATACCTCGCATTATTTTAGATATTAAAATCGATATTGCAAATGATTGCCACTTGGCAAAAAGGGCGTTGTTGATTTCTTTGAGGCTTCCTCATAATGTATGTATGTACGTTATTCTAGAGTTTCCATTGTTGCCTTAAATATTTGCAATATTTGCATGGTCGTACATACTCGAAATTAAAAAGAAAGCACCATTCTTGTATTTTGTTTAGGGCGACCACTCGTTATTTTTGGGATATCAACGGGTGTGGCGCAGATAATTGCTATTCTTTTCGTCACAGTTCAATAAACATCATACGTGTTTACTAATGCACGGGATTGTCGTGAGTTTTGGCGGGTATAGCGTCATTCGAGGTCCGCTTACAGGAGACAACGCACGTTGTGGTTCAATATATTTGTTTAAAGTTCGATATTGTGTTGGAAAAATGTCGGAAAATCAAGAAGTTTTGTCGGGGAATTTCAGCAATTCGTCGGTTGTGGAGCAGTCGTTGCTCAGCAGGGAAGTAGAATGTTCATTTCAGTGTAGAAAATAAATTAACAGTATCAAAAAGTTAAGGGATTTGATAATTTGTTTTGTTTTTCATGTTTGGCTAACGTGATTGACATACTTAAGTTTCTTCTTTGTTTATTCGATAAAAGCGGACCGCCTTCTACATTTGGTGTTTGTTGTAATGTTTGTTGTCACTTGTTTGCTAGTAAGCAAAGAATTTATTTATTTTCGGACGAACGAAGTGAGGGAGAAAATAATTGCTATTCTTTTCGTCACAGTTCAATAAACATGCGTGTTTACTAATGCACGGGATTTTCGTGAGTTTTGGCGGGTATAGCGTCATTCGAGGTCCGCTAACAGGAGACAACGCACGTTGTGGTTCAATATATTTGTAACAGTTATTATTATACTCAGTTTTAGTTTTACAATATTAGTATTATTTCAGCGGAGAGGCTGCGTCAAGACGTTATCAAGAAGGTTTTCTCCAACAACAGCGACTTCCGGTCGTCCTCGGACCGTGCTTCGCTTGCCGCCTCACATGACACATGGTTAGAAACTGCCCAAACGTCCAACGAGGCTTCGTCCCACAACAGCCCACTTCTAGCAGGTCCAGTTACCTAAGAACTTCAGCACAGACCGCCTCTTCAGATGTCAGGGAAAGCACTAAGTTATAGAGATGAGTATAGTGATTTTGTATGTTAGCCCTGTCATGAATATTCAAGTCATTCTTTTCCTGAAAAAACAATAAAAGACGGTATCAGTTATGCTGTGACTTACATAAAGCTTGTATTGTTGTCTCAAAGAATGAGAATTATTAAAATCAATGTATAGATGTGATGTGTATTTAGAAATGGTCCTTAGTAATCTGTATTCAGATGTTCAAATATGATACACTGTTGTCGCAAAGTGTGAGATTCATCTGTATTATTGTTTGGATGGGAAGCGTTTTCAGAAAAGTTCCACGGTGATCTGTATTTAAATATTCAGATACGACACGCTGTTTTCTGAAAGTGTGAGATTTATGTGTATTATTATATAGATGCAAAGTGTATTCAGAAAGGATCCACGGTGATCTGTATTCAGATGTTCAAGTATGATACACTGTTGTCTTGAAGTGTGAGATTTATGTGTATCAATGTATAGATGTGATGTGTATTCAAAAAGGATCCACGGTGATCTGTATTCAGATGTTCAAGTATGATACGCTGTTGTCTCCGAGTGTGAGATTTATGTGTATCAATGTATAGATGTGATGTGTATTCAGAAAGGATCCACGGTGATCTATATTCAAATGTTCAAGTGTGATACGTTGTTGTCTCGTAGTGTGAGATTTATGTGTATCAATGTATAGATGTGATGTGTATTCAGAAAGGATCCACGGTGATCTGTTTTCAGATGTTCAAGTGTGATACGCTGTTGTCTCGGAGTGTGAGATTTATGTGTATCAATGTGTAGATGTGATGTGTATTTAGAAAAGATCTACGGTGATCTATATTCAGATGTACAAGAATGATACGTTGTTGTCCCAAGGTGTGAGATTTATGTGTATCAATGTACGTTATTTTAATGATGTCATGCCTACATATATTCAGTGACATGTTCGTATCTAAGGTAGAGATATGCCAATCATAAGTTATCTCGGAAGACTGTGGAGCGGCACTCGCTTTCCGTTTACCGTTACATCAAAGCATACACGGTAGAATATAACATACTTCATTCCAATGTTAAAACATTGATGTTCGCAACATTAAGATTGAAATATCAATAGTGAAATAGAATTCTTGGTATTTGTAAAATTTAGTACAAAGGAAGACGCCATAAATCAATTTATTTTTTTCTGTATTTTGTGTTTCAAGAAGTTGAAAACGGGAATACTAACTAATATGTGTTGACCATACGGTCAGTGTAAATACCAACTTTTCGTTTTTTGTTTATCCATCATGATAAAAACGAAACAAGAAAATCAACACATCCTAGCTCGTATCGGATTTTCTAATTAACCAAAAAGAAAAAAAATACAGAAAGCTAAAATGTTTTCTTTATGGCGTTTTTCTTAGTAAGAAATATAAAAACCAAATACGAAACGTATTTGCCTTTATATTAAAAGTCTCATTTATATAGACAAGTACATAATATAAAGTTGGTGATATGACTTTCATGTCTAGAACCAAACTCTACACTAAAAATGATTTTAAAAGAATGTGTTATGAATGGCATGTTTTAACAGACTTTTTTTATTCAGTAAACATATTAACAAACATGGTAGTTCAGTTTTGTAATTAACCTCTGTGTTAACGCTGGCTCTTTCTTCATTCATTTCTTAACAATAAAGCTCAACCTTATAATTAATACCTTGTTGTTATAAAAAAAAAAGTTAGTTTCGCGAAGAAAACAATTCACTTCTCTGAGAATAAATACAACAGCATACATGTTTACAACATGTATGAAGTTCAAAATAAAAGACAATTGAATAAGGATCAGCGGATGATTACAATGAAATAATGCAAGTTGGTAGTATATGAAGTATGTATTTGATAAGCAAGCGTATACACAGTACATTTAACGTCTATGAACAAGTTGTAACAAACTCTTTTAAGGTATAGGTCAATACGAAACACATTGCTGTGAAAATTGTAGCAACAGAAATCAATGCAAACTTATTTCGATAATATTTCGATAAGAACTCAATTTTTCGAAAATTATTTCGGTCGTGCAAAATGGTGAAGGAGTTATTGATTACAGTTATTTCATTGTTTTTATCGTCAAGTAAGTTAAATAAATATAAAAAGGCAAATTATATACGCAATATTTATATACTTTTTAAAAAAGAAAATAAAACACAACAACAGCACAACATGAATTGAAAAGTCAAGATTTAAAGAGCCACGCATGACTTCACCAATTTCCTCAGCGCAAACCTCTCGACAATTCTTCGATTGAAAATAGCAAACGTTCTATGTTTATACAACAGCATTTGTTTTAAGCTAATCAAACTTCCACTCAAAAAAATTATCCTGAAAATGGACTGGGCTGTAATTTTGTGTCTAAAATTTCGCTGTGGGATTTAAGAAATAATCGACGTGTAAGCGTTAGTTGTTGCGGTTATAACCAACGGTTTGGATTTCCGATGCGCAGTAATTAAACCACGAGGGCCTAGCCCGAGTGGTTTGGTAACAAGCATCGGAACGACGAACCGTTGGTTATTACCGCAATAACCAACGCTTAAGGTCGCCGTGGTGTAATGGATATGGTGTCCGCCTAGCGACCGGGAGGTCAAGGGTTCGATCCCCACCGTGGGAGCGTTCTTTAGATCTCCCCAAAAGACACCAAGTACTGGTTCTAGGCCCAGGAAACGGACTCGAGAGCATTTATATAAGCCTTAGGCTTTCGATGCAATCGAGCTAAAATAAATAGGTTTAAACTAAACAAAGAATTCATAGTTTGCAAAATTTAAGTTTATTACATTAATTACAGATTCATAGTACTGCAGGGGTTTTTATCTTATTTTGGGGAAAGGGCCTGGCCTTTTTTGAGGGGAAAAAAATAGCGCGAAAAGCCGGATTTTGGGGGGGGGGAAATCATGCGAAACGCCGGATTTTGGGGAAAATAAGGAAAGTCTTAAATAATCACTTTAACATATTTTACTGTTTTTAAAACAAATTCAAGGCAACAGATAATTTAATTATGCAATATTTTGTATTTTCTACACTGGATCAGGTTAACTTATGTATTTAAAGGTTAAAAAAAAAAAAAATTTTTAGGGGAAAATCATTTTTGAGTGAAAAATGTCTGTCAGAGGGGAAAACAATATCAAGGGGAAAGGGCCGAAATTCAGCAGGTCTTTCAGAAGGAAAAAAAAACCTGAGTAGAGAGTATCTGTACCTCACATGCTCATCTTTGAACTTGTTGGTCAAAGTTAAGCATTGTGGTAACTTTCTGTAAAATAAATTAAGCATTTGAAATTATTTCAAATGCATTGCAAACATATATAAAGGTAATTTATACTATACGGCGTGGTATGACTATGTTACAAGCAGGGTTGGCACGAAAAAACCTGCCCCCGGGAAAACCTGCCCCCGGGAAAACCCGCCGGGAAAACATAGTTTTTCACGCCCCGGGCAATACTCTGAAAGTGGGCAATAGTGGGCAATACTATTTTTTCTTCATTAAACATGCAGTTGTAATTGTTTTTTTATCATCCTTACTTCTCTTCTAGCCTCTTTTGTAAAGAAAAAAAGAGTAAGCTGTAATGCTGTAGATCGTTGGCAATAATATTGAAATAGAAGTAACATATTGTCACTGTATGATTTATACAATTTTACTGCAGACTTCAAAGTGACTGTTGTTTTATTAATAACAATATCTAGTCACAGTTTCTTAACAGGAATCTGTCACTTACTGTAGCAATCAAAGCATGTTTTCACGGTTTATGGCAGGGCCCTAACTGGCACTTATCTGTGTATCTTTTATGGCCCCTAATAAACAGTTAGAGGTCTTTGTCTGGCCCTAATAGGACCCGTATGTGGCACAAATAGGTCCAATGTTTATCTAAGTGGCCCAGTGTTTTTGTTAGTTGTACAAACTGTGTGAGTGTCATAAATGATCACACAAAACTGTGTTGATAATTTAAAACACTAAAATGGGGCATGAGTCTTAATGCAACATGAGATCAACAAAACTATTTGAATGATAACAAAAAGATATCTAATCCATCATGTCTCTACCCATTTCCTTTTTCCTTCATAAATACCATTCTTTTACATATCATATCATATTTGTAGAAAAATTGTGTAAGTGAGTAAATAAAATGTAAATCAGATAAAACACAGATACCAAGTTATACCCAGTATTGTCAATAAAGACCATTAAATTGAATTTCATTCATGTAAAAAAAAAAGTATTATTAGGATTCCAAACTTTCCACATGATGTAGTTGGTTAAAATGTAACAAACAGTTTCTAATTATTAATAATAAAAGGATATGTTTTTATAGAGACTAATAATTATACATGTATAGTTTATATAATTGTGTAATATCTTTATTACCCAGTAAAGCCCATCCAAACCATCCGACGCAAACACAAAATGAATTGCACTTTTTTTTTCAGAAAAAAAGTAATTAAGCTAGTTCTTCTTCAATGCTCAGAGCTTTTTATGAGTACATGCATACAGCTCAGAGTTCTTTGTCCATTGTAAAAACTTACACATTTAAATGAACCGTTGACGTGTTTGAAACTTTGGATTAATATTATTATTATGCGAGCACACCATATAACGTGAGTTGGTTCAAATTGCGTATTAGTGATATATTTATGATATGTTTGTGGTTATTTATACCAGAAGTAGTTTATGTTGCTAATTTTACCGATTAAAGTGCCGCCCGGATTCTGGGCGCTAAACTTTCTATGGTAAATTGTGTTAGAGGTTAATTGCAACTCCCAGTGACCATGAGGGTCAATATAGCTGGGAGTTGGATTATTGCAACTAATATATGTGTCGCGTTCTGAGAAAACTGGGCATAATGCATGTGCGAAAAGTGTCGTCCCAGATTAGCCTGTGCAGTCCGCACAGTCTAATCAGGGACGACACTTTCTGCTTTTATGACATTTTTCGTTTAAATGAAGTCTCTTCTTAGCAAAAATCCAATTTAGGCGGAAAGCACAGGCTAAACCGGGACGGCACTTTAGGCACATGCATGATGCCCAGTTTTCTCAGAACGCGACACATATATGAGCAAGACTGGGCAAGAATTTGTTAATGCACTTTGTTGGCAAAAACAAGTATATACTATATCGTGTAAATACAGTGCAACAAATAAGGATTAATGGTGGAAATTGAGTATTCCCCATTTTTGTTAAACGATTGAGTACAGAGTGATTTTATTATATACTTGAGATGATGCGAATCTTTGATGTGAAAGTATGGTTGGAAATACCTGTTTACTCCTGTTTTTTTTTGCTAATATATTTGAAACTTTTTCTGTTCCTATGCAGTGTTTATTATGCGGTTATGACATGTTGAATTGTTTTTGTGTGGTTAGACAGATATATGGTTTTAATTAAAGAGATATCAACACAATAACATCTTGTTTGATCGCATGGTTATACATGTAAATATGGAAGGCAAATATGTACTGAATTTCAATTACATCAAGTCAACAATCACATTTTTATACCAAAATGTTGAGTAATTTATGACATAAAGTTACCATCTGATGAGCCACAGATGGGAGTCCTAACATAATGCAGCCTCAGGCAATCTAGAAAGCACAGACACATAATTTAAGATCAACTAAACCTTGGTAAAAGTCCTCAATTTATGAAATGTCCATGTTGGTGGGTTCAGTCATTGTACACATGGGTAATGTGTCCTTGTAAGGAAGTTAATTGAGTTAATTTTGTTTTAAAACATGTTCTTAATTATAAAGATTAAGATTAAATGGTATGTTTCACTTTGAAAAGGACTTTGGTTATAAAAATGTCAATGAAGTGTGTTGAATTAAAATAATCAGTAGGTTGCAGGCTATCTAAATATTCTGGCATTTAAATGTTAGCATTTCCGTGTATGAAATTAAGTAGATTATCAGATAATTCCCAAGATAGTGAACCACAAGTAGTTCATATCAGCATTTGATTTTGCACCCTACTGTGCCTTGTCTGTGGTCCCTAGAATCACTGGTCCCCATGAAAGCAACAACTCAACAAACAAATCTGTGTATATTAAGCTTCAGCAATGATCTGCTTAATCTCTCTAAAAATGGTCTTATACACTTGGTATTGGTCAGCATTTGTATTACCCTTTTAATTTCCCATGGAAAAACTAGCTTTCATATTCACAAATCAATTTGAAATTAATTACAATATGTGAACATACTTTTAATGGAAATCCATTTTTGTTTGTCAAGCAAAAATAAATTTCCATTGTGAAAAAGTGTGATACAGCCTCAGGGAATACCAACTCTGACTCTGCCTCATAATTGTAAACAAAGTAAAATTTGGAGAAAAAAACAACTAAATGCTGACACAACAATTGTTTATATGTAATTGTTAGGTGCATTGTTTGATTGGATCAGTCAATCAATACAAATAATATATAATATAGTAATACATATATCATCTAATACAGCCCTTTTCTGCCCATTTTTGGAAAAATGAAATTTCGGGATTGGGATTTTTCGCGCAAAATGGCCACTTATTTGGGAAAAACTTATTTAAATATACCAGTAGCTCCTTATTATAATTAAAATTAGAAAAACAAAATGAAATAAATTATAGTTATAATTTGTTAGATGGAATAAAAATTAAATTGAGACATAATAATCATTATAATCACACTTCTTTCTATATATTTTTTTTTAAGGACCTGTAGATACACCAGGAAAAGGCCTGTCATATAACTTTAGTTTGTGCATTTTAATTTTATGTTATTGTTGTTACAGCAGATCTAGTATAATTACTTATTTATAATGAAATTCAGAATGTTTGAGACACTTTTCAATAGCATTTTTTTTATAAGTCATGTTTTTCATATGTATTTTGCCTTATACTTGGTTTATTTGAATTTAAAATATTGATTGCACTTGACAGGATGAAAATTGTGCAGATCTCCAATTAAAACTGCTGAAGGTACCCCTTGCTAATATGTACACACTGTTGTTACATATAGCTTCAATCTTGATAATACATGTAGTTTTAGCTCACCTGAACAAATAGTACACATGGGTAGCTTTTAGGATACTGCATGTTCTATTGTCCATCAGTACTTGCGTCTTTGCATTAACTTTTTTCTAATTTCTTACAGTACATCATAATGTTCTTTTCTTTAACCGCTGGTGAGAATTAAATGAAACATTCTAAGGAATAAACATCAGGCGCCACATAATCTCTTTCAACTTTATTCAAATTATTCCCATCCATTCGCATACTATTAATAAAAGTAAATTAGAGATTTTAGGGCTTATTTGGGGCCGAAATTATTGTATGATGTTCAATAATCAAACATACCACAGGAAACCTTTTTATTTCATTTTTATCTTTACATTACTTTTAAACAGATTATTCACAAAATCTATTATTGAGAAAAGTGATACAAGTGTAGCAACACAGATAAGCTGTGTATTCCAGTTAATACTGCCATATACTGTTCACAGGAACATAATGAATGGTACTTCATCTAATGTTTAAAATTAACATTTGGTGGAAATATAATCACCTTTACTTATAGCAAAAGAAGTATACCCAGTTTTATAAAAGTGATATGGCTAGTTCTTTATTTAAAAGTATGGCATTGTTTAAAGTTTAGTTTACAATAACCAGGTCCTTTTTGTTGTATTTTATTGTCATTAATTTTTTCAGTCAAAGAATACACGAGTCTGTCTTGTATCCTGGTTTTATGTTTGCTTATTAATTATATTACATATAAAGTAAAGTAGTTATCCTATCTACAAAAAATAACCGGTTTTCCACTTGAATGCCAGGTGTAACGTTTTGGTTCTGGGTGACCATATTGCACGAATCGAGTATGGACTTTATTTGATTCCTGCTGTTTATGTGTGTATCTTTTTAACCATAATTTGTCTTGATTTGGGTTGAGTATTGTATTAAAAGCATCTCCTATTATATAAGTTTTATCCATATTTTGCAGAAGATGTTTTTCCAGTTTCAAAAAAACTTGTTTCATCTTTGTTTGGTCCATATATATTTATTAAGGTGATTTTTTTATTATTAATAATAACATCAATTGTGCATAATCTACCCGGTACTCTTTCTTTAAAATCGCCTATACTTACATTATCTTTTATTAAAATTCCTAAACCTTCACTATTTGATTTTTTCCCACTGTAAAAACATATTCCACTTTATTCTGATTGCCATTTCTTTTTGATAGCTCAAGACAAGCTCAATCTTTGACATGTATCATGAAGTAAACACACTGTTTAATTATTTTCTTCAAACCATTTGAATATACTTTGCATTTGATTATCATTGTTGAGACCCCTTACATTTAAAGAACTTATTTTTTCATACATTTTTATCTTCAAAAGGCTTTATTTATGTCTAATTGAAAAGTGCTGAATCTTGCCTATGAAATTTATAAGAATACATATTTATAACATCAATGAGGCTTATGAGTTATGAGCCTCTTCGTCGACTTAAACCAGGTTATAGATCTAGACCAAAGTTAAGTCAAATTACACTGAAACCTTTGTCGCATGGTAGTGCAATGTTAAATAACATACATATAGATATGAACACTTTTGCCATTTGTTGTCTCTTGTCTATGTTTTGCATGCAATATTATGCTTCATTTGTTTGTTATTGTTTGTTATTGATGGATGTGAAACCAGAGAAATAAATATGCAATAAGCTCAGATAACTTGTCTTATATGATACATGTGTATATAGTAAAAAGAAACGATCAAGTTATTCAGCATGTTTTGGAAATAATACTTTTCTGTATTGAACTTGAATCACAGATAGACAGTTGCGCGTACAACTTTCATGTAGGCCCCTATCTTTAACTGAAATAACACCATCGGGGGCATGTGTCATTCTCTGGAGACAGTTATGTTAAGCTCGGCTGTTTTCGGAGAAAACCCGAGGTATTGTAATAGCCAGCTCGTTGTCCGCCGTCCTGTCGTCCCAAAACCTTAACATTGGCCATAACTTTTGCAATATTGAGCTATATATATATAAGATAGCAACTTGCTATTTGGCATGCATGTGTATCTCATAGAGCTGCACATTTTGAGTGGTGAAAGGTCAAGGTCATCCTTCAAGGTCAAAGAACATTATTTTATTTTTTAAACTGCGTTGGCATCTGCTCTGCGGTGCTGTTGTTTATTATTGAATTCACCCTTAATGGGTGTGATTATTGCTATCGTCTATTGAAAATTATTTATTCTTTAAGGATAACCAAGTCTTCCAACTCAGTTGGGGATACTAAACCAATTGGTGAAATAAATCTGAACCAAATTGGGACTTTTTATAATATTTAGCAACACTTTAACTGCTGTGAACACAAAAACAGGAAATTCCTAAATAGACAATTTAATACAAAGGCACCCTAAAGGGGGCAGTGTCATTAAGGGTTTCTGGCTAGCACAGTAGACGGTACACTCTAACCACCAAGGCAATATGGATTTGATTTTTTAAGCAGGTGTTCCAAAGGAAAAAACTGGTTATTAGACTGGTGAATGTCGGCGGGAGGGTGGGCAGAACAGAGCTTGTCCGGGCCCTACATGTCACTATGTCGTTCATTATCAGATTTTAAAATCATTTGTCACATTTGTTCACCATCATTGGACAGTGTGTCATGCAAAAGAATTACGTCGATATCTCCCAAGGTCAATGTCACACTATGAGTTCCAAAGGTCAAAAATGGCCATAATTGAGCTTGTCCGGGCCAGGTGAAGTCACTTCTGGGTACACTAACTCCTTTGCCCTCAGAACAACATCAAATTATATACTTTAAGTAAATAAAAGATGGCTTGAACTTTGACTGTTTGGGTTGCCTTTTAAACAGAGGTCCCAGTTTGATGGCATTCAAATGTTGATTTAGAATGTGTCATAATAAAACAGTTCATGACATATTTCTGTTAAGAAAGTACATTATTGTGAACTTTTAAAAAGGGCTATAGTAATAAGAATATGCCTTAAACTTACCATTCTCAAACAACTCCCTTTGTTATCTGATTTTAATGAAAACAAAGTCATTAGAAATATTCGCTTTCAATTACAAATGTTTTTATTCGAATTTGTTACAAATTTACTCTTATCTTTTAGACACAATGCCATGTTAACAATACACATGTATATGCCATGTGTTTCATGCTTTTGAATGATTTGTTAATCATTTTTTTCATATTCATAAAATAAGAAAAAATAAACGTGTTACATGTATTTTGCAAAACCAAAACAATACCTGAATATTTGTTTAATTCTTTAAATGTTGTACACGTTAGTTAAAGTCTTGTGTTCATTCCAACAAAATGTAGAGCAAATCTCTGTTAATAGTTTAATCATTCTTTCAGTTTTAACATTCTCAAAACAGTATTCACTGACAGACAAACTCTGGTAGAAATAACCAGTTTCAATTGTTACATGGATATATTAAAGCTAACCTAAATGTCAGTAAGCTACTCAGTACAACATTGGTCACAGCAATATTCATTTTGTTGGAGTCCTTGATTTTTTAATGGTCCATCTCACTAAAATCCTGATGGTCCACCGTCATTAAGCACAACGTGTGGTAGGACTCTGTGAATATGGTCGATGTATTTGGCACAGTCTTCCGCTGTAAGGTTTGTCCAAAACTCTGTTATTCCATCAACAAGTTGAGCCTTTGTTCGGGGCTTCACTTGTCGCTTTAAATAATCCTTCAATGTGGCCCAAACATTCTCTATGGGATTCAGGTCAGGACTCGATGCCGGTGCAGGCATGGTCTTTACTCTGTTATCATTCAACCACTGCATAGTGGATCGACTGGTGTGTTTGGCGTCATTATCCTTAAAAATAAACATTATATATATTTTATGATGTAAACCATACCAATTGCATACATGACTTGCAAGTTGCAACGCACATGGACAGAAATGTTAGCCTAACAATACTCAGTTAAACACGGATGAAATGCTTTGTAAATCGGTTGATTTAAAATCATAGATACACATTTGGCTTAAAAACATTGAATATTATTTATTACAAATTACTGTTCCAGGTATTTATGTATTTTTGGTTAATGGGGCAACAATGGAACTCTACAAACACAAGCAAATTTGATGAATTCATATTCCCCGCCGAATAAAAATATCCTTTAGTTGCAATCAATTAAAGCGTACACGTTACTCTGAACAAACCAAATCATCCTGACAAATCTTATGCAAGAACCACGGGAGAATGATAATACACATTTAATTTTAATCGCATTTAGTTCCATACAAAAGCGCAGACAAACAACATTCTCAATTTCAATCAATTAAAGGGTCATAACTCTAGAGCTGAACCAAACAAAACTTGCAATTTAACTACCACAATATGATACTAAAAAAATATTTTTACATTTCATGACATTTCATACAATAGTTATTCAGAAACAGCTCATGGCAGAACGAATTACTCAATTTCAATCTGTTATTAAAATGATTTCAAACATTTTATAAAATTGTAAACAAGTCACAGTTGGCTTAAGGAAATGGATAGATATTTTAACCCCCCAAAATAGTATAAAAATCATTTGACGATTTCATTGAATACATATATATCAATTATTATATCTTCAAAATATATATTACAGTAAATACATATAATCGATATGATATATAAATGCAATTATGTTACATTATTTATTGATGGGAAAACTATATACCTGATAAAGTCGAAATCCATTTGGATATTTTCTGTTGGCAAATGGCAAGAGACTTGATTTCAAGATTTGCTGGTATGAAATGGAGTCCATTATGCCAGTGAAAACACAACAGCGTGTTGGTCCCAGATAACTGATGCCTCCCCACATGTGAACCTGAAATTCAGAATGGGACCATGAGCATGTTGGCTTTAAAAAAATTGATTTATTGTGAAAAGGTAAAGAGAAAGAAGTGAACTTGTATCAAGTCGTTGTGTCATGACAAAGTTACAAGCCACACCATAAAATAATACACTAGTGTTTCCTTTGACCTCAACGTGACCTTGACCTTTGTTATAACCACACACTTCTTTGGAATTACACAGCGTCTTATACTTGTGAACATTTATGGCAAGTTATTTGACATTCTGCTATCCAATGACAGATTAATAAGCATTTCAACCAATAAATGACAAAGTTACAAGCTGGTCAAGAAAATATTACCCAATTTTTGAAATCACAATCAATGACCTTTGAAATAGCGAAACAATTCTTTCACATGACTTGCCATCGCATGATTGCGAAAGAATATGGTAAGTCATTTCAAATTCATGACAGAGTTACAATCCAGATTCCAGATAAACATAATCCAGACGGAAGGCAAACCATAGGACGGACGCACATATACCAAAATGCCATTGTGACCATTTATTGAATTATGTTGAGTTCACTGCAAGCGAGCTGGACAAAAACTGTTTGCAAATAAAGAAATAGCTAATCAAGTGAATTATCTATTATTTTCATACATCAAAATACTTTAATTCTCATAAAAACAAGGAATTTTGTTTGTATTGAAGATATGTTTTTTTCCAACAATAAATACTTCACCATTTTCAGAAAAATAACTGATCACAACTGACATGGAACATTTGAGGTGTTCAATAAAATAATGGTGCAGTGTAAGTGTATGTATCATGATACAACAAACCAAACATATTTTCAGAACATTTATACCTAATTAAGATGTGTATAATTTATTATCGATTAGCAAAAACTTCTTGCAAAGTACATATGTACATGTAACTTGATGTAAGTATCAAGCATTCGGTCTGACAGACTTTTATAATGTGTCAGTCCGAACACATTCCTGTCAGTCTGACTAAGTTAAAGCAAATAAATGTTCAACACTATAATAATAAGAAACTGTTTTAGTTATTATTTTTAATTGTATTGCATAATGTATTATGTGTTTTATGCATCTTTACATGAAGACTATTTTCTTTAACAACTAGTATATTAGCAACTGAATTTCTTGTCAGTCAATCAGACTGACATTCTTTGGTCGTTTGTCAGTCCTGCACAAAAATTGCCACATGTACATGTAACATGGTACACAGGTTTCAAAATTGAATTATTCACCCTCTCAAAGACTTAAAAGACCATTTGCGAAAGCAACAGGTAAAAAAATATCACAAACCTTCAAGGCATGCTTTGGCTTTGGACACTTCCTTGGAAGACTGGCAAATGATGAACTTCTCTTATAGAACTGGAAAGAGCCGCGTGTTGACATTTCTATTGATGTCTCAT
Organism: Dreissena polymorpha; assembly: GCF_020536995.1. Classification (NCBI taxonomy): domain Eukaryota; kingdom Metazoa; phylum Mollusca; class Bivalvia; order Myida; family Dreissenidae; genus Dreissena; species Dreissena polymorpha. The sequence goes on from NC_068362.1 coordinate 54,155,463, forward strand.
CTGTAATACATATTCAGAGATAAATAATTAAACCTATTAGGCTATAGTATAGTTATGATATATGTACCATTAAGAAAGCAAATTCACGCCAAATTGACATTTATATGATGTGTATGCAAAGAATTCAGTTAAAGCTAATAAAACATCCAGTTGCTGGCATTTAAAAAACTATAATTATCAACAAACCAAGTCATCCCAAAGAAACTTGTTAGAGAACCACTAAGTACAATAATGCACATGTCTATAATGTAAGTTACACAATATAATTCTATACAGCAGGTTCAGGCAGACACATTTCCACAATTTTAATCAATTAAGGGCCACTAGACTTGATCCCAACATAACTTAAGAGCACTTTTACAGTAAAATAATACACATGATTGTATCTTTAATTTCATAAAATTTCTAACACAAGTTACCAAAAAACAGCAGCCTCAGGACAGATAACATGGCTTATAATTTCAATCAATGCAGGGCCATTACTTCTTTTAAGTTACCAAGTTAATATTGATAAAAATTCAATGTTAATACATGTAAAACAAACATATAGAGGTCAGTGATGGAAAATAGTGGTCGCCCTTGAGCCCAGGGCAAGTAGATTTTGGCCTGAGCAACTCAATTTCAAAAGTTGAAAGTCAGGCCGGGCAACTTATTATTTTTTTAACAATTCAGTGCAATAAAAATTTAATAACAATTGGCCACCGTGGATCAAAAATGAGTTAAATAATATTCATTATATAGGCATAGGAAATGATTCTATTCAGGCTCATCAATTATGATACATTCGATCAAGGAGATTAATGCCAGTTTGATTTGTATCTGTACCATATGATTCTAAACAATAGTGAATAAGCAAATTAAAATAACATTTAGGGAGAAACCGCAAGAGTTTGGTGTGAAGAGTGTAGAATAACAAGAGGCCCATGAAGGCCTGAATCGCTCTACTGGCTGGAATGTCAATGGAATGGAAAGTCAACATGCAAGGGAATACTGAAAACACAAATCCTTTCATCCTTGCCAAATGAATTATCAGATGGCTTATATTTTATTTAATTTTAAATTAATAATTGCAACCAATTAAACAACCTACTTAACAGTTAAATGCCTCGGACCAATACAAATTCAAGGGGAGATAATTCTGGACTTTTTACTCTGATGTAACCCATTTTCAATATGGTTCGAGTCCTCATTAATATAAAGACACTGTACAAGTTTGAAAAGAATTGGATGAAAACTGTGGAGTTTATCGTGTAAACAAGAAAAAGTGTAACGCACGCATGCATGAACGCACAGACGTCTGATGTAAGAAGTTATTTTAATCAATTTCTACCAATAATGGCCACATTGGCCATATCAGTTAATTAACTAGGCCGATTGTGACTGGGTTGATCAGGATCAAACAGAGTTTGTTTTCAGGCCCTGTAGCACTGATTTAGTCCAAGTATAAGTAATGACATTATGTCAAAGGGACCTTGTAAGTTGTATACTTATTAAGTTAAATCTGGTAATGTTGCGCGTCCGGTAATGTTGTGCACTCCGCAGTCCGCATACTTACAATACATTCGAAGTGAATCACAAATTCCCTGCAGTCTTGAGCGTTTTCATACTTTAAATTAAGAATTCATAAGCCCAACGTGTAATTTAGCATTCCATTGCACAATATGAATATCCAATCATTTATGGTATTTCTTGTTGTTGTTTTTGGCCATTGAAAATATATCACATCAGACGACATTGTCATCATTTCCCGAAATTCATTCAAACCACATTTGGTATGATCTCCACATGAGCAATGGCCTTGTTTTGATATTTTCGATATTTTGAGCCTAAATGAGGTCATTTCACCAAGTGCGCAAGATTAGCGGACACTGTGATAGTTTGAAAATGAGGTGGGTCATGTTTGTTTTGAAATCAAATCGGACAGTTCTTCACTGAATTAATCAGATATTTTTGTGTTAATTAGCACATGAACTTCTTATTTTCATAATAAATTAAGATATTATGTTGTCAATTTATAAAAGAACATGTTTTTAAACCAATTGACCCTTAACTGCGCAAGATTACCAGACAGCATCGTATTACTATACACACTAGAAAACATGTTAAATTTGTAACATTAAAAACATACCTGTAAAAATTACATCTAGGAATTCTTCTCTTGTCCGCAACATTTCTAATGCAAAATGCCTCCTCACAGAACAATTCTTGACGCTTATAAGTTGGCAATAAGAAGCTTGTTTGTAGGGGGTGCTGGATGTTTCGGTAAATGACCAGTTCGGTAAATTGATTTATAGAGTAAAAGTCGTGGATGTTTCGGTAAATTGATTTTATATAGGAGGTATACCTACAACGAGGTGTTAATGACACCTATTATCGGCTTACAATAACATTAGGGGCATTTATTTGCAAACTGTGGATTACTTTACAAAATAACTGATATCATTTTTTGCCCTAACAAATCGGTTCAATAAATAAATAATAACTGATCTACTTTGTAATCCGTTTTATTTACCATATAATATAAATAAGCAACAACTAAACCTTGGATACTATATATATATATTTGAATATTTCATGTCATTTAAAAAAAATGAGGGAGTAAGCACATATTAATTAGATACATTTTTGACGCACTACAATATTTTTACATTTTTATCACACATTTTTATCATTCAGATTTTCTAATACAAATTAGATACATGTACGACACTGTTCAATTTAATGTTACATTTCAACCATATCAGTCGTTCATCTTTCAAGCCTCGTCGTCGTCGAGCATGTGGTGGACCGCTGTGGATGGTCCGAGGGCATTGATGTGGCTGATGATCCTCAGAAGTTCAGTTGTTGTCAGCTTCTCTTCTTCGTAGTCATCCCATGCTTGATGCAGTCTGCCGTGTATCGTAACATACTTCTTCCGCCTGATCTTCGTGAGAAGGTGCTGGCTCACCAGCCGTATATGAAGATCAACAGTCTCAGATTCCTCTCTGAGAAGGTTGGCCAACTTGTAAAGCCCGAGGTTGGCTGAACACGCTCGTGCGTTGATGCGTCTATGCCATCCTGTAATTATAATAAAAACATGTTTGTACTTAATAACAAGATTATGTCATTTTTTTATCAGTTTTTAATAACATTATTATGAAACAAATGCTTATTACCGTTATAGTATGATATGAAAGTATAAGATTAATATACGAAAAATATACAATGTGAATTGTTTCATACTTATAAATTAATAATGCTAATTGTATTATAGTTACCTTCCAAGTCGTTGTTCGTTCGCACCTCCTCTCTAAACACGCACCAATTGAGGGGTCGCCATACACTGCCGTGGATCCATGTACGGGAAATGTACTCGCATACCCGCAGTACGGGACCCCCGACTCCTTCAGCTACCTCCATCAGCCTGTTGAATGCCGGTTCAATCTGTTCAACTGGTAGATAAGGAAGGGACATAATTTTCCTGAAGAACTCGAACTTGTCACCATGTTGCTGATACGCGGTACTCAGTCCCTCTGTGGTGATCTTCCTGTATATCCGCTGTGTAAAGTGGAAGACGCATCCCCGTATCACGGCATCAGGAAAAACCTCTCTTATCGCCTGCCAAGTTGCTGAAAATAGAAAATACATAGAAATTAATAGTAATCAAACATGTATTATTTATGTTATTGCTACAAAAGTAAATTACTCAAATCAATTTAGTCGTTTTCATAACCTTTTTATGACTTACCAGCTTCAAAGTCTAACATAATCCACTCTACAGAGAGATCCCCCAGTCTGCGACGTAGACTCCTGAAAACCTGAAAAAAAAGAACGTAAATATTATTTAGTTTAATTTATATTATTAACAAACATTACTACATTAAATTTTTGCGAATTGTTGTTGTTGTTGTATAATAATAATAATCATCATCATCATCATCATGATATTATAATTCTTCTTATTATTATTATTACAAATAATATTACTACATTCGGTTATACATTCGGTTATAATATAACACAATACCTGAACGTAATCATCTTTACTTCGCCTCGACATCAGAGCGTACGCCAGTGGCACCTGCTTCTCATCTTCCCCCTTCTTCACAAATGTGTGGATAGAGTGTAGCTGGTAAAACGGCTGCTTTACCACCTTGAAGGTGCCATCCATATACCACATCTTTGCCTGTCGTAGTAGATCCAGCTGGCGCTGCGTTCCGAAGACGATGTGTCGAGCACCGTCCAGAACAAGGTCGTCCACTATGAAGTCTTCTCCGATGAAGTTTCTGTCAAGCTGAAATAAAAAAATAAATATTTTGGGTTCTATTACATTATTATTGCAACAAAAGTTTAATAATTAAATAATTTAACTATTAAATGATATGTAAGGAGAGGTAGCGCAATACAGTAATGTTGATATAACCGGACGCCTACTTACCTCAAACGCTAAGTCTTTAGGATCATCGGGACGGAGACGTCTGTGGTGGTTGACAACACGAACTAGATTTGCTGGTTTGGGTAGGCTGACATCGTTTGGTGCCACCATATCCTTCATGACACGTTCCACGATTACGGCGGCTGGCTCAAAGACACGTTCTCGCGCCAGTTCCTTCACCTGAAACAAATATAACGTAAGTTATCTATAATTATAAATTATATTGTTCAAAATAAAATACACTTCAAAGTAAAATAGATTTAATAAAATAAGTTATAAGACAATATCCATATTATAAGCTAGATAAGATTATAAGTTAGATTTTGCAAAATAAATTACACTTCAATAATAAAATAGCCAAACAATCGTACCTTCTTAGCTATTTTCATCTTTTTTGTAGCACCAGGATCTTGTGGATGAACGTGTCCTGCTACACCCGATGTGAACATGTCGCGGTACTGTTTCACGGATGCCGGACATTTTACTGTATTTTTACCACAAATAAACATCCTTTGATGTCACCACCAGTATTTTTTGGTAAACATGATTAAAGAAGGAAAACGTTTGTTTATTTCACAGTTTGAAAGTTACTGGTCGTGTATGTAAAAACTCGGCCACCAGTGTTAAAGCATGTTCACGATCTAAACATAAATATCTAGATTATTTTAAGAATAATACCTTATGTGCAGAACTGTTTGTAGGAAAAAAAAGCGAGAAATTTATTTACATACGAAACAAACATATTTGATCTTATTATTTTAAACCACCGAAAATTAACCATTACATAAACATGAGGTAGTTTGCCAACATAATGAATATGTTGCCCAGCTCTTGCCACGTGGAGGCCACCTCTTGTAAGAGCCACATTATTATATTTTTTTAACTGCTTTAATTAAGGTATTTATCAACTAAATGTTTAAAAACATATATAAAATACAAAACGATCATGACCTTAATATATAATTTACCTCCATCGATTAGAAATTTAATAGGTTGCAAGCCTGGATAATTAATAATAACACTTTGCAAACATCGTACATTTAAACAGATAATTTAATTAGTACCAAACAACTCAATTAATGTACATCAAAATTAATCCACAGTTTGCAAATAAATGCCCCTAATGTTATTGTAAGCCGATAATAGGTGTCATTAACACCTCGTTGTAGGTATACCTCCTATATAAAATCAATTTACCGAAACATCCACGACTTTTACTCTATAAATCAATTTACCGAACTGGTCATTTACCGAAACATCCATAACCCTTTGTATGTCCACCCAAGTTTTTTTCGTATTACTTTAACAGTCGCAATGGACAAGCTTATACCAAATACGTAAAGGATTTTGTCTTGCACTTCAGAGGCAGTAAGTTCGTTATTTTTTCTGTACAAAAAGTTCACAAACTCGTAATGTTCATTTTTCACCTTAATTGTTCGGTGGGTGGGGAGCTGTCGTTCCGAACGCAGTCTCGCGATTATTTTTCTAATTCCTCTGTCCGTAATTGAATACGAATCTTCCAATCTCAATCTCTTCGCAATCACCACTGAATTGTATCCAGCAGAAAACAACTTCTTTATTTTTGATAGTAAAAACCTCGGAGTTCTGTAAGGCATTTTATAACAAAATTTGGGAAGAGTTTTCTTTGTTGTTGTTGTTAAACTAACTTCCGCCAATTGCTTGATTTCCTTTAAACTAAACCGAATAAAACATCCACGGATACTTTGCACTATTAGTAGATTGATAATTTCCTTATATTTGAGGTCTTCAACATTTGAAATTTTATATAAAAGATATTATATATTATACGCATATTTTAGAACGAAGTTAAGATGGCGGCGTTTACGGTAGCTCGCGATAATAACCCCGCCTTTTCACCCCTGCGCATGCGCAGTACTAGCAAAAGCTTGCATTCTAAACCCCGCCTTTTCACCCGCACGCATGCGCAGAGTGCTAGCATCCCTATTCAGCCCTAATAACCCCAAATAACCCCATAAAATCCCTAAAAACCCCTAGACGGGATTGTTAGAGGTTAACCCCTAAAAAAAACCGGATTGTAAGAGATTAACCTAAAAAAATATTCGACCCTAAACAACCCCTTATTTGCGGAACAAAATCCCTAACCCCACTGTATATCGCATGATAATAATTTTCTTCCGCCAGTATTGTCGCCAAGTTAAAAATGCTTGCCCCTTTTAAACAGTAAAGCAAAGTTTATCGCGACTAAAATAACAGGTCGTCGTGTTGTAATGGATATGGTGTCCGCCTAACGACCGGGAGGTGACGGGTTTGATCTCCACTGTAGGGGCGTTTTTTAGTCCCCCAAATACATCAATAACTTGTTCTAGGCCCAGAAACAGACTCGAGAGTGTTTCAAATAAGTAGTAAGCTTTTGTTTAAATGCAATCGAGCTAAAATAAATAGGTTTAAACTTAAACTAAAACAAACCAACTAAAACAAGCCGTTCGGCAGCATTTTAAAAATCAGTCTACACAGTATACACTTGGATTTTATTTGTATAAATACAATGTGAATGCAAGAAAACATAATGTTATACTATCATATTAAAATCACAGTCTACACTGCATTCACTTAGTTCGTATCTGTATAGTAAAACGTTGAATGCAAGAATACATAATGTTATGCAATAAAATCACAGTCTACACTACATACACTCAGTTCGTATCTGTATAGTAAAACTTTGAATGCAAGAATACATAATGTTATGCAATAAAATCACAGTCTACACTACATACACTCAGTTCGTATCTGTATAGTTAAAAGTTTAAAGCAAAGAAGCCATAATGTTATGCCATAAAATCACAGTCTACACTGCATACACATAGTTCGTATCTGTATAGTTAAAAGTGCAAGAATACATAATGTTATGCCATAAAATCACAGTCTACACTGCATTCACTTTGTTTGTATCTGTATAGTTACAATTTGAATGCAAGAATACATTATCTAATACCAACCAATGCGAAAGACATCGGACCTCGGACAAATCCGATAAAATTCGACGAGGTCCGATAATATTTCCCAAATTGTCGGACCTCGTGTCCGACAAGAAAAAAAAAAAAAACAATATGTAAAACTTTGATTAAAAATGAACACGAAACTAGGAATATTAAAAAAAGGTCTAATTCATGTTTATTTTACTTCGATAGATTATTTAACTTTAAAATCAATTTTCCAACCAGTCGAACTGGCTGTCTTTGCTGGTGACGTAACAAACTCCAAGCGCGATTCTTAGAACCAGTTAAATATTGCACATTGTTTCGTGACGTAGGCGACGCATCAATGACATCATGGTTGAATTAAATTTTACTGGTTTCGAGCATTGTGATGATCGTAAATAGAAAGCGGGGAACCACACGACCGTTGCCTGTCCCGTGTCAAGATTTGATGAAGAAGTAGATTAGCGTTTAATTCGTACTAATATTCGCTCTATATATCGACTTTACTTGCTACGGAATTTCTTAGCTGGATCACAAAATTACAGCTCCCGCGAATAAAATTCGTAGCGAGTCAAGTCGAGATATGAAACTAATATTAATACAAAATAAACGCTAATCACTTTCTTACTGATATCATGATATGGCTGGAAAGTGAGCGGCATTTAAAATTTAACAACTTTTAATAAAACGGCGAAACATACTTGTCTCGGCACGGACGAAAAACGAGGTCCGATAAAATCTGGCGAGGTCCGACAAATTTTAAAAGTTATCGGACCTCGTGTCCGACAAGATTTTTGCGTCTTTCGCATTGGTTGCTAATACCATCATCTTATAATCACAGTCGACACAGGATACACCTAGTTCGTATCTGTATAGTTAAAAGTTGAATGCAATAATACATAATGTAATGCCATAAAATCACAGTCTACACTGCATACACATAGTTCTGTATAGTTAAAAGTGCAAGAATACATAATGTAATGCCATAAAATCACAGTCTACACTGCATTCACTTAGTTCGTATCTGTATAGCAACAATTTGAATGCACGAATACATAATGTTATGCCATCATCTCATAATCACAGTCGACACTGGATACACTTAATTTGTATCTGTATAGATAAAAGTTGAATGCAAGAATACATAATGATAACCTATCATATTAAAATCACAGTCTACACTGCATTCACTTATTTTGTATCTGTATAGTTACAATTTGAATGCAAAAATATATAATGTTATGCAATCATATTAAATTCATAGTCTACATTACATACAATAAGTTTGTATCTGTACAGTAACAAGAAAACATAATGACATGCCATCATCCTAAAATACCCAGTCGACACTGCATACACTTAGTTTGTATCTGTATAGTTACAATTCAAATGCAGGCATACATAATGTTATGTCATCATATTAAAATCACAGTATACACTTAGCTTGTATCTGTATAGTTACAATTTAAATGCAAGAATAAATAATGTTATGCCATAAAATCGCAGTCTACACTGCATACACTTAGTTTGTATCTGTATAGTTAAAATTTGAATGCAAGAATACAAATGATCACCCATCATATTAAATTACAGTCTACGCGGCATTCACTTAGTTTGTATCTGTATAGTTACAATTTGAATGCACGAATACATAATGTTATGCCATAAAATCACATTCTACAATGCATACACTTAGTTTGTTTCTGTATAGTTACAATTTAATGCAAGCATACATAATGTTATGTCATCATATTAAAATCACAGTCAACACAGTATACATTTAGTTTGTATCTGTTTTGTTACAATTGGAATGCAAGAATGCATAATGTTATGCCATAAAATCACCGTCTACACTGCATACACTATTTTTGTATCTGTATAGTTAGAAGTTGAGTGCAAGAATACATAATGTTATGCCATCATATTAAAATCACCGTCTACACTGCATACACTATTTTTGTATCTGTATAGTTAAAAGTTGAATGCAAGAATACATAATGTTATGCCATCATATTAAAATCAGCGTCTACACTGCATACACTTAGTTTGTACCTGTATAGTTACAATTTGAATGCAAGAACACATAATGTTATGCCATCATATTTAAACCACAGTCTACACTGCATACACTTAGTTTGTATCTGTATAGTTACAATTGAATGCAAAAAAAGATAATGTTATGCCATAAAATCACAGTCAACACTGCATACACTTAGTTTGTATCTGTATAGTTACAATCTGAATGCAAGAAAACATAATGTCATGCCATCATATTAAAATCACAGTCTACACTGCATACACTTAGTTTGTATCTGTTTAGTTAGAATTTGAATGCAAGAAAAGATAATGTTATGCCATAAAATCACAGTCTACACTACATGCACTTAGTTTGTATATATAAAGTTACAATTTGAATGCAAGAAAAGATAACGTTATGCCATAATATTAAAATCACAGTCTACACTGCATAAACTTAGTTTGAAGCTGTAGAGCAACAACTTGAATTCAAACAAACATAATGTAATGCCATTCATATTTCTTCAAAAATACATTATAGTAACACATGCAACGAATCATATGAGATTATATATATAAGTCAATCATCGTCTTCCTACGCTTAGACGCTAGCACAGGCATGTTTATGATGTATGTATGGCGAAAAAAATGCTTGACATAATTTATTTGCAAATAAAAGAATTGTAACACAATAAATATTACTAAGTAAAGATAACACTGTCATAAACTTAACAAAACATGAACATACATAAAAACAACTATGGGATTATTTATTTATGTGTCATAGACGGTTTAATGCATGAAAAAAAAAGTATAAATCAGTATCGTTTTCAGTTTTTGCGGAAAGATATCTTATAAGAAACTCAATTTATATGTTTAATAAATCATGCTTTTTTACAAGCGTATAAAAACATTTATCATAGAACAACAAGTAACAGCCAATTTAATAATTACACAATAACAAAGACAGCATATTCATGTAAAAACGGAACAAGCTAGTTGCAACAGTTAAGAATCGCACTGTCTTACTCAAAATAATCAAAATACAGTGGTCTAGGAACTGAGTGATTTTACGTACTTATGGTTATTTTTATATCAAGTTTTACATTTATTTTCATGCGCTGACCGACATACACACTCAATTTACATGGTTACTATCATATTTATTCACTTTGTTAATTGCTTTTAGATTGTTCATTTTCCTTCTTTTTTCAATTTTACACATCTGATTTCTGGTATGCAATAGCTGATTGTTTACATATCGACAGTGATAGAATCTTCATAGATCACTTATCAATTAATCTATGTTCCATCCAATTAAATCAACACAGCCGATTAAAAAGATCGCAATAATTTTAATAAAGAAGAAATGTGATAAAAAAGACAAAATCACTTATTGGATCAGATTAGAAAAAATCACTTCGAAGGTGACATTAAATATAAAGAGATTATCCACTGTATACGCAGGTACGACATAATATATTGGCCTGGTATGTCACCTTTGAGGAACAGACTGCGTCGCCGTTAGATGATCCCTAATCCTTTTTTCTTCTTCAGGTTTTTACCAAATGTTTAAAGATTATCGCAAAAAGCATTTTGAGTGCTGACCAAGTATCCTCAAGACTGAGTCATAAATGGTGCCTAACGGATGGAAATATGGGTTTTTCAAGATAAAATGTTGTGACCTTATTTTTGGAAACACGCTAGCAAGATTTAAACTCGTCTAGAGATTGTCGCGATAAAGATTCTGGTCAAGTTTCATCGAGATTGAGTAAACATGGCAAAAAGTTTGTTTTAAGATTTGACCTGGTGACCTCGTCTTTTACTCGCGTAAATCTAGCTTCAAACCCGGCGAAGATATTTTCAAAATAATCAATCTGAATAACTTTCAAACAGATTGAGTGATAACTGTTGCTGTCGCACAATACCCAATTCAACCTCGGCCGAGATATTACAAAAAAAAAAGTTCATACCAGGGTTCAGCACGATTGACACATAAATGGGGCGTCATTTAGCCGTTGTTCTGAGCACTCTGGTTTAGCGGGAACCATTAAGCGGGACTTGAGGACAATTTCATTACCTCAAAAACGTGTTTTCGTCTGCAATAAAATTCAGCATCTCTCGAGTCATTATTATGTTCTTTATTTTGTGTTTGATTTGTATCGAATGTTTAGGGCGAAAACATATATATTTTGCATCTTACAATACATAAATCTAATAAAATAGGCAGGCTAAATCATAATATTTTTTAGCATTTTGTTATAACCATGTAGACACACCTGATTGTTTAGATAAATATATACCTGAAGTATTAACATATCTATTAACATACTTTAAATGAACTCTTGGCAAACAATTGCCGTTGCTACTTTGATCCTTAAATGTGATACACAATTTAATTGTTCCTGTGAAAATATTCAACCTTAAAATATATTATGGTACATTTATTATCTTTGAAAATTATTCAATCTTTAAGAGTTTTCAATACCTCTCAAAATTGGTTTCCCTTCCCCAATGACTTCTTTTGCGTTATAATATATATTAAATATATTTAGTGATAGCATTCTTTGATCAAAGATAGTAGTGAAAAAATAACCATTGAACCTTTTATTCTTTCAACTTTTAACACATGTATTCGCAGCCCTTATAAAACGTCTGTTTCATTTTAAAAGAGCTGCGTTTAGTGATAGCATCTCTTTACGTACATAACATAAGACACCACCGCTTGTCATCTTCAAATATTAAAACGATCACAAACCATTGCTTATTTAAACTTCGAGGATGCCATGCCAGATAAATAGTGCGCAACACGCACTACATGCATTTAAAAATATCTTATGGGTGGTCATCTGATAAAAAAATTGTCTTTGATAGAGATATCAGTGATTCAATTTGTTTTTAAAAACAAAGTAACTTAGGTAATGACCTGGTCGGGATTAATCCACTTTCTGTCATGAAATGTGTTGATTGCTCTTGTTTTATTTATTGTTAATGTCAATGACCTGCGTCGATAAATAAAACAGTGTAAATGTCAAGTTGATACTAGTTTTGTATACATGATCATTTCATAATAGGCGTGGGAAAGCCAACTCAATACCTAGCATAAGATACCATATAACTAACAGTTTATACACGAGAGACAAAACAGTTCATACAACACAAGTTATATGGCGTCATGTTTGTTTGTGGCAAAATATTTTGTCGAATCTTCTTTCTTAAATAAAGTGAAATGTTTTTACTTATTTAAAAGGTGTGTAGAATTTAAAGTATTTCTATACTAACGTGTATTTACTCTGTATATTACACGTTTAATTTACATTATATCCATTTTAAAAAGTAGACCTAAACGATGACGGTGTTTGTTTCGCAAACGCCATCTATGACATTAAAGGAAATCTATCCGTGCTATTTATATGTACGAGTATATACTGACATTATTACTATTTATAACACTGGAGCATGTAATAAGGCGCATGTGGACATTCGCTTGGAGCTAATATCCCAAATCTTACCTGTTGTAATCTTTCCTTGCATAATATAAGCAATACAAATATTCCTAAAGTTTAGTAAACACTGAGATAAAAAAAAATGTCGGGATATTACAGCTTTCAAGAAATGTTAATATATCGTTAACAAAGAACATTGTCAGCAAGTTTCAACAAACGTTTAACATGTCGATATAGTGTGTCGCAATCATGCACCTAGAGGTCAATCGTAAAATTTGACAACATGCAAATTACTCGTCACAATTTCTTTGCAATAGTACTTTTTCGAATTACTTGTCTTTATAATGTACACATGGCGTTTAGCGGAACGTAAGACATGTATCTCCAGCCTTTAAGGTCCAGTTCACACGTAAGAGGTCAAATTAATATATACCCATGATGCTGTAACTTCGTCCGTGATCAGGGTACGTAACAATAGCCTGTCGAACATATTTATCGGTTGCTTTATTCGTCAGACACTGCCGAAAGATATGCTCCAAATGATATTCGTGTGATACTGATCTTTTTTGCAACGCATATGTCTCTAGTTCAGATATACGAGATAATAACCTTCAAAATATAGACGTTGAGACATAATGGCTGAAGACCGGAACTTTATCATTCAACCAGCATTTTTTAAAACATGCCTCACATGTGAACCCTGTTGAATAGAGTTATTGCAAAAATGCAAGGGTCCTATGTCCAAAGGTCAAGTTAACATTGAACTGAATAATTACTCAATTAATAGCATTTTTAAACGAAAACGACATATTGCAGAGAGCCATTAGGAAATAATGAATTAAAGCCACGGACTGTTTGAGAGTTTAATCAAGTTGTTGTGCCTCCAATAAAAGCTACAGTATTTGTAAAAGTACACCGGTAAAGCTGTTAAGTATATTTTGATGAGCATTAACATAATCTCCACTTGACGCATGATGCTGAACATACACTTCGTCCCCTGCATTCAGTTCCACAATTGAAGTATCCGAGGAGCAGTCGTTGTAGACAGAATCCCCTGCTAGTACCCTCCCAATAAGGCCGGCGTTTTTCATCAAATCAAGTACTATATAATGACCATTGTCCGAGCAGACAGAAACCGAAAACAGGTAGGTGCCATTCAAAGGTGCAAGGAATCCGCCTAGGTGTCGATGATAGGCGTTACCGGTGTTCAGTTGTACGTCATCAAAAATGATGCGCTGGTTTGCACCTGGACTGATAGGGGAAGTTAGGTGTGCTTTAAATGCCACCGGCGGATGATCTGAATGAATAGGCATGACATGAATTACTTATAGAAAATGTTTCATTCAATATATCATATCGATAAATAGGTTACACTTAAATTTACTACATTTTTCGAATATAACGTACATATGTGTTCAATGTATGTGCAATTATACCTTTTAATAACGCTTAAATGATTATAAGCATGACGTAAGTGCACGCAAATTACCTAACTATCAATTCTGCACTTATCCAATTGATTTGCTTTGCCCGACCAATAAAACTGTCGCTCATCCCATTTTTAAGCAGACAGTTTTTACAAAATATACATTGTAGTTATTACGTATGTTTACACATGACGTGAAGCCCTTGAACCTTTCTTGAGATCTGCATATAAGAAATGTGGTGTTTCCTGGATGAAAAAAGCATTATTTGTTATCACCCTTTCACCGCTTTCGGTCAATTTGTGTTAAAACTATCACTTACTGCATTTGACTTGCAAGTAATCATATTTCCGTAGAAGGTCTGCATTCTGCAATTCTGTCATAAAATCAAAATAAAAAAATAACACAATGTATAACCAAAATGAAGCCAGTGTGTTGAGCTGTAATAATATATTCATTTAGACATGGAACGCAGATAGAGTTATGCATGTATAAATGTTAGCAATATAAGTATGTATAAATATAAATATATAATATATCATTTCAATGTCGCCGTGGTGTAATGGATATGGTGTTCGCCTAGCGTTCTAAAGATCTCCCTCAAACACACTAAGTACTGGCCCCGGAAAGCGTTACAATAAGCCTGAGGCTTTTGATTCAATCGAGCTAAAATAAAAAGGTTTAGACTGAATATAAGCCACAAACACTGTAAAAAGCTAATTAAATGCATGTAATGACAAAATGTCAATAACAGTTGGCAAATGCGATGCACACCAGTTTAATCCACTGCAATAAAGACATAAATGTGTTTTTGTTTATGACAGTTAACTATCGACGGCCAACGGCAACGGTCACGGATAAACAATGGGTAGGAATTACATCAGTGGCACAAGAAATTAATAGCTATGCTCCACCCATCGACGAAAATTTGCATTCAATCAGGCGTATAAATGAAGTCATCTTAAAGGGACCGTCAACCACAAATGACCAAACAGAAAAGTTCTAAAATATTGTATTTGTTTACAATTATTAGTTTATATTAATTAAAATATCACGACTGGTATATTACATTACTTGAAAAAAAAATCATATTTTCAGTATATACGGTAATAAAATTTCGCGATGTGAAATCGAAAGTACATCACGAAAGTAGGTGACATAACGATATTCACACTATACATAACGCAAGTAGATTGATCATTATATATATATATGATATAAACAATTCAATACGCATGCACATTTTGCATTCCTTGACTTACCACGCGACGATGATGATCTACTTGCGTTATTTATAGTTACCTGGTATTTGTACCCAATAAAATTTATTACCGAATATACTAAACATATGAAAACTTAACAACTTTCTTCAAGTAATGCAATATACCAGTCGTGATAGTTTAATCAATATAAACTAATAATTGTAAAAAAATACAGTATTTTAGAACTTTTCTTTTTTCGTCATTCGTGGTTGACGGTCCCTTTAACATGAAACAATACAACATCAATATTATTCATCAAAATCTATCGCAAGATGTCAAATTTATTTGTTAACATCAAATTATATAAAATAAAACTAATAACATAATCAACAATTTACCACAAAAAAAATGGAAATAGAAAGCGGTTCTTATTTATTTACACACACTACATTTAATGGACACGAGAAAGAAAATAAAAAGAATAAAACTGGATTGAACGCATTGGAACGGTTAAAACAACGCATGGTGTGTTAAAACAGGTTCTATAAGTCAACAAATCTTACACTTGCCTCGGCGTTATTTGTGAAAGAGCGTTATTAAAAAACACATATATACTAGAAGTGCATTACTTACTTAAATCATTCACTGTACTTGTCAAACCATCCAATCGCTGCAAAAGTTCCGGAAGATCGACCTCTACAATAAACCGTTTGCTCGGCACGGTGCAGTCAACAGCCAACACAAGCAGGAAATAGACAGCGACGTTCAGCATAATGATTTGCAAATTAGCATAACGTAACATCTTTCTCTTTAAATACTCTTCGTTTGTGGAATCGATTCCCGCTACCTGTTGCGTTCACAGACACGTGCGTGTTTTATCTTGACTTTCATCGTTTTTGTTCTTTGGGGTTAAACGAAGTCAAACATAGTTGGACTGCTAGGTCCTCAACTGTTTGTCGAATATTTAAAGGTACATTGTTTCCTGTGTGCAAAATAACACTATTCATTTTAAAATGCACACAACATTCACGTATTGATATGTCTGCCCGTCTCCTAGCCGTCAGACCGACCAACACCACAAAAACACCGAAAGCTTAAAGGGGCCTTTTCACAGATTTTGGCATTTTTTTAACTTATTCATTAAATGCTTTATATTGATAAATGTAAACATTGGATCGTAAAAGCTCCAGTAAAAAATCAAGAAAAAAATTAAAAAAAGGAAAAGAACATTGCCCGGAGCAGGTTTCGAACCAGTGACCCCTGGAGTCCTGCCAGAGTCCTGAAGTAAAAACGCTTTAGCCTACTGAGCTATTCCGCCGAGTACACATCGTTCACGTATTTTATACCTTATATAAGCAATCTTCGTAGTTTCACAAAATTTAACGACAAAAACAGAACTCTCCAAATTATTCAATCGTTTCGCGTTGCAACGCTTTATATTTCTAAGGTTTTAAAATCGTCAAAAGATGCATATACTGGCTATATTAGAGCATGGTTAATGTTTAGTATTACTATTTCCTCACAAATATCATAACTAAAACGAAAACTTACGAATCGGAAACAACTTTTTTCAATTTTGTCAATTTACCAAAGCGTGAAAAGATCCCTTTAATACATGAAAGATCTCTATAAACCAAAAATTAACACGTTTACAATTTAAAAAAAAATTGAAAAGGACAGAGGTGGCTATTTTGTCAAAAGAGTACTTTCAAAGTGCAAATTGTGTCAAAATGGCACTTTCGAGTGCACAGTCGTATCTGGAATGATCCTCGTTGCATATTAATTTTTATGTTATAAATAATTGTTAGGATATATTATTTCCATTATTATTAAACCATGCAAATAAAATGTCTAAAATGAGGAATACTTTAATTACAATGTAACAAGAGATTTATAAACAATAAATATGTCTTTAAAATATATTTATATACTATGTATATTATTTTTTATGAAAAGGCAGGGCGGAGCATCAGAAGGGCAGGGCGGGGCTTCGGAAGGGCAGGGCGGGGCGCCCTTCCATGTAGGCCTAGCTGGAGCACTGCAGTGTCTATGTAATGCCATTATCGTTTATGGGGAAATATCAATGAAAAATAAATCATTCTTCATTTAACCAGACCTAATAATTTCTGTTGCAGCTTTCCTTGTGATAATATTCAACTCTCGGCGTTATAGAAATCCGTTAATTTGTAAATGTGTGTGCTTCTTGTTAGAATGTAGCAATCTTTCTTGTTTTTCAACGTGCCTTAACGTTACAAAAATTCCTAAAATAAAACAATATTTCTAAACAATAAAGTAAACACATATACAGCCAATGTCCCTTATAGAAATAGCCAAAGTTTTAACGCTAGATGTGGCCTGGTAACATAGATTTAAAGAGATACATAATGCTCGTTCTAATTTGTGTGCGGAGCACTTTATTCCATTTTAATTTTCGGCACCGATATCTATTCATACGACACACGAAAACTAACTTGTTAAATGAACATTTGTTTAATATATCATCCCGCAAAAAAGAGCATTTTATATCTTGTAAATTCTATGTTACCAGACCACATCTAGCGTTGAAATCTTTGCTATTTCTATAAGGAACATTGATTTGTTATGTGTTAATTTTATTTTTTCGAAATATTGTACACAATTTTCGTTGATTTTGAGGGTTTGTGGGCTTTCAATGTATTTAACAACAGATTCCATCAAACTGCTTTGTTCTATATCGCTTGATAACATGGTGAATATTACATCCGTCAATTTTTTTAAACGCATTGTTCGATATTAATCGTTGAATTCTAGCATATAAAACATGGCGAGTTTAGAACACAAATACATGGTGTCAAACAATTTATAAAAATCTGTCGAAGAAAGGAACGGCAAATGAGATAAGACTGGTTTATAGGTGGTGCCATTGCAAGGGCATAGCTAGCATTTAAACATGGTGACGGAAAACATTTTTGATGCTAAAAAGTACACACACAATCACAAAGCAAAGGTGAATTGCTTTGAATAAGATATTTTGTTGTATTTGCGACATTTTTCGCTTAATCTAAGAAGTGAGTCTATTTAAACATTCAAAATATATAAAGCACCATGACTAAACGATTTGCTGACAAGGCTGTCCGGTTAGCCCTGTGGTGGGCCAATGTGCTACTCACCTAGGCGACCCGGGTTCAATCCCATAAGCATATTAACTCTTTAAGAGCTGGAACCGAATTTTAAAGGCCTTTGCAAACAGTTTGGACCCAGATGAGACGCCACAGAACGTGGCGGCTCATCAGGATCCCAACTGTTTGCTGTTCTTATAGTATTCTTTGCACAAAAAAAATCGAAGAAAATGCTAATTTAAGGAATTCAGCAGACGACATTTTAGCAGACGAAAAATTTTCCAGCATGCAAAGGGTTAATTTGGTTGGTGGTCACCGTACCTGACAGGTGGGGTTTCCTCAAGGTGATCCGGCTTCTCCCAAACAACACAAAATCGCACCAAACACTAAAATCCGTTAAGGAAGGTGTAAAAAGCTAGCAATGGCAGCTATAATTCAACATTCACCCAAACTTGTGTGCGTCTGATAAATTAATTTGCTTGGAGTGCTGAGTCAGCTTCCACACATAATGCATCCTCGAGCGCAGAAATACATATATACACATCAATATGGCAAAACAACATGAGCACAAGTGTTTACAAACTCTTCCTAAATATTCTCAATTGCGATTCAAAGACCCTAAAAACATATTTACATGGGCTTTAAATATATATATATATCTATGTAAATGGACTGTGGACTGCTTCTAAGTGATGGACGCCCGAAGATAAGTCTGAAGTCGTTTAAGAGTTTAAGGCGATATCTTCCTCGATGTGTGATAGCCTTCTAGACCGTCATTACCTGATTTTTACGGAGTATGAATATGACATCTTTTTATCTACGCATAATTAATTAGGTCAATGTATAGTTATCTAATATAAGGGCACAACATGTGCCAATTAATCGCCAATAATAATAATTGTTATATATCAGAGATGCGTATAAATAAGAAACAAATGTGTATAAGACCAACCTCTTATTGTGAAAGCAATTGCTTAATTGGCAATTTTTACTCGGTTCAATTATATGTTTAACCAATTTGTACATTTAAGTGACTTTTTGAGGTATGGACGATTCAGCATCTTTGTTTGAGTCTCGCTCGGGGAAAAACCCGTACTTAAAAGGCCTTTTTAAAGATTTTGGCATGCACTACAGGTTGTCAGTAAATGCTTCATATTGATAAATGTAAACATTGGATTTCAAACGCTCTAATAAATACAAGAATAAAATTAAAAAAAGAAAAAAGTAACCCTCAACTGGGCTCGAACCACTGACCCCTGGAGTAAAAGTCTATCGCTTAGACCACTCGACCATCCTTCATCATACTATAATAGTTGTATTTTATATTTTATATAAACAATCCTCGTAGTGTCACAACATTTAACAACATAACTCCCCAAATTATTAAATCGTTTCGCGTTGCAACGCTTTATAATTTCAGGTTTTTAAATCGTCAAAAGAGGCATATATTAAAAGGGTATTTTAGATCATGGTAAATGTTCAGTATTACTGTTTCCTCACAAATCTATTCTGCAAAGAAAATTTGCGAATCTGAAACATTTTTTTTTAATTTTGTCAATTTAACATAACGCGAAAAGGCCCCTGTAATGCATGTGACTAAAGTGTGGTCACAGATTAGCCTGTGCAGTCCTCACATTTTAATTATGGACGATATTTTCGGTCTATACTGGATTTTCGGTAAGACGAGACTTGTTTTAAATGAAACATTCCATAAAAGCGGAAAGTGTCTAACCTGATGATCCTGTGCGGTCGATACGGCACGCGCATGAATTATATAATATAATATTATGATACATTAAATAGTACACGCTCGCTTTAAATAAACATCCATACACATATTCAGAAAACAGTATGATATAATACATATTTTTACAATTATATATCTAGTGTTCCGGAACGAGTTTATTTGAAACTAACCTTTCAAAGCAAAGATTTTTTGTCATAAAAATTCAACATTTAATTCGAAATGTTTTACGTAAGCTTCTCAGAGCATGTGCCCTTAGCCTTCAAGTAGTTTAATTTGATCCCATGTGTCATTTGCGACTTTAAATCGTAAAATAAAGTCGTTGTTATTACGACCTTCTTCTGTAGTTGACTCACCCCTCCCCCACATTGCTACAGTCGTTGGTTTTGAAAAACTTGTTCATCAGTAGAGTTTTTCATGTTTGTATCCAAGCAACATGAAAACACAAAACCAGTATCATAACATGTTAAATCAAAGTATTTGCAACTATGGGTTTTAAATCACGGATGTGTCCATCAAAATCTTTGATAAAAGCAAAATGGAAAACCAGTTTTTTGTTGTTTAGTAAACCCTCGTTCGTTTAATGCCTCCCAGTAATAGATTAAGTTGTTCAGACGTGTCTTTATGCTGATAGATTGAAGATAAGGACTGCAATTTTCGTGTAGAGCCAATAAATAACCGAACACACGATTCGTATGTCAGATTAAATTGTCATAGTTATTTGTTTATCTTGATATGGAATTATCTTTAGGAGGAATGGTGCATGAAAGAATTCTCATGATCGAGTGGGTCGTTGGTGAAACTAATCACACTGATTGCATGATAAGCGATAAACAACAAGTTATCAACTTATTAATAAATGATGATTTATTAATAGAGGATTTAACCGCTGCAAACCAGGGACCTACACTGTTTGTATAGGTCCCTGTGCAAACTTAACAAAAATATCAACAAAATAAACAATCACATCGCATCAAAATGGGCTTCACAATGTTTCCTTGATCACGTGTCCAACTGTGTCCCGATGTCCAATAGAAACAACGCCTTCTGGTTCGGATATGACGTCACTGTTTTCCAATGATGAGACGTTCATACTTGAGTAACACGAGTCTATTGAACTATCGTGGCTGGGATACGCGAGTCGATAATTATTTGCAGGAACGCTTAAACCATCGGAGTATTCTCGAGACAGCAGGTTTTGATTGGCAATGGGTGAAACACCAGGAGTGTTCAGCGGGTATGACGACAATTTCCTGACGTTATTTGCCCTCACAGGTGTAGACATGTTATGTTCTCCGGGCATCTGATTTCGGACACATCTTTGAGGAACTTTCAGCGCCATGTGTAAATGGCCACTTATTGCGCTAATCGTCTTAGGGTCTGCATATTTCTGATTGGTGAGGTACGCTAATACCTCCCTTGCACAAGCCTGGAACCCGGATGTGTAGGCTATCGACTCGGTTGTCTTGGATACTGAATTTTGGCGCTGTTGTTGGTGCTGCAGATGGAAAACTGTGAGGTCTAGAATGTCAGCCTTGTCTTCACGCGTCATGGGAAACGTATGGGGATACGAATAAAAATTGTATTGTGCATTTGGGAAATATAACAAAGACGTATAACAATGTTTATGTATTTTTGTATGTATGATATTTATGCTGATTACCGGTTTTTGTGGATAGTTCATGTAGGCTTCACATCCATAATAATTTCACAAATTAACTTCACTGTATGATAATGTAATACACACATATTGTACTAATTTTGAGCCCTTTACGCCTTGCCTGTGCTACTTGTATGTGTACACATAAGACTTGTATTCAAAAACATACTTGGCCACATGCAAAACAGGTGCAATTTGCGGTGATGATGACAGAGATAATGACCTTGTCTTAATAGTTACTTTTATTAGAAATATGCTGGTGTTGATTGAGTAACTATTTCCGCAACAAATACCGACAGTTGGTCCGTTATGTCTACATTACACATACATCTTGAATTTTTAACTAAATAAGTAATAACATACATGCGTTACCTACTCTCTAATGGTATCCGCTATGAACCGCTTCAGTTGGTCGATGCTGTGGTTCATGCGCTCCCGTCGCTGCTTCTCCACCAGCGGCTTCCGGATCTGAAAACACAGGATCCCATGGCGTTATTGTTGGAGCTATATAAGATGCGTGAATAGCAAACCATGTTGAATTATGCAAATTTTGAGTTTAATTCTATGATAATGGTAATATTTCGTCGGTAGTTAATTAATTATTTACATATGTACAATTCTTTCTGTAAATTCACCTTTTGTGATGTACTGAACAACACCGTTCGAGTATGAAATTGCAACTTGTCTTGAACCACTTGCAAAAATGCGTTGTGTATAATATTAAATGCGATCACGTTAAAAGCTGACGTTTTTAAATATGTATTATTATAATATGCCACTGCTTCGTTTGGTATTTACGTAAAAAAAACTTCCAGAAAAATGTTAGATGGTAATGGATATATTTCCCTTTTGAATGGTCAACAGATGTAGTCTACAAGACAGTTTGCAGTATGTAAAAACAAGTTCCATATTAAAATAACATTCAATTTATATTGATCTTTGATCGAAGCTCGCCTTTTTCAAATAGCTGGAGTTCTCCTTTCCACATTTGTGCAATCCAGACATTTTCATCGTGTATGGAAACAGCGAAAGTAACTAAAGAGAAAATCTACTATTTTGTTACTACGAGTTATGTATCAAGACTTATATACTCCACTTGCAAGTGTCAGTTAATGGCACGAGTTGATCGTCATTAACACGTCACGTGGATATCCTTAATTAGCAGCAAACGTGTAATAAACGCGTGACAAAAACGTAACACTTTAGTTAAACGAGTCAACGTGAGTATGTATCAATTAAAGACCAATTGGTTATATAAATGAAAGAAACAATTAAAGTATTTTTCCAATAAAATAACACTATACTCAAGTTAACTGATATTTTGTCGGTGGATCGAGTAGAAGTATGGCACATGGATTTAATAATAGTTATTATTTTCTGATTCATGTAATAAATACTGGTGTTCTCTCCAAACTTGTCAATCCAACCTGTTCGAAGCACCCGACATATCATATGTAAAGCGACTATGTATAAGCATCAATTTAAAGTAATACATACTATTTAAACTTTTCCATTTATTAGTTATTTTTAACATATTTTAACATAATTCATTTTGATTAATTAAATTAAGTTAATATATTATAAACTGTCTTATAAGCTATGCGTTATGTGAGTAAACAATCAAATATTGTGGCCATTGATTTGTAAAACAAAAAAGAACTGTTAAAAAATAAGCTGATATTTTATTTAATAAATACCAGACGTTAAGTACCCTTCATAAGCCCAAAACATACTGAATTGAAAGTTACAGATAAAATATACCATTTTTTTATGCTTGTCGGTACTTATTAAATCTTTTTATTACAACCTATTTTGAAATAAAATTGTATTATTTTATTCGTAAGCGTCATTTAATTTTGATCTCATACGCCTGTCCAAGTAAACATAAACATATAAAAATGTAAGCATTTTCTCTGACCAAAGGAGTAAACAAATCATGTTTATTAGAAAGTAAACAACACAGCTTATACAGAGGTTTATTTTTTACTTGAAGTCTTGAACAAATACTTACATCGTATGTCCATCTTAATATATCAATAAATGTACGAAACATATAGTATCTTATATGAAGCGGATGTATTTATGACAACATACTTTATGAGCTTCCGTCTCTTATAAAAGAAATATACAAAACGAAATAACACACCTGTGACCACATAAGTTTTTGCACAAGCATGTATATAGGGACTATGTTTTTAAACTTTACAAACAATAAAACAAACAAATATTAATGTTATATATAAAACTTTTTCTCAGGCATAATGTCAATATGGTAGAATAAAACATACATCTTTGATTTACACTGTTTATGTATAATTTTATAATTTAAATTTAGAATAATTATTGCTTAATACTTTTTTCAAAATATACCAAAACAGTCCAAGAGACCTTGATATTTTCCGTTGTGATTCTCTTAAACTTCAAATGGTAGCCTTCACCATACTGTGGCTTAATAGTTCCATCCTATGTATGATATAAACGTCATGAAAGTTTAGTGAGAACTTATAGGACATATACAACAAAATTGAAAATTCATGCTAAAAATTGGACCTTGTAGCACTGACCTGGAGTTGGCATGACTGGCGTCTGTACATTGTATGCATCATCAAAACACTTGAGATAGGGTTACATTATCAAACTTTTAAGAGCATATGGGATCGTCTATGAGCCGAGCGGACACAATTACTGTAAATAAAGGCTAAAATGGAACCTTGATGACTGGCTTATAATGAATTCATTCATCATAAGGTCCCAATGAGCAAAACAAATGATCAAAGTTTCACGTCGATTCTTTTAAAAGTATTATGGATATGAAGACAAAAACATAATACATTTAAGTGTGACCTTAACCTAAGGTTAGAATGACTTCTTTTCTTAATTACCTAAACACTTAAGGCAAGTATTGTGTAAATAAATCCTTCAAAAAGTACAGGTATGTTAGATATCGAGTGAACACACAAATGGAGGCTCAACAACTTAGGCATTCACGTTTGACCTTGAACTTGAGCTGGCATTACTACTAGGTACATATATTTCATTCAGTATCGTTAATATTTAAGCAGTTTTCCTGAAAATATGCAAAGGGTAGAGTATATATTTATCCTACTGAGAAGACTGACAATGAATGACAGTCCTTAAATCTCCCCCGTAAAGCTTTGCGATGGGGAATTATAACTGACGAACATAGAATATAATTATGTATCAAATACATAAACACGTACCGACATTCTAATCACTCTCGTCAACACCTAAATAACGCTCGATTGGTCATTGTCGGCTCGGGTACTACTTGCATGTATCCCGGGTACATGTAATTATACCTACATGTACCGCGGGTACGGTAAATATACTCAAACGTACCCGGCCAATATTTTACTCTGCCCGAGTTTTCTTCACGCCCAAAAACAGATGTCGTAAAACGCGCTACCGATTACCGTAATTACGAAGCACACTTCTTATTTTATCTGCATCAACATCCTTTTTGAGTATGAGTTTCGATAATATAGAGACCATTTAACAGAAAATTAACATAAATATGAAAATTAATAAGTAAAAAAAATAGCCGACAGCGACTGATTTAGCGTTAAAATTCCCGGGTACGTTTTAGTATATTTACCGTGCCCGGGGTACATGTTAGTATACATAAGTGTAACCGGGGTACATGTAAGTAGTACCCGAGCCGACAATGACCAATCGAGCTTAACTAGTTCGTTATTTTGAGGGTATAATTATGCGCATTGATTTTCCGCTTTGCGCAGTATCAAAATCGCAAAATGCCAAAAAATGTAGGTTCGACATTTGAAATGGGAACAATCGATTTACTTTATTATTTGAAACGAGTTGGCAAAAAAAGGTAAAAAAGTAGTCCATTGTTTGGATAAAAGGCGCAATGCCGAAACGTTAATATATGGAGTAGAATAAGAGGATTGGTTATTATTTAATGTCCATTAGGATAATTACACAGAACCTAAAATAGTGTACAGTTTAAGAAATAATAGCTAAATATTTGATCAAAATGAGATATACAGAAGTTAATGATATTTAAAGTGTTACAATAAAATATATTTGAAGATGTTTTGAACAAAGAATTGTATATTCAAAAACTGTACTCGTTCACTATATCGAAGATCTATCAAATAGCATTTTAATTTAATTGCTAGATGTTTGAATGCGCATATGTATCATATAATTATTTTTTTATATAAGCTGTATTCCTTTCTGCCTCATAATCAATACTTTATTTCCAACATTTTGGTCTTAGATATATCAATACACATTTATTGGTGGAACTTCGCTTTGGCTTATATCAAAGTCTTCTA
This sequence comes from Dreissena polymorpha, assembly GCF_020536995.1. NCBI lineage: Eukaryota > Metazoa > Mollusca > Bivalvia > Myida > Dreissenidae > Dreissena > Dreissena polymorpha. Next base: position 54,181,746 of record NC_068362.1, read on the forward strand.
CCAGTAATAACATATTTTCAGAGAAAAGAAATACAAAACAAATGTTACACGCGTAAATATCGAATGTTACAAAGATCTACGAATAAACTTCGATCGATCTCTGAATGGTGCGGCAAAGCGGTAAATGCATACATTTGTATCAACACGAAACAATGTTACTAAAATAAAATGCTACATAGTTTTTTAACTTGATTAAAATAACCATGATTTAAGTTAAGAGAACGGGTGAAATGGGTAAAAAAAAAACTCGTCATATTTAAATGAATAGTGTAGCTAAAATGACCCGAGTCATGCGAAATTGGTCCTTTGCCATATGCATCCAGCATAACACCACACAACTCTGCGAGTCCGCGAGTCCGATCAGAAGCTACGCTGTCGGATATAACCCATTTATGCCTAGTGGACTCTCCCATCTTTCTAAATTGGATCAATGTATTTCCAAAATTACGGATGTCTAGTACATTTATTTCTATATTTAGACTATTTCTTACAGAAATTCCTTTAAGCAAACAGCGCAGACCCTGGGTCTACGCTGTTTGCCAAAACCTTTTTTCTAGACGCTCGGCATAAATGGGGAAAAACTACACAATAGTTTGTGATCAATTAAGTGAGCATGGGTGGCTCTAGACTAAACTGCTCGCATGCGCAGGCTGATCTTTATCTACGCTGGCTTTAAAATGCATTTTACCCATTTTCGCATGACGCAGGTCAAAATGTGTCAATTATTACTTCCTATTGATAATTGTTTGTTTTTCATTGATATTGATATTGAATATAAATGGTGACGATAGTGATTATGGAGGTGGTGGTTGTGGTGACGATGATGATGACGATGATGCCGACGACGACGACTTCGACGACGACGATTATGATGATTATGATTATGATGATGATGATGATGATGATGATGATGATGATGATGATGATGATGATTATGATGATGACTTACTTGCTGTTCCGTCCAGGCAGCTTCTGTAATTTCGATACATGTTTGTTCACTTGGCTCGGGGCGAATCCTTGCTGCACTAATAAAAAAGTATAAATGTTCACTCTTCTTTCACTGCGGAAAACTAGCCTTTTGAAGTTAACAATTACAGTCTGTACACAATGTCTGTTTATCAAAAATACTTTCACAACGCCTGATAATATTGACAGTAACCACCCAATTATTGAATAGATTTGTAAAATCGATCACGATATCGGAAACATAAATCGCAGTCTAAATATAGTCGCGAATGAACTAGTTCACGGTTGAATAATCAAGCGATATTGATCGATTGATCTTAGGCTGAGCGAGTCCAAGGTTAGTTTAAACCAATTTATTTGAGCTCGATTGCATCGAAAGTCCCAGGCTTATTTAAACGCTCTAGAGGCCGTTTCCTGGGCCTAGAAGCAGTACTTGGTGTATTTGGGGGCGATCTAAAGAACGCTCCCCGAGTGGGGATCGAGCCCATTACCTCCCGGTCGCTAGACGGACACCATATCCATTACGCCACGTCGACCTCAAAGGTAAAAGTGTTCAAGGTGCTAAGTGAAAGTATAAAAATATGTACGCCGGATTAAACGATAAACCAAGTATAATTGCATTGCAGAAGCAAGCTAATTATGTTCACTATTTGATACGGTGTCAATTTATAATTGTAATTTTTTTATTAAAATGTAAGCGAACAAAATAATGTTATTCAAGCATCAGTGAATTTCTCAACCCAGTGAAAATATTTTAAAGAATATAATAAGGGTATAACGAAGAACAAAAATAAGCATTTGTATCGCAATATACAGATCAACAGGTTTCCCCCGAGTATATGCAATTATGTGCATGCTAAAAATCTCGGCGACGCGAATTTAATTTCATTTAAATTATGTTTTTCAATGTTAACGATATTTGAATGAAAACACTGTCAACTGTGTTATAAATATCATCTGTTGGTAATGAGTTGTACATTTCGTTAAAACGGTCTTCACCTGTCCCGCTTAAGAAACATTTCCATTATATTTATTATTATATAAAACTATATTCCTAAACAGATATCCGTCGTTTACATCGGCAAAGCCAGCCTATTTTACTATGGATGTACATACGGCAGTTTGAATTATTTGTTGTTGAAGTGATTTGCTAATAGATTGATGGAATGAATATTTGAAATGAATGTCCAATTTTTGTGCCGTAGAGTGAAGTAAACCAACCACTAAGGCCCGTTAACTTTTCTAAATAATATTTCCCTTAGCTAATCATTTTTTGCTTTTTTTTATTTCTCCGTTTGCACTGCTGGGTGAAAAGAGTAACTGCACTTGTTCCCAATTGAAGAGCATTCAGTCTAATTTCGCGTCTAGAACGATTCCCTCTTATCACTTCACTTCTCAAAATGTTTTTCCATTACCTCTTCTACTGGTTTGATCGTCAAAAGAAGCTTCGTTTATTACCTTTCACATACTTCCTGATAACATGTGACAATGTGTAGTCAGGGTAAGACCCCGTCCTCATTAGACATACTACATCAAACTTCCATTCTTCGGAATGCTTACCTTCAAAACATGGCAGAGTCCGTATGCCCACTTTATGAAGTTCATTTGTCATTGCATATTTTGTCAAACCTTCTTCTTTTGTTATAATTCTTATAAGATCAATTTCTGTTTGTTGCAATATTTCTAAAGGTATATTCCCATTTTCTTCTCTCATTCTTCGTATTGTTATTTCTCGACCCAGCATTTCATTTCTACTATGTTGCTGTAGCAAATCCTTTCCGTTCATTTTGACGTATATATCTGCACACTATCTGTTTTGTGGTAATTTCACCTTCTGCGGCGTAGTCTTTCGCTCATGTGGTCCACAACGATAGTATAAGCCACGTCATGCGAAAATGGACTTAATGCCGTATGCGCAGCTCAAGACTAGTCTGCCCATTTTGCATTATATTCGTCAACTACCATGTCAACTATAAAATCACTAAAAGTATCTTGTTTTTCTCATTAGTGAACGATGAAGCTCCTGACCAGACTGTGTGTGTTCGCATGCTGGTCTTAAGGTACACTGGCTGCAAACGGCGTTATATCCATTCTTTGAACGACTTGGCTCGTAATTCTATCCACCCCAACCAAAGTAGTTTTGTGGTACCGTATTAACTCTAGGCATATGTTCTATTTGAATTGCCATTTTCTCTTAATTCACGTTATTACATGTCTTTATGCACTCATGCCCCATGCTATCCGTGCGTTTTATTGATTCGCCATAAAATTATTCGTCAATAGTGTTCATGTTTCATTAAATCCTTCCCCCCCCCCCCCCTAACATTCGGTATCTCACTCTGTAATGCTCAGTCAAACCGCTTATTATCCTTTCGTTTAATTCCTATTCCTCTTTCAAATATTTGATTAGACTCAAGCGCGTTTTCGTAATATCAGTGTGTATTGTTAATGATGGACAGCACATACAAAGTGAGAAATATGTAGGCAATGTTTTATCATATACACATCAAACTGTACATAATGTAAAACATCGACTACTCTTTTGCGCTGTGCTGTATGGTGTACGGACAGGTCCTAAAGACTAAACCGTATGATACAATCGTAACAGACGGTTTAGCTAAAACCATATCATACGATTTTGCGATCATAAACCGTCTAATACGATCGTATCAGACGGTTTTTACTTTTGGACCGATTGTACGCTTAACTGTTTGATGCGAAACCGTATTACAAGATTCGTATCAGACGGTTTATCGTAAACCGTATCATACGATTTACAATGAATAAATTAATTTTTAAACATTGAATCTTGAATAATATCCGTCATAAACCGTCTGATACGATTCGTATCGTACGACTTAGAATCATACGGTTTAACGAACGAACCGGTCCAAAAGTCTTGAAAGCGTATCGTACGGTTTAAATCGTATCATACGGTTTATTAACCTTTTGATACGATTCTAGCTGAACCGTATTATACGATTCAGACTTTTGGACCTATCTGATTACCATAGAGCTGTGCACCTGACACTGACAATATGTGTTATACTCGACAGTTGTTGGCTTATATCTATCAATACATTCTTTACTTAGAAATAGACTATTATTATATTTCTATCTTTATTGTATTACATCAATATTATATTGTTACGTTCCACCTCTGAACGCTTGTGTACGTACGAATAGTGCACTGTCTTTTCAGCCGTCCATGCTGCACTTTTTAACATATGAGTAATGCAAACAACACTGTTTGAAAAGTTACTAACTTTTATTGTCGCACGGTGAACCGAAAAATCAATTCTGTATGCAACTTAAAAATCATTACATTAGTCAATGTATATATATTCTTATAAAAGCAGTTGGTATATATTCACCCGAGCATTAGATTTCTAACAGTTCATTATTTGAAGTGTTACAAGTTTACTTGTTTAACTTATTTCTTATGAGTCTTTCACAATCGTTAAAGGCACCAATTTTTTTTTATGCACATACAAAATCAATAAATGCTTCAAAATGTCGTGATGAAATAGCACAGGTAAGCACTGTAAGTATGATGTTAAATGGCTCTTTCGAATAAATATAACTGAATAGAAAGCTTTTGCTGTTTATTTTATAAAATGACTTGCTACTAAGTTTTCGTGATGGAACTGAGCTCATGATCAAACATTGGTCGTCCTTTTATACTAGCGTATGGGCAAATGTGGCCAAACAAGGTCATTTAAGGCCAAAACTGGTCATTGAGCACGCCGGTTGGCCATGGGCGGTCCAAAGTCTCCAAATCGGGGCGACCAACTGGCCAGAATTAGAGTGCTCACAAAGCAACGTCTAGTACTAGAGAAAATGGCTTCAAAAATTGAAAATAATCAGAGTCGTTATGTCTCTTTAAACGACAAATACCAAGGGTCAAATGCTATGTAAACATTACCGTTGATCTAAAATAAGACATCGTGAAGATTGCTATTGGTTAAAGGGGCCTTTTCACTTTTTGGTAAATTGACAAAATTGAAAAAAGTTGTTTCAGATTCGCAAATTTTCGTTTTAGTTATGATATTTGTGAGGAAACAGTAATACTGAACATTTACCATGCTCTAAAATAGCCATTATAGGCATCTTTTCACGATTTAAAAACCCGAAAATTCAAAAGCGTTGCAACGCGAAACGAATTAACAATTTGGAGAGTTCTGTTGTTGTCGTTATATTTTGTGAAAATACGAAGATTGCGTTTATAAAGTATAAAATACATCTAACATTGTATCCGGAAGGATGGCCGAGTGGTCTATGTGGTAGGCTTTTTACTCCAGTATTCCAGGGGTCAGTGGTTCGAGCCCTTCTGAGGGTTACCTTTTTTTCTTTTTTAAAATTATGTTCTTGATTTTTTACTGGAGCTTTTTATATCAAATGTTTACAATTATTAAAATAAAGCATTTAATGGCAAACTTCAAAATATGCCAAAATCTGTGAAAAGGCCCCTTTAAAAGAGATGACTCATCCGACCATAAAGCACTGCGACAAATTGCTATGAACCGGCGTCTCATTGACAAGTTAAGTTTTATCGTAAAATAACTGTTAATATGTTACTGTGGTAATTATTACTCAGCAGTAATGTAATATACATATACATGTTTTGCATAGTTCTAAAGATGAGCTTAAATAGAAATACAACAACAGAAAACATCACGAGGCAGGTGACAGCACTCGAACTCGGACAAGTAATACGGATACTAAATAAAATAATCCACATGCGTACAACCAGAATTTTGTTTATGTGTAAAATGGCCGTGAATAATACGGGCCTTAATATATATGTATTATATGTTTTGGCTGTCATATGCCCTGTGTAAATGCTCAGGTGAATAAAAAGGAATTATACAGATGCACGACAAATTAAAAGGTAACAGTTAAAAGACCATGTTAAAAGTTAGTGTTTGGTTTTAAAGTTCATTGTCATTGTCCTGATATGCAGCGCATATCGATATTAATAGCAAATACGAGATTCAATATACTAATGCTAGTATACGAAATAAATAGTATAAACGCATAACAAAGATGGAATAAAAACTACAGTTTCAAGAAAACGAACATTATGACGTGTATAGGCGTTTACTTTGAACGATAACTTACATGTAGACAAGTAAATTAAAAAAAAAACTTCAAAGAGTTATCACTGAAATTAAAGATATAACGACCACAGAAAGTACTGTGACACCCACAATGGAAACTATTCCCGCCGGTTAGAAGTTTTTTTCATGGACAACACATATACTCGCTCAAAGTATGACTTTCACAATTGGCGAAAGGTCCATGTGTATCTGTGTAACAACCAAATCAACTTGCTTTTGTTAAGCAAATGTACGCAGTTTAAATCTGACTACTCGCACATTTTGAACTAAAACCTTAATCGTTTCGTTTTCCGATAAACGTACCACACTAATTTTAAAATTTTAAAAGATTAACAGAATAAAAAAAACTTGATACCATTTATCATACGTGATAATTAACCAACGACGGACTGGGGCAAAACTATTTACGATGCGGCGTTTACGTAGTATTCATGAACATGAAATGTTATATTATAATTACACTCGTTGTGTCATGTAAGAAATAGATTCAAAGAAGTTAGGAAAAACATGCATGTTGAGAAATTGTTTTGCGAATAGTTCAAAATACGTTAAAATCCTTCAAAACAACTGTTGGTTATTACGGTATTGATAATTACATGTATGCTTAGTAGTATTTTAGATTTAAACAGTCAACGTAAGCAGCACACATGGTGTATAGCTAAGTATAAGTTGGATTTCTTTTACTAAAACACACACATGCGGACAATTATGAATTTGACATTTAGTCAAATATACATGGAATACATGGAAATAGTTGAAATAACATAGATCGTCTATGAGCTCACAAACGTGTGACGGAACCAAGTTCCTATTTTGAGAGGACGGCGTCGACGCCAGATGGGATTGGACGTATTTCAACACATTTGTCGACAGAATATTACAGAAGTATGCAATAACACTTCTAACGCTGCCTTTGACAAACCAGAACTATCGCCAATGGTGAGTTGGTGATCGCCGTTGGAAACGTACCGCATGCAGGTGCTTACAGCGAGAGCGACCGGAACTGGAAAAATTATCATATTTGTATTGATTCTTCAACACAACTGTTCCTTGCATATTTTACATATAAAATTAATTACATGCAATAAGAAACGAAAGCAGTTGCAAAGCAAAATACCCCTAACAATTCCATTGTTTCGACCGATCAAAATATGCTCTTTTTCATTCGAAAAAAAAACGCAAGTACCGTCGTGTGGCGGCCATCATTAATTCCGACTCTACGAAGCTTATACCATGATTGCAAATTTAGTGGTGTATACGTGTATTTATTTCAGAAATATTTTTAAATCAACGGTATATTGTTTCGTTTCGATGAAACACGCGAAAAGGTATTTCCGATTCGATTGATAGATTTTGATTGAAAATGCAATAAAAAAGTGATCCCATGTGCAGATTAGTACAGCCGATTGAGATCTAAATGAAATACTTGCCTTATAGATGGCCATTCCATTGACCACATGTTGGAAATAATAACAACAACAACAAAAACGACAACAATAGCAACATTTATTTCAGAAAGAATGCCTACAATAAAGCTTCTAGCCAACAATTGTGTACATAAAAAAAACAATATTCACTTGAGTTTAACTATCGAGCGTCAATCTTTACTTAGCGAAATGTTACAACTGGATTTATTGGTATAAAGGTCCGCTTGAAAATACTACCCCTTTATTAAGATCAGTAGCGGGTTTTCAAACAGTAGGTTAATTCAGTATGTCTGCGCAAGAAAGGATTGCTTTGTTTATATAAACATATATATTCACTCTTGACTTGGCCATGCGCATGTTAAGTTTCAAACTTAACATAATTATCATTTTGATGTTGCTCATTATTTCCTTCATCATGATTATTATAGCACTGTTTTTTACTAGTATTCACAAAATTACTTATGCAACTTCTTTATTTAGTATTGTTGTTGTTGTTGTTATTGTTGTTGTCAAGGTAGTGGTAAATAGCTTGTGCACTTTATATTTTATCCAAACGCTTACATAACACAAGCATGTCTATTCCAAAACCGGGTATGCAAGCTAAATAAGATAGGTCAAACTAACATACACATGAAAATAAATGTCAAAATTAAATGTGTTATCGATGCGATAAGACATGTTTACTGACCGGAATTGGTATCAATTAATCTAATTCAGTCGTACAAAGAAACATTGTTTATTCTAACAAATCCGTTATCATGTAACACGCAATTACATGAAAAAAATATGCATACACGTTTAAGTTTAAATGCAATGATTATAATCAAAGCCATGGCACTGAAGTTGTTCGCTGTTGTCGTCCTTGATTAGCTTGTGCGCATTGAACAGGCTAATCAGTGTGCACAGGCTAATTTTATTTGACGTGCATTAAGCCCCGTTTTCCCTGAAAGCAGCCAATATGTACAAATTTCAATGATTAACACAAGACTGGCCAATGTCGTCTTACAAGCTTGTATATACACTCACTGCTAGAGCAGAATCATTTGTCGTCTGCTGCAGACAGGCAGCGGTAATCGTTCCTAAAGGAGTGAGTTGCGGTTCTAACCGTAGCTTGGGCTTCTAAGCACATACTGATTTGCAAAATATGCTCTTTAAATTTAGTCGGCCGCTAACGCGACCAACTAAAAACCAATGGACAATTCATAAAGCAATAAGGTAATGTTGCGTCATATTGATATGCTAACACCTGTTGGTTCCAAATTAAACGCTGTTTGATAAACTGTATCCTGTAATGACTAAATTTTCGGACGATAAAAAGTTATTACATTGTTTCATTCCGCAAACTAAGATACACAAATATAGTTCCAGAAGTTGGCTTTTACTCGTTGGTTTCGTTCATATAAAGACTCATATCTTCGTTTTTAGTAACCATGAAACAGAAAAATATATACTATCTACATACACAATCGCCAAATCGCAAACATTTATCCACGCGCTATTGTCATTTCTGTGTGTCGTTAGTAACAGTTAATGTTTCTCGTTTCGGAACAGGTGTGTACGGAATTTAGTGTCTGTATTCGCGCGGAATTCTTTAGCAACGTTCGAGGGCTTTGTTTAACAACAACATGGTGACTTTGTTCAAATTTGAGAATTTAATAAAATAACATTCATTTAACTTTGGAGACATTTTTCTCTTTCTTTGCTGGCTTTAGCTTCGCTATGAAGATATATTTATCTGTTTTTGGACAGTGTTTAATTAACTGTGGATTATATAATCTGTTAGGGTTATCCACTTTACTATGGTTATAATTAATCAACGGCTTAACTTTGAACAACTGGGCTTCTGTAAATATATAAAGATGGCCATTCAATAAAATTTAATTATACGGACAGAAGTTCAGTATATATTAGAGATTGAAATATTTAAATGTGATTGTAAATGTACTGATTTTTTAAAATAGCTCTATTATTTTTCTTAACGCAGTTCACAGAGAGGAATTTTCCCCACAAACCCCTCTCAGTGTCGAAAATTAGAGGGTTTTTTACCATTGACGATGCAACAGCTATTTCCTGAATGCTTTGATGCTAGGGCTTCGCTTTGTAAGCAAACAAACTGTCATAAGAACACTCGACCATTCTTCGGCAAATATAGTTAAATGTACTTACATTACATTTTCTGTAATTGATGACCACGAATAAAAGTGAGCCTTGCTTGGGAAATCGGATTTGAATTCATGTGCATCAAGTGTCGTCCCAGCTTGTGCGACCGCACATGCAAATCAACTTTTGCATCAACTGGAATTGCTTTAAGACTTCTTTTAAGCAAAAAATTCCATGAAAGTGGAAAGAGTTGTCCCTGCTAAGCTTGAGCGGACTGCAAAAGGTGCAAAGACACAATACGTATATGCAATCACAGCAGTTTTCACAGAACGAGGATCACATTTGAAACTCCGTTAGAATGGTAGCTACATTATATTTAATTCCTAAGTATAAACAGTTTCAGGACATCATTCAGCTACGCAGTAGGTCAAAGTTATGTGCCAATGTCATTGACCTTAAATGATCCCACCTAAAGGCATGTTCACACTTTCAAAGCGATATCTGTAGTTGTGTGATATAGATATGGACTTGTTGTATCAAACACACGTTGAAGTCGGTAGCGTTTCGGACCAAGATATGTGACTAGTTTACGATTGTCACGCCAATTTACGCTGTATTTGTTGTGCGGTTGTTATGCATCGTTGGGTCGACGCCTTCTTTTTTAAATGGTATGTTATTACCATGCGTTGATGTTGTATGGACTTCAGTTGGCAGTTGAGTGCACATTTGTTTTTACGGAAACCGTGCCCACAATATGGTCACACGAAAATCGTCGAATTTCTAACTTATTTGATGCAAGCGTGTCTCGGTAACATCTCCGAGTTCATGATTTATCATCGCAGAGGGCACAGAGACATTTGTCGCACAATCATCGCATGGTCTGCTTATGATAAGCGAGCATGCAGCGTTCGGTTCTACATACGATATATTTATTAACCGACTCATGTTTGAAGATGTTATAAAATCATTATAAAAACATGAAGAGTCTTATGCACACGTGAATCCCAAAATCACGTTCAATATGATGCACTGATCACCTAAGTTAAATCGCCTCAGTAAGGACAGAATTCATGTATTAAGGACTGATCGAAACTTCGGCCTTGTGATTAAAAACTTTTAATTTATTGCATATTAATAAAGATATATGCTTACTATGAATTAGTAGAACACAGTCATAATCAAGTAAAAGTTTACATTAATAACATAGTATTCATTTGGGATTAAGCAAAGCAATTTAAACAATGCCTAATACAGGAAATGTATATTTGTCGAGCTCAATGCTGCGCCATACGTTTACCAACATAACCAGGTACTGAATAAAATTATATGAAAATGAAGTCGGGGAAACATTTTTGCATATTAAACAGCCACTGTTCAGACGCGCTTTGGGAGAAATTTAAAGTAGGTCTACATTATAAACTTAAACTTAAATCCCAGTGATCGGAAGGTTAATGTCGAAGTCGGCTGAAAATGCGTTATCGAAGCAGACTATAAACCGCTCTTTTAACCTTTTATTATAATACAGTTATCGTTTAGCTCTTGTTATATGCTGCATCTAATAGATAAAAGATGTTACTGAGTCTTTCTATAAATGTATTGTTTCCTTCTGTTACAACAAAATTAATGCATATTGATAATTGCGCGTACTCTTTTCTGGTATCGTCACTGTTTTCACTGCATTGCTTGTCTTGGTTATTGTACACAATGTAAACACCTCATCATGTGGACAAATGATATCTAGAAGGGAATGTACGCTGTATTTTGTCTCTATAATACGAATGCATGCAATTCATGTGCAGGTTGTAAGAACGAACAATTTCTGAATTTAACTTCAAGAAATACAAATGAGTTCGAATCGAGACTTAAAACATGCTGTACTAAATGTTTGTTTTGTTGTTAATCTTTTCTAAAAAGATGCATGTTGCTTAATGGCGAAAATATTTAACCCACTACATTCTTACACCTTATAACTGTTTCCAATAAGGAAACGGGAACAAGAAACACACTTACTGTTGGTTATTTCGAGTATGTAAGTAATAACCAAAGTACGATTTCAATTACAAACATCGGATTGTTTATTGTACTTGCCCATCCGTTTTCCTCAAACTTTTATATATTGAAGTCTTGTAACCCTGTTTCAAACCCTTTCACGGTTTAACCCTTTTTCCGTTATGCACAAATGGTACTAATTTATACATTTGTAATAATGTCATTATTTGCTTTTGGATATACAATATGTGTAAAGTAAAGTCAAATAGCGTGACTTTTGTACGTTTTGCAAGATTGTGATCGTAAAGTAGCTCTTTGTCAGTTATTCTTGTTAATGTGACGCAATTTCAAAACCCATTTTGGCCATCGTAAAATTATTTTCAATTATGATTCGATTGCTGGACTCTTTTCGACATAGATATGTTAAATATAATATAATCAATGTGAAACCACAGCTTCACAAGCAGGAGAAAAGCCTTAGTATAATATGATGTTCGTTAATTATCGTTCGATCAAAAAGGGACACAAAACACATGTATTTGACAAAACACATTTACAAAAACAGTACAAAAAAACGTGAATAAATGTACACTTGAGATTGACTATCAAGCTTTGATCTTTACTTGCTGAGATGCATTTCTACTGGGATGTTTTACAAGCGGATGTTTCCGCATATGAGTTTGCTTGAATATACTCGACCTTTAATAAGACGCTTTATAAGATCAGTAGCGGGGTTTCAGCAGTAATTTGATTTATGATGTCTGCGCAAGAAACGATTGCTTTGTTTATATTAGGATGTTTACTCAGGTCATGGACAAACGCAGGTAAAAACTACTACTACTACTACTACTACTACTACTACTACTACTACTACTACTACTACTACTACTACTACTACTACTACTACTACTACTACTACTACTACTACTACTACTACTACTACTACTACTACTACTACTACTACTACTACTACTACTACTACTACTACTACGACTACTACTACTACTACGACTACTACTACGACTACTACTACTACTACTACTACTACTACTACTACTACTACTACTACTACAACTACTACTACTACTACTACTACTACTACTACTACTACTACTACTACTATACTACTACTACTACTACTACTACTACTACTACTACTACTACTACTACTACTACTACTACTACTACTACTACTACTACTACTACTACTACTACTACTACTACTACTAACTACTACTACTACTACTACTACTACTACTACTACTACTACTACTACTACTACTACTACTACTACTACTACTACTACTACTACTAATTTAGCACTGTTACACAATCCAAAAATTAGCAATTAATCTCTAATGGCGATATTGAAAACTTAAAAAAAAAACGTGAATAATACGTGTTTGCATTGCCACATTCACCCGAATTTGCGCTTAATAACAATTATATTGCAAATTGTTTAGATTCAATTTATTAATTTCGAAACAGGTTATGATGTTTTATGCTTCGATGTTTGTTATCATTATTTGCAGATATTAATTGAAACCATTTGCATCATGGTTTGGTACAGGCCGGATTTCATCGCGCAGAAAACAAAAACGGAACGTAGGAAAAGAAAACAATATATGGTTTCGCTTTTCCTCGTGTAGAAAAAATGTAATAAATCAGACACAGTTACTAAAGAATTTTCGCAATAAGCATGATACAACCTGGTCGAAATTGATAGTAGCGGTAGAATGATCAACAGTACATATGACTCGTGCTTTTTAGCTTTATCGAACATATAAATCGCAAACGTTGAAAAAGTGGCTGCGCTATTAGAATAATACAATAGGGTCCGTCGTAGCTAAATATTGAACACAGGTGCATATGACTCGTTCATAATGCATTATGCGATCGAAACATAAATCACATGATTTTTTAGCATTCTCGATCATACATGAATTATCAAAGAAAACCTTCATTTTTCATGCTAAATATCAAGTTAACTGGACTGTGACATATTTTTTGTGCAACTTCTATTTCTAAAAACAATCCTTCACACTAGTAACACGTTTTTATGGTGTTATTGTGTGCTTTTAAAAATAGAGTTTAGTTGTTTTGTCAGTCCAGACAAGCAGTTAAGGAAACACGTTCTATCTAATACCGGTATGAAATCCGTTTTATAATGAGTAATTTCCTCGATGTTCGTATATAAAATATAATCTTAACCCTAACCCTGTTTGACAGGAAGTAAATTTAAATGCTAATCGTGGACGACAACATCCACTTAAACCGGATTTCGCTAAGAAGAGACTTCAATTGAACGAAGAAAAATAATAAAAGCGGAAAGAAAATAAAAAAGAAGTAGAAGTAGCTCCTGAGTGAGGCTACATTAGTCAAATAAATCACTGTTAATATGCCAACTACAATCTTGCTCGCAATTTATTGTTAAATATTCGTGACCTCAGCTTAACAAAATTACGTTACTGTAACGTTTACGTAAAAAATGCATATGATGAAAAAATATAATTAAGTATACTATGTGTTATATCAGTTATGTATCAGTCAGAATACAATCATTTTGGTGGAACTGACTTCATACATACATTTTAAGATAACTTATAATTCGTTAAATCACTTAAATAAAACATCTTCAATAATAGTGCATGATTAAAATAGCCATGATTATCCAGAACTGAAATTCGAGGCACAATGTCTGAGAGAAACGTCAAGCGCTCTTTGTCCGGTTCTGTTACACACATGTCTCCAGCAGGTCAATATTAAACATATTTAATAAAGGAATATATTTCATTGGCTTCAATCCTCGCTTTTGTTTTAAAGCAAACTAAATAAAACATAACGCATGTACAAACTTTGATTAAAAGGAAGAGCATTTACAGGGAGTATTTTCTTCTGAGAAGTCTCCTAGAAGTATTGTAGCAGCAGTAGTAGTAGTAGTAGTAGTAGTAGTAGTAGTAGTAGTAGTAGTAGTAGTAGTAGTAGTAGTAGTAGTAGTAGTAGTAGTAGTAGTAGTAGTAGTAGTGGTAGTAGTAGTAGTAGTAGTAGTAGAAGTAGTAGTAGTAGTAGTAGTAGTAGTAGCAGTAGCAGTAGTAGTAGTAGTAGTAGTAGTAGTAGTAGTAGTAGTAGTAGTAGTAGTAGTAGTAGTAGTAGTAGTTGTTGATGTAGTAATAGTAGTAGTAGTAGGAGGAGTAGTAGTAGTAGTAGTAGTAGTAGTAGTAGTAGTAGTAGTAGTAGTAGTAGTAGTAGTAGTAGTAGTAGTAGTAGTAGTAGTAGTAGTTGTAGAAGTAGTAGTAGTAGTAATAGTAGTAGTAGTAGTAGTAGAAGTAGTAGTAGTAGTAGTAGTATTATTATTATTATTATTATTAGTAGTAGTAGTAGTAGTAGAAGTAGTAGTAATAGTAGTGGTAGTAGTAGTAGTAGTATTAGTAGTAGTAGTAGTAGCAGTAGCAGCAGTAACAGTAGCAGTAGAAGTAGCACTAGCAGTAGCAGTAGCAGTTTCAGTAGTAGTAGTAGTAGTAGTAGTAGTAGTAGTAGTAGTAGTAGTAGTAGTAGTAGTAGTAGTAGTAGTTGTAGTAGTAGTAGTAGTAGTAGTAGTAGTAGTAGTAGTAGTAGTAGTAGTAGTAGTAGTAGTAGTAGTAGTAGTAGTAGTAGTAGTAGTAGTAGTAGTAGTAGTAGTAGTAGTAGTAAAAGTAGTAGTAGTAGTAGTAGTAATAGTAGTAGTAGTAGTTGTAGTAGTAGTAGTAGTAGTAGTAGTAGTAGTAGTAGTAGTAGTAGTAGTAGTAGTAGTAGTAGTACTAGTAGTAGTAGTAGTAGTAGTAGTAGTAGTAGTAGTAGTAGTAGTAGTAGTAGTAGTAGTAGTAGTAGTAGTAGTAGTAGAAGTAGTAGTAGTAGTAGTAGTAGTAGTAGTAGTAGTAGTAGTAGTAGTAGTAGTAGTAGTAGTAGTAGTAGTAGTGTACCTACCAGATACGGTGTCCATGAGAAATTTCTCATTCTATACCTACCAGATATTGTGTAAATGAGGAATATCGCCTTCTATACCTACCAGATTTTGTGTGATTTAGGAATACCCCATTCTATACCTACCAGCTACAGTGTTAATGAGGAATATCACATTATATATCTACCAGATACATTGTCAATGAGGAATATCTCATTCTATACCTACCAGATACAATGTAAAATAGCAATATCTCAGTCTATACCTACCAGATACAGTGTCAATGAGGAATATCTCATTCTATACATACAAGATACAGTGTCAATCAGGTATATCGCATTCTATTCCTTCTAGATAAAGTTTCTATGAGGAATATCTCATTGTATACCTACCAGATACAGTGTCTAAGAGGAATATCTCATTATATACCTACCCGACACATTGTCAATGAGGAATATCTCATTATATACCTTCCAGATACAGTGTCTAAGAGGAATATCTCATTCTATACCTACCAGACACAGTGTCAATGAGGAATATCTCATTCTATACCTACCAGATACAGTGTCAATGAGGAGTATCTCATTCTATACCTACTAGTTACAATGTCTATGAGGAATATCGCATTCTTTACCTACCAGATACTTTGTCAAAAGTGTATACAAAAGATATCCACAATCCTAACTCTGTTTTACTAATTGTTAAATGTACATATTTTTTCCACACTAGCTCTAGCACAATAACTTCTTAAAGACGTTATTCTGCTAGAGCTAGTGTGGAAAAAATAACTCCAGAAACAATTACAAGAAAGAAACGTTTGTTTTCACCCGCTAGTCTTTTAATTGAGACAATTGCCTAAAATATATATGACATTGCACACAGTTTAAAACTAATCCTGACAATGATTGACGCTGGTTACCACCTTAGAATGGTCAATCTAAAGCATTGATGGTTAACGCAGATTGAAAGTAACCCCCTGCTTTACCCAGAACCAAACGCAAATACATGCGTGTTAATGAACTGTAATAGTATTGCCTTGGAATTCAAATTAAAAACCAAGACAAGAGCATAAAAGATGTTTACAATAAACTGAGCAACACAATAAGAACTTGATGATGTTATGAATGGAAACAAGCATCAATTTAGCATCGTTGTTGTCAAATTGGGAATATGCATTTGCGTAGTGACGTCCCAGATTACCCTGTGCAGTCCGCAAAGGCTAATCAGGGACGACTCATTCCGCTTCAATGAATTTTTTGTTTAAAGAAGTCTCTTTTAAACGACAATGCTGTTTAGACGGAAAGTTTGGTCCCTTATAAGCTTGTGCAGAATGCAAATAATTATCTGGGACGACACGTTACTCAACGACAATGCTGTTTAGGCGGAAATTTTGTCCCTTATTAGCCTGTGCGGAATACAAATGCATTACGCCCAGTTTTCCCACAACGAGGCTTAGATAAAACACCGTCAATACGCTGTCAGTAAACTGGCTCGTAATTAGTTTTAATATTCGTAACATATATGTACATGTAAGTTAAAACAAATCCTATATGTTAGCGTTACCATTTCATATGATTCGAAAAGATGATTATGTTTAAGTTATTTGTTATGTTACATATGTTTTGGAATATAATCATTATTGTTGAACTGACTTCATATTAAACGGATGTTAAGACATTTGATAACTTTTTTTCATTCAGTCAAAAATCGTTTTAAGCCCTAACGATAGAACGCGCTTCTTTGTTTTAAAACTTCCTCTATTATTAGGTCCTGTGTCACACCTATTCTTATCGACATTTTGTCTCACATACATTATATAGTGTTAAAAGCATGTTCAAAACATGCCCCTTCTTTCAAAACTGTTCCAACCAAAGAGGTAATATGTTTATAATTGTTGGATGTAAAATCATGCAAGCGTTTTCTTGATGTTTCATAACAAAATATATAATAAGTTTACTTTGCCACCCTTTATGTTCTGTTCATCATAAGAGTAGGTCCTATTAAAATAAATAAACATCCTTTTTGTAATCGCTATGCCATTGCATGTTTAACAAGAATTAAATCTGTATGACGTTTTGCGTGACGTCGGTTGAGCATGCAGATTCCATTTATGACTATTTTTTTATTTGCTGAAGCGTTTTCATTTTTTGTCTCATTTGTAGTCGATCCCAATTATAAGAGCGTAATATCACTGACTTTTATAAACGCCCACCGCCATGATAAAAATAGACACCTTTGTATCAGACAATCGTTATCGTAGTGGTACGATAAAACAGTATATCGTATTCTTTTCTCCTATTTCTCATTAAAAGGATTATTAGTATTTATAATTAAGTCAGTTATTGAGTAAAACTATCAAATCTTTTATATGTTCAAGAAAAGTAAAAAAAAATCGTCAGCCGGAAAGTACTCTTTCGCTTTTGCGATATTTTGAATATGTTTTTTGGAGGAATTACCGCTTAAATAATGTTTCAACAATGTTAAAGGCTTCATTTAAAGTGTCGAAATCATTGAATAAAGAATAGCGTTCTTTATATATTTAAAGCAACTTAGTTTAAACATAATTACATATTTAGATTGAGGTGGCAGTACGAAGCGTGACTTGGTATATTTCAGGTTGAACAAGTTTCGACATACATAAATCGATCGTTTAATCATGAGTATGTTTGTTAGTGTATTTTGAACCCACACAGGCCGATTACAAGGTGGTCATATAGCCCGTACACTGCACTGATCCAGACAATTTATGTAATAATTTAAACATTTAATTCCAGTGTAACAAACTGTGAGTGAGTTATCTACGTCTACGTCGCATGCTATATATTGTTTAACACATTGACAACATTATGTAAATAAATGCAAAATAAAATCGTATTTTTTTCATTGTCTACAACAAACCAGTCGCGGTTAAAGGAACCAAGCACAATATTATAATTGTTCTACCCTGGTATTCAATTAATTATTTTGATAATGTTAGGTTTGGTGTTAATACATATACTATTGCTATACAAAATATTTTTTGAAAACGCACATACTGCAAACAGTAGTCAACTTGACAATATACGTACACATATTATGGAAAAGAACATCAAAACGTAAAATATGTTAACAGGAAAGTTCCTAAAGTTGTTATAATACGCGCAGTAAAAGTATCGTGTCATTATTACACCCGACACAGTTACACTTTAGCGACATATTGTATTTTAACCGCTTTTCCGAAGTCATGTTGTTTAGGTTCCGTGATATATCCCTGTCTTTTAATAAGTGATTAAATAAAAACAAACTGTTTTTGTAAGTGCAGCACGTGTACTTGTGTAGCTTGCAAACATAAATTGAGCAAAATACTTTAATTTGGTTTTAAATATCTTAAGAACATTTCAAATAATAACAATAGTCAAACTAGCATATCGGAAACGTTGCAAATAACGTACGATCGTGTTTGTTATATAGCAATTATGTCGTTCTTTATTTCCATTAAGTCTCCATCCAGGTCCCTATCTCGGCCATCAATGTGACAACAAATGGTTCTCAATGGTATGACTGGACCGCAGATAAAGTCAACCAGGGCGATTTACGTCACAGAGCTGACGAATGTCTATGTTGCACTGCACTACACAGACCATCTTGGGTGCAAATGGGACTGAACAAGCCTTATATTGTGGAAAGAGTGCTTGTTTTGGGCCGTACAGATCAACGTATGCATACGTTGTGTTTGTATAAAATATGAACGTATTGGTTTTGAAGCACGCTTAAGCATGCATTATTTTTGTACACGTTTCTTTTTATTTAATCGTTTACGTTTTTATTATAATGAATAAAAGACATTTCGGCGCTGTGCTTGTTTTTCATTATATGTCATGGAGTTCCGATATTAACATTAAAAAGACTTAATAAATGTTTGTATTGTCATTAACATGTCTTACACACTTAATGCTTCTCTGCAGGTGGCCAATTTGACAACATCAACATGTCAATGGGTCTATGGACAGAATCCCTTCAAGATGAACAATTCACATTTAAAAATGGGACCATCGCGGAGATGAGGCTAACTCCCCCTCGTGAAATACAGTTTGTACGGGTTATGGGGAATGGAAATTCCCACTTTCTTGTGATATGTGAGATATTGTTATACCGACAAGCAGGTAACGTGTCTTGTTTATTGAATATATTCATGTATTAACCTTGCATGTTATGTGAACAGCTAGGGTATTTAGTTAAGCTTGCATTTATTTACAATTTTAGCAAAACAATTGCAGTTATTGTGTGTTTCTGTCTTAATCACAAATCAAACACTAACACTCAATACAAACACAATCAAGTTACCAGAAGATCCTCTTAACAGTAAATAACAATTCCTCAACCACAACCATATATATATATATATATATATATATATATATATATATATATATATATATATATATATATAATATTCTTCATCCAAAGCACACAAATGGTATTTAATGTCATGAAAACTTTAAACCGATAAATATGCTTTTTTATGTTGTTATTACAATACATACTTTATGGTGAAATCAGAAATTTCAAGCTATTTGCGTATCCAAAATTTAAGTATTACTTTAAAATGAAATGAGCATTTACAATTAAAATATTGGTCGTAGTTATTATTGTTGAACATACTTCCAAAACCTTTTTTATATTGAATGTGTTTCAAGAGAGTATCCTCAAAAAACGTACGTTCAAGCGAATATACGCATTTAAGAAACATATTTCGTCGTTAACCGTTTAATACACGACAATTTAACGCACTTCTGTTTGTTATCAGACTGCCCACTCGGACGCTACAGCGTTAACTGTTCCAAACAATGCCATTACCGTATGGGCTCATGCGACAGTGTTACAGGTGCATGCGTGAATGGGATCTGTGAAGACGGATGGATTGGAATGACGTGCAATGAAAGTAAGTTCTCATTTTATATGAAAGAAATAAAAACTCAACCGTTAAACAAACAATATATGTAAACACAGAATAATCTGCAAATTACACTCACGAACAATATAATTATTTTGACTATTTTATATTTATTTCAAACGTTATGTAATGAATACTATATTCAATGATCCCTGAATTAATGAATGATTTTTATGTTTATGTTGATTGTGTTTATGGATTTAACAAACAGATAGCTATTGCACATAAGAGACGCTACACTACGGTCCATGTACAATTTGATGATGTTTGGTTAGTTTTTATTATCATATTGGTTCCGCAATCGGATTTTCATTTTCGTATATTGTACCATGCATTTTAATCCGAATAACTGTATATGAACGAATGCACAGTCAATGTTTGCACCGTCAATGAGTTTAACAGCATAATTATTAATATAAAGCTAAACTTTCAAAATTTCGCAACAAAAAACTGTATACCTTGTGTTGTTTTCTAACTAAAAAATCTGTGTCTTAAATTTTTAATAATAAATCATTTTCAATGCATTTTCGTTTAATACAAACCAGTTTCAACATCGGAATACAATTAAAGGCTGTTTCACAGTGCAACCGGATGTTAAAACTTCACTTCACAAATACTTACCGAACCGT
The DNA here is from genome assembly GCF_020536995.1 of Dreissena polymorpha. Lineage (NCBI taxonomy): Eukaryota > Metazoa > Mollusca > Bivalvia > Myida > Dreissenidae > Dreissena > Dreissena polymorpha. Next base: position 54,202,850 of record NC_068362.1, read on the forward strand.
AAAATCTTTATTGCATGTATCGCATTTGACGACCCTAAACCGGTCGGTTAGATAATGAAGGACATATTAACATCAGGTACAATATACAGCATTATGTCTGTGTTTGTTCTAAAACGAAATACATCCCATGATGAAACCATACTTCTCGAAACACATCACTGGCCGTAATAAAAATTAAAACAGAACGTATTCACATTAATCCTTACGGTTTTTCAATACTTACAGCATGCCACCCAGGCACATTTGGTGCTAACTGTTCATCCATATGCCGCTGCCACAACAACATGACATGTAACCACTTTAACGGATCTTGTCCAAATAACCAATGCGCTGCAGGATGGAAGCATGACAACTGTAGCGTAGGTACGTCTCAGCATTTAATTGAGTCTCATTTTGAAGAAACGGGGCTCAATGCATGTGCGTAAAATGTCGAACACAGATGAACCTGTGTAGTCGGCACATGTTTATCAGGGACGACATTTTCCGCTTTTGTTTGGACATGTTCGTTTAAAGGAAGTATTTTCTATGTGAAAATCGAGTTAAGGTAGAAAGCGTCCATGAATAGCCCATGTAGACTGTAAAGGCTAATCTAGGACGACACTTGACGCACATGCGTATAGCCCATGTAGACTGTAAAGGCTAATCTAGGACGACACATGACGCACATGCATTAAGCCCAGTCTTAATAGCCCATGTAGACTGTAAAGGCTAATCTAGGACGACACATGACGCACATGCATTAAGCCCAGTCTTAATAGCCCATGTAAGACTGTAAAGGCTAATCTAGGACGACACTTGACGCACATGCATTGAGCCCAGTCTTAATAGCCCATGTAGACTGTAAAGGCTAATCTAGGACGACACATGACGCACATGCATTAAGCCAAGTCTTAATAGCCCATGTAAGACTGTAAAGGCTAATCTAGGACGACACTTGACGCACATGCATTAAGCCCAGTCTTAATAGCCCATGTAAGACTGTAAAGGCTAATCTAGGACGACACTTGATGCACATGCATTAAGCCCAGTCTTAATAGCCCATGTAAGACTGTAAAGGCTAATCTAGGACGACACTTGACGCACATGCATTAAGCCAAGTCTTAATAGCCCATGTAAGACTGTAAAGGCTAATCTAGGACGACACTTGACGCACATGCATTAAGCCCAGTCTTAATAGCCCATCTAGACTGTAAAAGCTAATCTAGGACGACACTTGACGCACATGCATTAAGGCCCGTCTTAATAGCCCATGTAGACTGTAAAGGCTAATCTAGGACGACACTTGACGCACATGCATTAAGCCCCGTCTTTCCCAGAGTGAGCTGCATTTCATTGATGAACGAAACTGCAATTTTAATAGTTATATTGAATATGCATGTTTTATTTGAAATTAATAAATGGTTCTTATTTTAAACGAGCACTGTTGTAACGATTTATAAATAGGACGGCTATATCGCAAAACTGCATTACTACACATTATAAATTATACGCTTAAACGTTGTCCGTGTAGATTGTTGTTAAACCATTAAATGTAACACAATATTTTTTTAAACAAAAATCGGTCGTTACAAGAAATGATACAAGGAGTAGAAACTTTATTTTCTTCGATATTGTATAAACAGTTCAATAGTATTAATGTTAGAATGCAAGTGGATGTAGCAATTAAAATAAATAACATACATATATGAAACGTCTATCAAGGCAAACAATATATACACGCTATTTCCTCAGTCCTGTTTTCAGTTTCGTTATTAAAGCTCATTACTTTGCAGATATCGGACACAATACTTTGTGATATAAGTCCACTCGTATAAACATCTTAGGTTATATCTTCATTTAAGTACGCGGTGATTTGATTTTTATTATTATATTAACACACATGGGATAGCGATAGCTTTAAAATGATACAATTAAGGTGTCGCATTATATGCAGGCCTACGGGCCCTTAGCTGATACTTTTTTACGACAAGCTTTATGACTTGCATTGGGGTTTATAGTTTTAAATAGTACATTACATGTAAGAAAAATACTGCTTTGTTTGAATTAATTTAATTGCAAGCCTTTAAAAAATCCGATTCACACTTAACCAAGATTTGTTGTAACCGATAAAAGTAAAGTGTTCAAACAATGTTTAGCATATCAAGAAGTCGGTGTCTCAATATAAAGCTGAATCAAGATGGCCTTACCAAATTATATGTAGTTTGTAAAATAAAAACGTTTTCACTAATTTATTAACTTAAATATTCTTTAATTGAAATGTGGTTTACAGCATGCGGTCAAGGCAATTTTGGCCTAAACTGCACCTCCCCCTGCCATTGTCTACAAGGAGCAAGCTGTGACCATGTGTCTGGCAACTGTCCTGGTGACCAATGTGCACCTGGTTGGACTACTAGTAACTGTAGTGTTGGTAAGATTCAAAATTGTCGATTGGTGTCGGATAAATGACCGAGTATCTGTCTATTATCATGTATACACAAAACAACCTTTTATAACGATGTCTTATGCAACGCAAAGTATTCGTTTCAAATTCTGATCAACTCAAACTGCTTCCATATAAATAGCACTGTTATCTTTTGGGTGAGACTTTCATAACTTGCGATCCAGGCATGTTTGGTACAACTGCCTCTCTGTCTGCAATCGCCTTCATGACGCTATATGAAACTATGATTCCGTTTACTGTTTTAATAACGAAAGTGGTGCTGGGTGGATTAATATCAACTGTAGCGGTGGTACAAAGGTAAAATTCCAATTTTAACGTTGGTATGAATTTTACGATGTTGCATTTGCATGCAACGCAAATATATTTAATGTTATTTACAGGCTTACTTTACAACGGCATATTAAATACACATAACTACCATATATACCACTTGAAGCTACTAACACTACCTCTTTTACAACAATTTGCAACAATACCTTCATCATCACATTTTTGCTGCACTTGATCCTTGTAGTAATGAGTATTCTGTAGTGCAAGCAAATGCGATAGCAATAATTCCCAAAATACTTGAATTATTCTAATTGTGATTCTTTAAACAAAAATCGGTCGTTACAAGAAATGTTACAATAAGTAGAAACTTTACTTTCTTCGATATTGTATTAACAGTTCAATAGTGTTAATGTTATAATGCAAGCGGATGTAGCAATTAAAATAAATAACATACATATATGAAACGTCTATCAAGGCAAACAATATATACACGCTATTTCCTCAGTCTTGTTTTCAGTTTCGTTATTAAAGCTCATTTCTATGCAGATATCGGACACAATACTTTGTGATATAAGTCCACTCGTATAAACATCTTAGGTTATCTACATTTAAGTACGCGGTGATTTGATTTTTATTATTATATTAACACACACGGGATAGCGATAGCTTTAAAATGATACAATAAAGGTGTCGCTTTATATGCAGGCCTACGGGCCCTTAGCTGATACTTTTTTACGACAAGCTTTATGACTTGCATTGGGGTTTGTAGTTTTAAATAGTACATTACATGTAAGAAAAATACTGCTTTGTTTGAATTAATTTAATTACAAGCCTTTAAAAAATCCGATTCACACTTAACCAACATTTGTTGTAACCGATAAAAAAAAGTGTTCAAACAATGTTTAGCATATCAAGAAGTCGGTGTCTCAACATAAAGCTGAATCAAGATGGCCTTACCAAATTATATGTAGTTTGTAAAATAAAAACGTTTTCAATAATTTATTAACTTAAATATTCTTTAATTGAAATGTGGTTTACAGCATGCGGTCAAGGCAATTTTGGCCTAAACTGCACCTCCCCCTGCCATTGTCTACAAGGAGCAAGCTGTGACCATGTGTCTGGCAACTGTCCTGGTGACCAATGTGCACCTGGTTGGACTACTAGTAACTGTAGTGTTGGTAAGATTCAAAATTGTCGATTGATGTCGGATAAATGACCGAGTATCTGTCTATTATCATGTGTACACAAAACAACCTTTTATAACGATGTCTTATGCAACGCAAGGTATTCGTTTCAAATTCTGATCAACTCAAACTGCTTCCATATAAATAGCACTGTTATCTTTTGGGTGAGACTTTCATAACTTGCGATCCAGTCATGTTTGGTACAACTGCCTCTCTGTCTGCAATTGCCTTCATGACGCTGTATGAAACTATGATTCCGTTTACTGTTTTAATAACGAAAGTGGTGCTGGGTGGATTAATATTAACTGTAGCGGTGGTACAAATGTTAAATGCCAATTTTAACGTTGGTATGAATTTTACGATGTTGCATTTGCATGCAAAACCAATATATTCAATGGTATTTACAGGCTTACTTTACACCGGTATATTAAATACACATAACTACCATATATACCACTTGAAGCTACTAACACTACCTCTTTTACAACAATTTGCAACAATACCTTCATCATCACATTTTTGCTGCACTTGATCCTTGTGGTAATGAGTATTCTGTAGTGCAAGCATATGCGATAGCAATAATTCCCAAAATACTTGAATTATTCTAATTGTTATTCTTTAGAATGTACCTCATCATCGCATGTTATTCCTCCATTTGTACAGCATGCGGTCAAGGTATGCTTGGTCTTAACTGCTCCTCCCTCTGCAATTGCCTAAAAGTTGAAAGCTGTGACCATGTCTCTGGCAACTGTTCAAATGACCAATGTTCGCCTGGGTTGATTGCTAGCAACTGTAGTGTCAGTAATTTATGAGTCTTGTTCTGTAACAACGGGGGTTTCATGTATGTGCGTAAAATGTCGTTTCACTTTAGCCTCTGCAGTCCGCTTTTATGCTGTTTTTGTTTAAAGAAAGTCTCTTTTCAGCAGATATCCAGTTCAGACGGAAAGTGTCGTCCCTGATTAGCCTATGCTTTAATACGATTTTCGCAACTATCTATTCGCATAATTTCGCAAGTCATTGAAACAGTAAATGTTGCTTAAAATCTACAAAATACTTTTATATGTGCCACATAAAGCCGTTTACCTCGGGTACGTATGCTTTACGTATTACTGCTGTTACAATTCTAAGCACATGTGATGCTCTATCGACATTTAAAGCATGCTACCGATGGCCTCAAGTGCTCCTCATCATGTAATTGTGACTTCCCATCAATCATGTTTGTGGCCATTATCCGGATTTGATCCTGGGTGGAGAGACGGTATCTGTTGCATGGTTGAGATTGACATGTGCGTCCCTGGGTGGAGAGACAGTATCTGTTGCACGGTTGAGATTGACATGTGCGACCCTGGGTGGAGAGACAGTATATGTTGCACGGTTGAGATTGACATGTGCGATCCTGGGTTGAGAAACAGAATGTGTTGCACGGTTGAGATTGACATGTGCGATCCTGGGTGGAGAGACAGTATATGTTGCACGGATGAGATTGACATGTGCGCCCCTGTGTGGAGATACGGTATCTGTTACACGGTTGAGATTGACATGTGCGATCCTGGGTGGAGAGACAGTATATGTTGCACGGATGAGATTGACATGTGCGCCCCTGTGTGGAGATATGGTATCTGTTGCACGGTTGAGATTGACATGTGCGATCCTGGGTGGAGAGACAGAATCTGTTGCACGGGTGAGATTGACATGTGCGATCCTGGGTGGAGAGACAGAATCGGTTGCACGGATGAGATTGACATGTGCGCCCCTGTGTGGAGATACGGTATCTGTTGCACGGTTGAGATTGACATGTGCGATCCTGGGTGGAGAGACAGAATCTGTTGCACGGATGAGATTGACATGTGCGATCCTGGGTGGAGAGACAGAATCTTTTGCACGGATGAGATTGACATGTGCGACCCTGAGCGGAGATACGGTATCTGTTGCACGGTTGAGATTGACATGTGCAATCCTGGGTGCAGAGACAGAATCTGTTGCACGGATGAGATTGACATGTGCAACCCTGAGCGGAGAGACAGAATCTTTTGCACGGTTGAGATTGACATGTGCGACCCTGGGTGGAGAGACAGAATCTGTTGCTCGGTTGAGATTGCCATGTGCGACCCTGGGCGGAGAGACGGTATATGTTGCACGGATGTGATTGACATGTGCGACCCTGAGCGGAGATACGGTATCTGTTGCACGGTTGAGATTGACATGTGCGATCCTGGGTGGAGAGACGAAATCTGATGCACGGTTGAGATTGACATGTGCGATCCTGGGTGGATATACAGTATCTGTTGCACGGATGAGATTGACATATGCGTCCCTGGGTGGAGATACAGCATCTGTTGCACGGATGAGATTGATATGCGCGTTCCTGGTTGGAGAGACATTATCTGTTTCACGGTCGAGATGGACATGTGCAATCCTCGGTCGAGAGGTAGTATCTGTTGCACGGTTGAGATTGACATGTGCGATCCTGGGTGGAGAGACATAATCTGTTACACGGTTGAGATTGACATGTGCGATCCTGGGTGGAGAGACAACATCTGTTGCACGGTTGAGATTGACATGTGCGACCCTGTGTGGAGAGACAGAATCTGTTGCACGGTTTAGATTGACATGTGCGATCCTGGGTGGAGAGACAGCATCTGTTGCACGGTTGAGATTGACATGTGCGACCCTGGGTTGGGAGACAGAATCTGTTGCACGGTTTAGATTGACATGTGCGTCCCTGGGTGGAGAGACATAATCTGTTGCACGGTTGAGATTGACATGTGCGATCCTGGGTGGAGAGACAGCATCTGTTGCACGTTTGAGATTGACTTGTGCGACCCTTGGTGGCGAGACAAAATCTGTTGCACGGTTGAGATTGACATGTGCGACCCTGGGTGGAGAGACAAAATCTCTTGCACGGTTGAGATTGACATGTGCGATCCTGGGTGGAGAGACAGCATCTGTTGCACGGTTGAGATTGACATGTGCGATTGACATGTGCGACCCTGGGTGGAGAGACAAAATATGTTGCACGGTTGAGATTGATATGTGCGACCCTCGGTGGAGAGACAAAATATGTTGCACGGGTGAGATTGATATGTGCGATCCTGGGTGAAGAGACAGTATATGTTGCAAGGTTGAGATTGACATGTTCGACCCTGGGTGGAGAGACAAAATCTGTTGCACGGTTGAGATTGATATATGCGACCCTGGGTGGAGAGACATAATCTGTTGCACGGTTGAGATTGACATGTGCGATCCTGGGTGGAGAGACAGTATCTGTTGCACGGATGAGATTGACATGTGCGACCCTGGGTGGAAGACAAAATCTGTTGCACGGTTGAGATTGATAAGTGCGATCCTGGGTGGAGAGACAGTATCAGTTGCACAGTTGAGATTGACTTGTGCGATCCTGGGTGAAGAGACAGTATCTGTTGCACGGTTGAGATTGATATGCGACCCTAGGTGGAGAGACAAAATCTGTTGCACGGTTGAGATTGATATGTGCGATCCTGGGTGGAGAGACAGTATCTGTTGCACGGTTGATATTGACATGTGCGACCCTGGGTGGAGAGACAGAATCTGTTGCACGGTTGGGATTAACATGTGCGATCCTGGGTGGAGAGACAGTATCTGTTGCACGGATGAGATTCACATGTGCGCCCCTGGTTGGAGAGACAAAATCTGTTGCACGGTTGAGATTGATACGTGCGACCCTGGGTGGAGAGACAGTATATGTTGCACGGTTGAGATTGACATGTGCGTCCCTGGTTGGAGATACAGTATATGTTGCACGGTTGAGATTGACATGTGCGATCCTGGGTGGGGAGCCAGAATCTGTTGCACGGTTGAGATTGACATGTGCGACCCTGGGTGGAGAGACAGTATATGTTGCACGGTTGAGATTGACATGTGCGATCCTGGGTTGAGAAACAGAATCTGTTGCACGGTTGAGATTGACATGTGCGATCCTGGGTGGAGAGACAGTATATGTTGCACGGTTGAGATTGACATGTGCGATCCTGGGTTAAGAGACAGAATCTGTTGCACGGTTCAGATTGACATGTGCGAACCTGGGTGGAGAGACAGCATCTGTTGCACGGTTGAGATTGACATGTGCGACCCAGGGTGGAGAGACCGAATTTGTTGCACTGTTGAGATTGACATGTGCGACCCTGGGTTGAGAGACAGTATCTGTTGCATGGTTGAGATTGACATGTGCGACCCTGGGTGGAGAGACAGTATATGTTGCACGGTTGAGATTGATATATGCGACCCTGGGTGGAGAGAATAAATCTGTTGCACGGTTCAGATTGATATGTGCGATCCTGGGTGTAGAGACAGTATCTGTTGCACGGTTGAGATTGACATATGCGACTCTGGGTGGAGAGACAAAATTTGTTGCACGGTTGAGATTGACATGTGCAACCCTGGGTGGAGAGACAAAATCTGTTGCACGGTTGAGATTGATATGTGCGACCCTGGGTGGAGAGACATAATCTGTTGCACGGTTGAGATTGACATATGCGATCCTGGGTGGAGAGACAGTATCTGTTGCACGGATGAGATTGACATGTGCGACCCTGGGTGGAGAGACAAAATCTGTTGCACGGATGAGATTGACATGTGCGACCCTGGGTGAAGAGACAGTATATGTTGCACGGTTGAGATTGACATGTGCGATCCTGGGTTGAGAGACAGAATCGGTTGCACGGTTGAGATTGACATGTGCGATCCTGGGTGGAGTGACAGTATATGTTGCACGGTTGAGATTGACATGTGCGATCCTGGGTGGAGAAACAAAATCTGTTGCATGGTTGAGATTGACATGTGCAATCCTGGGTGGAGAGACAGCATCAGTTGCACGGTTGAGATTAATATTTGCGACCCTGGGTGGAGAGACAGAATTTGTTGCACGGTTGAGATTGCCATGTGCGTCCCTGGGTGGAGAGACAGAATCTGTTGCACGGTTTAGATTGACATGTGCGATCCTGGGTGGAGAGACAGCATCTGTTGCACGGTTGAGATCGACATGTGCGACCCTGGGTGGAGAGACAAACTCTGTTGCACGGTTGAGATTGACTTGTGCGACCCTGGGTGGAGAGACAAAATCTTTTGCACGGTTGAGATTGACTTATGCGATCCTGGGTGGAGAGACAACATCTGTTGCACGGTTGAGATTGACATGTGCGACCCTGGGTTGAGAAACAGAATCTGTTGCACGGTTGAGATCGACCTGTGCGTCCCTTGTTGGAGATACAGCGTCCCTGGTTGGAGATACAGTATCTGTTGTACGGTTGAGATTGATATGTGCGACCCTGGGTGGAGAGACAGTATCTGTTGTACGGTTGAGATTGACATACGCGATCCTGGGTGTAGAGACAGTATCTGTTGTACGGTTGAGATTGACATGTGCGATCCTGGATCAGCATCTGTTGCACGGTTGAGATTGACATGTGCGACCCTTGGTGGAGAGACAGCATCTGTTGCAAGGTTGAGATTGACATGTGCGACCCTGGGTGGAGAGACAGATTCTGTTGCACGGTTGAGATTGACATGTGCGACCATGGGTTGAGAGACAGAATCTGTTGCACGATTGAGATTGACATGTGCGTCCCTGGGTAGAGAGACAGTATCTGTTGCACGGTTGAGATTGATATGTGCGATCCTGGGTCGGGAGACAGTATCTGTTGCACGGTTGAGATTGACATGTGCGACCCTGGGTGGAGAGACGGTATCTGTTGCACGGTTGAGATTGACATGTGCGACCCTGGGTGGAGAGACATAATCTGTTGCACGGTTGAGATTGACATGTGCGATCCTGGGTGGAGAGACGGTATCTGTTGCACGGTTGAGATTGACATGTGCGCCCCTGTGTGGAGAGACAGTATCTGTTGCACGGTTGAGATTGACATGTGCGACCCTGGGTGGAGAGACGGTATCTGTTGCACAGTTGAGATTGAAATGTGCGATCTCGGGTGGAGAGACAGTATTTGTTGTAGGGTTGATATTGAAATGTGCGATCATGGGTGGAGAGACAAAATCTGTTGCACGATTGAGATTTATATGTGCGATCCTGGGTGGAGTAACAGTACCTGTTACACGGTTGAGATTGACATGTGCGAACCTGGGTGGAGAGACAAAATCAGTTGCACGGTTGAGATTGATATGTGCGACCCTGGGTGGAGATACACATAATCTGTTGCACGGTTGAGATTGACATGTGCGATCCTGGGTGGAGAGACAGTATCTTTTGCACGGATGAGATTGACATGTGCGATCCTGGGTGGAGAGACAGCATCTGTTGCACGGTTGAGATTGATATGTGCGACCCTGGGTGGAGAGACAGAATCAGTTGCACATATGAGATTTACATGCCTTAGAATGCGATCCTGGGTTGAGAGACAGTATCTGTTGCACGGTTGAGATTGACATGTGCGACCCTGGGTGGAAACACGGTATATTTTGCACGGTTGAGATTGACATGTGCGACCCTGGGTGGGGAGACAGTATATGTTGCACGGTTGAGATTGACATGTGCGACCCTGGGTGAAGAGACGGTATCTGTTGCACGGATGAGATTGACATGTGCGTCCGTGGTTGGAGAGACAACATCTGTTGCACGGTTGAGATTGATATGTGCGATCCTGGGTGGAGAGACATTATCTATTGCACGGTTGAGATCGACATGTGCGACCCTGGGTGGAGAGACAGTTTATGTTGCACGGTTGAGATTGACTTGTGCGACCCTGGGTGGAGAGACAAAATCTGTTGCACGGTTGAGATTGATATGTGCGACCCTGGGTGGAGAGACGGTATCTGTTGCACGGTTAAGATTGACATGTGCGATCCTGGGTGGAGAGACAGCATATGTTGCACGGTTGAGATTGACATGTGCGATCCTGGGTGGAGAGACAGTATCTGTTGCACGGTTGAGATTGATATTTGCGATCCTGGGTGGAGAGACAGTATATGTTGCACGGTTGAGATTGACATATGCGATCCTGGGTGGAGAGACAGTATCTGTTGCACGGTTGAGATTGATATGTTCGATCCTGGGTGGAGAGACGGTATCTGTTGCACGGTTGAGATTAATATGTGCGATCCTGGGTGGAGAGACGGTATCTGTTTCACGGTTGGGGTTGACATGTGCGATCCTGGGTGGAGAGACGGTATCTGTTGCACGGTTGAGATTGACTTGTGCTATCCTGGGTGGAGAGACAGAATCTGTTGCAGGATTGAGATTGACATGTGCGATCCTTGGTGGAGAGACAGTATCTGTTGCACGGTTGAGATTGACATGCCTTAGAATGCGACCCTGTGTGGAGAGACAGAATCTGTTGCACGGATGAGATTGACATGTGCGACCCTGGATGGAGGGACAGCATCTGTTGTACGGTTGAGATTGACATGTGCGATATTGGGTGGAGAGACGGTATTTGTTGCACGGTTGAGATTGACATGTGCGATCATGGTTGGAGAGACAGAATCTGTTGCACGGTTGAGATTGACATGTGCGATCCTGTGTGGAGAGACAGTATCTGTTGCACGGTTGAGATTGATATGTGCGATCCTGGATGGAGAGACAGTATCTGTTGCACGGTAGAGATTGACATGTGCGATCTTGGGTGGAGAGACGGTATCTGTTGCACGGTTGAGATTGACATGTGCGATCCTGGATGGAGAGTCCGTATCTGTTGCACGGTTGAGATTGACATGTGCGATCATGGGTGGAGAGACAGTATCTGTTACACGGTTGAGATTGACATGTGCGATCCTGGGTGGAGAGACAGTATCTGTTGCACGGTTGTGATTGACATGTGCGATCCTGGTTCGAGAGACAGTATCTGTTGCACGGTTGAGATTGACATGTGCGACCCTGGGTGGAGAGACGGTATCTGTTGCTTGATCGACATACTGTATAATAATGTTACCACCAATGAATATGATTAATATTGAAGTTGATATTTCATACTTTTTTAGCGCTAAATCAGTATCTTACATTTTTTTACAATTGTATGCACATGAGAATAAAATCATGATTGATATTAAAATGAGTAAATTTGTATACATATATTTGTTCACTGAACAGCGAGGCCATGCATTTTATTGTTTTAGCTTTTTATTGGTACATTGTTCTTATTCTCGAACTCTTATAAGGTCAACGTCAACTCTTGTACTGAGTGTGGGTGTCGAGATTTAAGTCTTATTGGTATGCTATTGCAAAATGATTTTTTTAAATTATTATGGAGTTGTTACCCAATATTAGTACCTTGTTATCAATGATTTATTTCTATGATACACTTCTTATCAAATGATTTTCTTGAAATTGTTTTATGCATGCATATTAATATATTAGCTGGGCTTAATGAATGCGCGTTAAGTGTCATCACAGATTAGACTGTGCAGTCCACACAGGCTAATAAGGGACTACAGTTTCCGCTTTACGAAATTTTTCCTTTAAAGGAATAATCTTTGAACGGATAAAGTGTAGGTGGAAAATGATGTCCTTGATAATCCTGTGCAGACTAAACATGCTAATCTGGGACGACACTTGACGCACATGCATTTAGCCCAGTTTTCCAAGAACGAGGCTCATATTTATGTATCAATATTTTATTGTAGCCTGCGAATCGGGATCATACGGACAAAACTGCGCCATGGACTGTCACTGTGACAAGTGTCATCACATCAATGGATCCTGCGCAATGTCTTCTCAATGTCACGATGGGTACAAAATGGATAACGGTTTCTGCAAACGTAAATATTCATTAATTTCATTTTTCACTTTCCTTGTTCCATGCTTATTTGCATATACCAAATTACGCACATACACACAAGACAGAACACATGCAATAGATTATATGTTATTTTCTAGATATACTAGTGAATTGCAGCGCAAGAAGAGACAAGAGGGATTAATACCATCATGATCGCTGGCGTTGACTACTACTACTTCTACTACTACGACTACGGCTACTGCTACTACTAGGACGAGGACGACAAGGACTTCTACGACGACGACGGCGACTACGACGAGGACGACGACGACGACGACGACGACGACGAGGAGACGACGACGACTACGACGACTACGACGACGACTACGACGACGACTACGACGACGACGACGACTACGACGACGACGACGACGACGACGACGACGACTACGACGACGACGACGACGACGACGACGACGACGACGACTACGACGACGACACGACGACGACGACGACGACGACGACGACGACGACGACGACGACGACGACGACGACTACGACGACGGACAGCGACGACGACGACGACGACGACGGACGACGACGACGACGACGAAGACGACGACGACGACGACGACGACGAGACGACGACGACGACGACGACGACGACGACGACGACGACGACGACGACTACTACTACTACGACTACTACGACATACGACGACGACGACGACTACCTACGACTACTACTACTACTACTACTACTACTACTCCGACTACTATACGACTACTACTACTACTACTACTACTACTACTACTACTACTACTACTACTACTACTACTACTACTACTACTACTACTACTACTACTACTACTACTACTACTACTACTACTACTACTACTACTACTACTACTACTACTACTACTTCTACTACTACTACTACTACTACTACTACTACTACTTCTAGTTGTACTACTACTACTATTACTACTATTACTACAACTACTATTAATACTACTACTACTACTACCGTTTCCAAGTGTAAATCGAGTGGTGCTAAAGGTTTGTAATCGCATTTCGCTGATATTATTAAATGAAATGACTTTATCAGCTGACATACTTTATGAAGTCGTAGAATCAATAAAAATTTATAATTAATGTCTTAGCCAATGAAGATACTAAGCAATCGTTGACAATTATATGGATTGTAACGACATTGGGGCTATGTCTGCTGGTAGTTGGCGTCACCATTGCTAGCCTGTGTATCCGAAGGAAGAAAAGTAAGAAATATCATTTTAATATATACTGTATAATAGGTTCTAGAATCTTGTTAACAAGAAGGTATTTAGGTGATATTTGTATTTATTTCATTTCATCGTGAATCCAAAAAGTTTCGATTCTGTTGCTCTTGGATATTGTACCCGATTAGTTATCTATTTGTAAGTAAATCATTTTTAACTTTAACTATTGTATTATTTAAATTTTAATTGCGATCCTATGATATTTATGTTAATGTACGCACGTGTGTTTTGTTTATGCTGACCAAATGCCGAGGCCAAAGTTATAATCTGTGTTTTTTGTTAAATGTTTGCATCTCATGTTGTGACCTGTATTGCATAGGCGATCGGGGAAAATACGGTTAATGTATGTTAACAAGAAATTCTCTCCGAAGTTTATTTTTCATTTCTGTGCGATGTGTACGCTTGGTGTAAAAACAAATATGCCCATTTGACCAACTATTTTATTTTCTGAGCAGAATTTTCATGAAAATCAATGTTATGAAGTAATCAATATGTTTTATTTAACTTAGAAGAGGCAAAAAAGAAAGCTCTGCAAACCGCTCAACAGTAAGTGAATGCATTTTTGAAAAAAAATAACGTTTTGTTCAAATGTTGAGATTTAAATATTATAACTAAAGTGTGAATATAAAATGACAAACATGTACTCAAATCACCGTTATCGACAAAAGTATATAGTATACAAAATATTGATAACTATGTTATTTCATGTTTAGGATCGAATTTCAACCATCGAATAGAGCTCAAGGTTAGTGCTTGATATCATTCCATTACCAAGTTATATTTAGTAACCCATACGTCATTTCTTAATAAATATATGCTTCATATCATTTGTCTCTTGGTGTGCACGGAGGCATACGCAATGTGTGAAAAACGTATACATAATGGTATTCACAATATTATAAAAAAAGAGGTATTAACAAACATATGGGGTGTTGATAATCTCTAAATGCATTCAATGACAGTTGTGATAAATGCTATTTGTAAAATTTGTTACATCAACCTCGTTCATTATGAAGTCTTGCCCGACGACACTCATGACGATAACATCGTGCAATATGAGGTCGTCCCTGACGCCATTACAAAGCATGGGGCGACACCAATGTACGAGTCTCTCCAGGTTAGTAGTAACTTTTCATAGGTTGATGCATATGTTAAAATATACCTAATACATTGAATTCCATTCGTTTTATCGTACAGCGTTTGATCTAGATGAGTAATTATTAAGAATAACTTTAGATAAGATCTTACTTACGAGAGTTGTAAATGCAAGAAAAGGTCTTCCTGATCTTGTTTGGATTGCCAACCGTATTATGTTAACTTGTCTAAGAGCAATTCAATATAGCATGCCCATTAAACGGAAGCCTACTAAGTGAGTTAAATTAATGATAACACTACAGCTGATGCAATAGACAACATTTTGAACGATGATCACTTTTAAACATACACACGTTCAAGTGCATACGTAATTGAAGTTTCACGGCTAAGTGCGAGATCTAAATTTCTTAAAACCGTTTTATTCCAAATTGTCCGGTCAAAGAATGTGCAACAAATTGTATTCATTTTAGGCCCCGTGTTTTGCCTTTCATACTGCAATTGGAAGCTTCAAATTAGTAAAAGACTTGCTTAAGGTCGAAATGTTTTCTTTTCTAGTGACACCTAATGAGTTGCATTATTCCAAGATTGTATTCAAATTAATCCACAGATGGCAGATACGCATCTGTACTCTGGTTTGCGGGAAGCCATCCCCATGTCCCCAGCACCGTTTGATGTATTGGGCCTAATTGCTGAGAGCAAAACTCCAGTTAGAAGGCATTTTGCAGTGGCAGAAGAACTGGACAATGCCACTACATTCGAGTCAAAGTACACGACGGCCGAAGATGAGGAAAATGACAACGCAGCAGAGACAAATTACGCAGACTTCGAACTGTTAGAGAATGACAGTGAAGAAGGAAAAAACTATGAAGCCGTAAACAAAGAGTACCAGTTTGTCAAATAGGGTACACATACATGTATTGCTTCCGAAAAGGCATATTTGTACATAGTTTGAACTTAATATGAATCAATTTTAAAGCCCTCAATTCGAATTAACATTTAAGGTTTACAGGTATAAATATTTGGCCCCGTCATCAGGGGTGCTTTATAGAAATACACGCCCGAGAATGAAATCCCTTAGTTTCAGCATATTCGGTATACAGCCGTCACGCTCATTATTAGGACGTAATTTTGTTTATTAATATGACGTCAATTGGTGTTGATTGTGCTCTTTCGTTGATTTGTTTTTGTTAACAATTAGTGGTGGTGGTGGTGCTGCTATTTATTGTTATGTTTTAAATATATACCGAATATTGTGAGAGTATTATACGATCAATAAAATACCAGGTGTAAATGTCGAATACCAATACGTTAATTTGTTCGGCATAAATATATGTGCCTACAACAAAGATTCATGGTTTATGTTTTTAATGCTTCGCTAAATGAACTGTTATCAGCCCATTTCCTTAATGAGTTTATGAACTTTGTTACAAGCAGTGAGAAAAAATCTGCATGCATATTTTGAATTCCGATGACATGCTCAATAAAATATAGTTGGAGATGAGGACGGCTGGTATATCTTTTTATGCAATCCTTTTCAGCAAAAGAACAAACCATACTCTTACCAAAACTTTTGATAAACACTTACTGTTAATAATAAAGGAAGTTATCTTATTTGATGATGATGTTTGGTCATTTTGATTAATGATTATCATACGTATCGCCAATCATGCACTGTAAACCCTTTGAAAACAAAAACAGTTATCATAATACATATTTAAGAAGAAAAAATACGTATTTTTGATATTCGTATTTCAAAGGTAAAAATTATGTGTTTGACATGTTTGAGGTTTGTCAAACGCAACCATTTCAAATTGCAATGGTTTGTTTAATTTTCGTATTGTTTACATAAACTATTAAAATATACTAATTTTTATGTAACAATTGAATTTCTCTGTAAAGTTATGGAATATAGTACTACAAAATAAATTTCGTTCACGTTTCTGAGATAAAAATGGCATTTTTGACGGTTGAGTTGTGCAATTTAAGTATGTTGCCATGTTAACTTCTTTGGTTCAAGAATTATTGTTGACATTAATGTTATGTCTATAAGTCTAATAAAGCTATGATAGTGTATACTATTATATATAAAAATATATTTGTATGATTTGACGTTTACTTATTTGCGTAAGTGTTCTGGTACTAAATATCAATTTTAATACACGTGATATGATTGCTTATAAAACTACGGGATGACTATTTTATATGGACGAGAAGGTTTTATATTGTACCTGGGAATCGAAAATAAAAATAAAGTGTAAATAATCGAGCACAATAGCACTGTATAATGTACCCAATGAGCAAAGCTTTTGTATTTTGTATGTTCCCTAAGGGAGGAATATAGTTTCCGCACTGTCCTTCATTGCGTCAGACAGAGTCGGTACGTTTTGGTTTTCCCTTCATATCTCAATAAATTTTTATTCGATCACACTTGGTGTTTTGGAGTTATGACTCTTGGATTTCTCAATCTAGCACTCTTGTTGAAGATACAATTTGTACAGAGGATATCTCGACAACTTAAAGAGGTATCTTTTTTGAACTTTATTTGTAAGCATTTTTTATTAAGATGACGTGCAGTTCACCATGAATCGTGCTTTTCTATTCTGAGTGTAATTGTCCGTTGGTAACCCATGCTCCCCTAGTTTAGCGTCATTTCCATTTGGTATTTTTTCCATTAAATTTTGTCCGGAACATAACTGAAAGTGTCACGTCGTGTAATATATAGTGACGATGACGTAATGACACAATTGTGTAATTCGAATCTATTTCTAGTTTATTCATTTGTGTTGTCGCATATGTATTCATAATTTAACAATCGATGTTTGTTTTTCCAACCATTAGCCTTTTTAAGATCATTGTCATTTTTACCATGTTAATGGTAGCCGTCTTTTGCAATTCATTTATTATTCTGTTCTAATTTACTCGTTTTTGACAGCATTTTGTTCAGAAACACAACTATAAAATACAAATATCATATAAACAGGATCTTGCACGAGTTGTCATATCATACCATATTTTATTAAATGAGTTCAGGAATTAAGCCAAAGCCAAAGCTCGCTTACACACGAATTTCCCGGACGAGTTTAATAAAATATGGTATGATATGACAACGAGTGTCAGATCTTTTTTATCACATGCTTTTAAATGAGCAAATTAAATAAATATTTACGCAAAAATAATGATAAATCCCGAATGTTGTTTACATGTCGTGACGTCATTTGACGTTGCAACGTCATTTTAGCAAAATAACAAAATGCGATTGGTCAATATACAAAAACTAAGCCACTGAAAACGCTTAAAATGTATATTAACATATCTAAGATAAAAACCTATGTAATGGCTATATTACATGGGTAACAGGGTATGGCATGTGATAAAAACAAATATAAGCACGAGTTAATGTCAAAGCCGGTTTCAAACTACAGCATTATTTGATGTTGAATGTTTCTTTCATCAATTGAAATGACATTGTAGTGAACTAACGAAGCAGTCGAGTATCGAACATTTTTTCCGCATGTTATCCTGATTAAGATTAGAGTTTTTACATATTTTGTCTGAATCTGAATATTTGTTTTGCTATTTAGGATATCGTTCAAACCCTCGCTGTTATTCTCTAATTTATTGTTTGTGTGATATTGCTAGAGAGTGCATTTAAGTTTTGTTCTCAAACACATTTTCACATTCTCTAATGAACATACTGTAATATCATGTAGCAATAATGTTTTGCTTCGAATATTTAATGACTGTTTAGTTTTGCATTTATATATTCTAAATATAATGAATATTCATAAATATATATATCATAAATATTCTTACATTATATATTCGGGTGGTGTTATATGACAGTGTGCATAATCTGCGTAAGGTATCAAGGAATGAGTAGCTAAATTGCTCAACTTGACATGTTACATGAAAATCCATCTTTTAAAAAGGAGAACATCCTATGTTTAAACGCCAATGTCCTTATTGCATGATTGTAATTAACTCCTTCTACAATTTTGTTTCTGAGACGCGCGGATGTAATTATGTGCGTCCTTCCTGTTTGTTTTGGTGTGTGTTTAATAGATAATATGTATTGTCGTTAGAGTTTTGCGCTAATAGAGACAAATTTCTTGCTATCGGAGCGGTTATGCAATTTTAATTTATTTTTGTTTTGTATAGCAGTATTTTCTCTTTACATTTAAAAGCATAAGTATTTCAACAATAATAGTTACCGTTATTGTTCATTATCCGATTTAAACATGTTTCACCAAATAGTTGTTCAATATTACTTTAATCATTGATCTGTACCTTTAGCAAATACTTTTTTGAATATCTCAATGCTAATGGTAATACATTATTTGATGATATGTCATATATCATAATGCTGTAAAATAGCACACAAAGTTTTGATCTTATATAAATATATGATATATTCTTTATATGTTGTATTGCATGTATGGAAATAAAAATATAGTGAACACAACTGGTTTGGGATTTGTGATAACTTGGGGGGTAATTTGTCTTTGCATTTTCTATTTCCAATTATCTGACTTTTGTCTGAACTCACCAATCGGCCTTCACAATGCATCTGTTATATTTCTTATGTCCCATAATATATTCAATATCATATTCATATCGTTTGTTTTTACGAATATATTTTGTTATTGATTTATTGTACATTTGGTCGATGATTTTAAAGATATTTACCATGTTTTTTTTTTTTTAAGGTTTAAACTCTTAAATCGCTTATTTCTTAAATCATTTCAATCAAATATAACGGTATGGCTCTATAATACGTGTGATAAACAAACGTTGACTTTTCGAGACCACTTTCATTAAATTCGATAAATCGGTCGAAATGGTTGAGTGTTTTTGCAAGCTTGAATAAGTACAATCTTTAATTTTAATCATTATCAGTAATCATGTTTTTAAAAATAATTGAAAGTAAATAATAAAAAGTTCACTATGTGGAGACGGTGTGACGTGCAAAATCATTATACCTACCCCTTTTTCGGACACTCTCTGTTTAATACAATCAGACTATACAATAATAAATGCCGAGGCAGCGTGTTAATATGAAGAAGTAAATGTCAAATCTGGACATGATGAATCCTTCCCGAAAAATACTGCGTTTCTGAAGTAGCCTAACAACAATATTCTCCATTTAAAGACGCCGAAACGCTTGCAAGAGCCGTTTGCGATGATCGACCGTCAGATTTTTGGTTTCAAATGTCAGCTTTGAACAGCTTTTCCCGGAATTTAACTTTATCACTCCTCGGGTAATAAAAACATTTCACAAACGTCAAGATCAAACGTACAGGGTTCTTTTAAAGTGTGGACACAATACAGATTTGTATTGCAACTTCATTCATCAAGTAATTGTTATATAAACTTGCATTAGCAACGCAATAAACAGTGTAGGAAATCAAATTATCATTTCATAATGAGTAAATATTCAATTATTAAATGACTATATACTATTGGATAAACACATATGTGCGCTGATTTCATATGAATGCATGAACAGAATAAGGTAGGAATGTATTCCACAATTCAATAAAGTCCATAATACTCACTGCATAAAACATATACAGATGTTAAACTCCAGCTGCTGGAGCAGCATTGCATTGTCATTATGTACAATTTGTTGGTCCTTCATTTAAGGCGGGTGAACAGTTCGAAACAGCACAATACGAAACAAAATACACACAAAGAATAATAAAGCTGGGGTCACCGCCTTCGAAAGGTCAATGCAAGCATTAGTGGTTTAAGCCGGTTTTAAAGCGCTCAACATAACACTTGGCCCAGCAATATTCATGAAACATATAAGTGTAAATAAAATTTAACCTGATAGCATGAAAACTCAGATTAAACAATAATAAAAGGAAGTAAAAAGCATTCAATTTGATTACCATTTAATAACTCAATGGTAAGAAGGAGACCAGAGCAAGAGAGTTACAATTTTTTGAGGAACGTGGAAATGAAATTTCAGTTGAAATGAAGTGTCAACTACATCCCTTCTTTTAACAGAACGATTTTAGAATATAGCATCTTATTATTAATATTTCAGATCATCATCGTGCAAATACAGGAAGAAGCAGCAATATTGGGTGTGAAAGATCCATATTACATAACTTGGTTGTTTATGTAACTAATAAAATAAATCAACCAAGAAACGCCCGTCAGAGAGAAAATATTAACAAAATTTCACGATATAAACCCGATGACCTATGCATGTAGCCGAAAACAATGAAAGTGGATCGGATGACGTAATTTAAGAGCGATGACACGATGACTTCAACAAAATCCAATATAATTTAAGGGGCAGTGCTGTTAAATAAAAAAATATTAAACGGGCAGTATTGTAAAATCGAATTACTATTAAAACCAGCTTTGCTTATTGAATATTTTAGAATCAAACAAATAAAGTGGTCAATCCATTAATAATTCCAAATTTTGAGAGAAGAAAGGTATAGTGAATCAAAAACTCACAAGCATGTGTTTTTAAGTACGTCAATATCATATCCTTTTTGATAAAAATGGGGAAATCAAATTGAAAAGTTTATTATAAATATTTTCTTTTAAATATTTAAATTTGCGAACACACTTTAAAACATCTCCTTAAAATAATGGGTGGGAAATTCCATAAGATAAATGCCATTTTAAAGAAACATTATATTTTGAAAATAAATCGCCATATTTTGAGTAAAATGTAAGGAATTTACGTCGTGGGTTATTATACAAAAAACCTTGTTTTAGCAATTTCTTCGTTAACATATGATAACGATCATTAAAATCATTAACACATGAACATGCTCTGGCGTAACGTACCAACTGCGAAATGTAAATACCAGAGGATGGATCTTTAGGGATGTTACCATCTAGGAACGGAAAATCACAATTTTAAAGTTAAAGTCATGCCGTTTGTCGTATACACTTATCTTAATCATATTATTATTATTAATAGTTAGATGTAAGTCTAAATACGCAGCATTTGTATTGGATTGACACGATCTATTTAAGACTAGTTCTTTTGTGTAGATTTTGTGAATATATTGTTCACAGAGTCACGGGGTGGAATCATTGCGACCATAACGCTCTTGTTATGTGCGTAAAATGTCGCAATGCAGCTTCCGTTGTGGTGGCAATTTCAAACAATGGATTCAAACGGTGAGTACGCTTTTGTTTTTTACGTTTCCCGAAGACATACAGACCTTTATTTAAAAATCGGGGAATGCTATTCGATACGAATATTAATATTGTTTACTATTCTGGCTAAATTCTTGAGAAAAATCCGATATCCTAACATCAAGGACTTTACAAAGGTTGGTTCATGTGATGTTGACAATGAACAAGTCGCATATTTGTACGATATTACTATATTTTTGTACAGAAAATCCCATTTTATATTCGTTTTTTTTAATAACTACGCTCGGCTACAAAAAATATCGTAACCTCTTCTGAAAAGAAGGCGTTGTACCTGCTGTTTTGAAAATGTTGTGGTCGCGAGCACATGTTGTGGTCGAATTGTATTGTTGTGGTGCTGATGTGAAGTAACATATATAAGAACAAACGTAAGGGAAGTAATGTAACATAAGATCAAAGGTTGGTAATTGTTTTATTGAAACAACTGAAACAATACAATTATGTTGCATGAAAACCTCGCATTACGGCCACTCATAGTAAAGATTATTTTTATTATTTTTGTTGTATTGCAGATGTGAATATTCAAGGGAAGACGAAAGAAAGGATTGTTCCCATCCATTATCAAACGGATTTCATACAGTAAAAACGTCCTTGGAAAAACATCTTCAAATCGGACGTTAAATACCAGTACGCCTGTTATAAACGGTGGTGGAAAACGACTTTGTCAAAATAGCTGTCGGAAAAACTATTTTCTCCTGCATTGAAATTGAGTAGAATAGTGTCACCAATCCCCAAAATAAGTGATATTATTTCAAAACTCATAAGGCATAAAATCATTTCATATATTGTCAAAGCTAAAAAAGAATTAGCTTTTAATTCACTTTAACGATCAAATATTTGATTAATAAATGATGCCAGTGAAGAAACATATATATATACAGTGATGGTGCCCATACACCATCTTTTCGACAAGGTGTTAGACATCTGAAAAGAACACAATGTGAAAGCGGACTTTGTAATATTTCTGACGTTGGTAGCCCAAAAGTTTCCCGATGGGCAATATTGCATTTATTTTGTTCATAGATGTTGTGAATTGGTTTCGAAAACGATACGCGCGCAATGCGTTACAGTGATACAAGTTTTAATTTGTTTTGGTTGGGCAACCGATTATTTGAGGAAAGTTTATGAGTTTCATGGGCGGACCAAAAAAACGAGTCGCAATTTCTATGTCGAAACAAGCAGCTGTCTCCTGCAGATTCAAAAATTAATTTTGACTGTCCGTCTGAGGTTTTATTGGATAACAATCCTGTGCACTGTGACCTATCAGATGGTTTAGATCTTGGTGTTATAGACAGAATGATAACTCTTGTAGCCAACAATATTAAAGTGTCTTTATTATACGTTATAGTGTTTTATGGAAAAAAATAAACGTGGAACGGACATTTTCTTAATCGGATTTGAATCCGAAACATTGGTGGAGAAAAAGTTAAAATTATACCTTTATTTTATGCAAAATATAACATAGTTATACATAGAATTAGATTTTATTAAATAAACTTCTATTCTTATTATGTGTTTTGTTCTTTGTTTTAAATTCATGACTCTTGTAAGAAGTGTTCTCTACAAATCATGTGTTTTTTGCTCTTTTCGATATTTTATTCAAAATACAGGAACATGAAACATTCCTTTTGAAACCATTTAAAATATGTAATTAAGGTCCAAAAATTAGTTTGTTTTCCATTTACCCGACAGATCCTAATTTTTCGTTCCGACACGTAATTTGTTAGGTCATTGGAAATCAAGTTTACGGCGAATAATTCATTATTTGTTTAACTTGATTATTGTTATCAAAAGTATGACTGTGCCATCTTTAAATGTTATATAATTAATGTTGCAAACACAGATAGATAAGATAGTTTATTAAAGTCTCAGCATCATGTACCTAGTAAAACATATATAAAATAGCTTTAAAACATAGTACATAAATGCCACTCACAATTGAGTTATAAGAGACTATACATATTATAAAAATACAGTTCAGCATCTATAGCCAAAACTTTATGAACATATTTCACTTCAACAAAGGAGAATGTTGATCAAGTTTTCAACTTCAAATATCGGTTTTAAGTAAAACAAAATATATAAGAGTAAGATAAATCTTACATCTTATTGCTATGGGTATTATACAGATAATTTTGCAAATCTGGTGCCAATATTACTTCTAATTGGAGCAGAAAACACATTTAGAAGAACTTGCTTAGTTGAAAATATCTTGCACAGGTAAACAACGTCAAATGAAAAAAGTTTCGCTGACCTACCTTCCCTACGTTTTGGCAATGTTAGTGGAAACAATAAAACTTACTACGAGTGTGGTCAAATTTCAACCTTGAATTGCATTTTGATATGTACGTTAAAATTTATTAACTGATAATTTAATCAAATATCAGAGGGGAAAGAAATAAAATTATTGAGCAAACTTTCATATATGTTATACAGTTGAATCTAAAGCATTTTTTTTATCTCAATAGCATAAAGTTTATGCAGTTTAAAGTAAAACAAAAACAAACAAATTGTCTTTAATTACATATAAAATATATACTGAAGCAAAACATATTAAGCAATTAACGTAATTAAAACATGCATACAATGTAGTCGTTACATAAATAAAATCAAACAGCCCGTTGGCCTCATTTCATTCCCAACATGCTCTTTGAACTTTTCACATATGACCTCTGGTTTTTGTCTGCCACACACAGCCACGTGTCGTTCAGTACTTCGTTTGTACGCATACTCCTTGCACCAATTTTCACACTTGTATTTGTATCCGTTGCCATGAGACTTGCTCATATGTTAGTTAATGTCTCGCCTGCAAGCAAATGTTTGTTGCATACAAAACACGTATGAGGCCCTTTTTTCAAGTGGACGACGCGTTGATGTCTTTTCATGTTTAAAACTGTGCTACATGTTTTTACCGCCGACAAAGCGAGTTGCGAGTTGTTTGTTCATGGATGTTTTTGATATGGAACGAGACTATGACTTCTGCACTAAAAATCCTTCCACAGAAGTAGCAGAAACACTTTTGGCGTTTGTTTGATGTCGGCATATCCACGTTGCGACCTGAAACATACCAAATTGTTATGGGTATATAACGTGACAGTTTAGCAAGAAAATATTGAATCAGGACGAGACAGCATATATCGCCCTTGATTTACAACCATTGTGACATAACAGGGTTTTTTAAGTACCGTCAGTGCATTACAGTTATAGCAGGGTCCCGTTTTGGTGAAATGTTTAATTTCTATTTATGCATACCAAATTTCATAAGAGTAACCGGTTTGTACTTAATGATATACCGCATTATAAAGTTTTGCGGAAGGACGGACAGAAAGACGGACGGACGGAGGACAAACCTATTTGCATTTGAGAACTTGATACTCGGGCCATAGAACTGTTCTGCGTAAATATAAGCAAAGGAATTTTAATACATTTCTACACATGGAAATGTAATGTTATAAACATCATAATCACGTAAACAAGTTAATCAACATATTAAGTAATCTATATTATCTTCATGAGCATTTATCAAGTGAAGAACTTACTTTGTATTAAACTTGTATTTTTAATTCCAATAATAACGTTTGTAGCAAATTAAAACTGTGCCGCGTTTAAAAAGACCTGGCACTGAGGTAATTCATCTTCACCTGCTATAACAAAATGGATATGTTAACTTTAAAAGTCTCGTTTGTCTTCTGGAAATCTCATTGTGCCAACATAAAAAACAGCAGTGCACACAATAGCGCATTTGTTAATAAGGTAAATAACTCTGTAATCAAGTGCGTTTCAAATATTTCAATGTTTATACTGTTATTCGACTTCACATAGAGATGAGCACATAAATGAAATTCATAACCATACTAAATGATGAACATATACACAACAATTTAAGGGATTCGGTTATTTGCTTTCTATATTTAACAATATATTTATTTAATGAAATGCAGAGTGATTCCTCAAGTCACCAGCACCAGATTTCGAACATGAGCCAGTCTGGATAAAATGTAGATTGAGTAACAATCAGACGGACGGACGGACAAGGACGGACGGACGGACAAAGGGACAGACACACATACACAGCGAAAGACAGATTGACAGACAGACAGACAGACAGACACAGAAACAGACAGACAAAGAGACAGACATAAAGATTCAATTATCCGTCTGTTTTATTTCACATCAGCACCACAACAATAAATTGCGACCACAACATGTGCTTGCGACCACAACATTTTCAAAACAACGGGTACAACGCCTTCTTTTCAGAAGAGGTTACGATATTTTTTGTAGCCGAGCATAGTTATTAGAAAAACGAATATACAATTGGATTTTCTGTACAAAAATGTAATGATTTCGTAAAAATATGCGACTTGTTAATTGTCAACATCATAGAACACACCTTTGTAAAGTCCTTGAGGGTAGGATATCGGATTTTTCTCAAGAATTTTGCCAGAATAGTAAACAATATTTATATTGGTATCGAATAGCATTCCCCGATTTTTAAATAAAGGTCTGTATGTCTTCGGGAAACGTAAAAAACAAAACCGTACTCACCGTTTGCATCCATCTTTTGAAATTGCCACCACAACGGAAGCTGCATTGCGACATTTTACGCACACAACACGAGCGTTATGGTCGCAATGATTCCACCCCGTGAGAGTGGGTTATCTAAATTGTGTATGTCATCAATATACCTATTAGTAAGGTTAAAACGTTAAATCACATCTACTTGTTTAGTTTTCG
Source organism: Dreissena polymorpha (assembly GCF_020536995.1). Lineage (NCBI taxonomy): Eukaryota > Metazoa > Mollusca > Bivalvia > Myida > Dreissenidae > Dreissena > Dreissena polymorpha. The sequence continues at coordinate 54,229,765 of NC_068362.1, forward strand.
ATAATTCTTACATAAAATCGCTTTCATAACAATATAAAAATAGATCAACTATAAGTAGCACACAATTAGTACTCATAAGAACACCGATAATTTGTTTAAATATTTTACCATTAAATCCAACAAACAAGTTATCTAGAAGAAAAGTAAGTGCTGCACAAAAGTCAAGTAAATGTTGTATTTATCTAATATCTGAGTAGTAAAAAAAAGGCTGTTTTAGTGTTAAAAGCAAGATAAGAACACTTCTCTCTTGCAAATGTTTTTTGTCTATCAAAGAAACGAGTTTGGATTTTATTAAAGTGTGAGGAAGCGTTGTATATAGTGCAGAAAAATCATACAAGCTTATTTGTGAAACCTTATATTTTTTCTTTCAATTTTATAAATAACTTCTAAGGAGATTTTTATTAACCATAAATGGTTTTTATTACTATAATAATAGTAGCATCAAACACGATATGGTTTAGTCTTAATGTTTGGATATCAGTTGAATAACATCAATATGTGTATTACCGTTAGTGAGACAACTCCTTACTCAAATAATCTATTTACTATCATCAAATTAATGTAGATAACTATTCTGAATTCGCAATTGTACATATCATCGTAGTCGCCTTCGCTCACAGAAATCGGCTATTCTTTTTAATTGAATATAGAAGATAAGGCAAGCATATTTTCAGTGTAATAAGTCATCTAATTGCTTTACGTGTCCAATTCTGCAGTGCCATAGAGCCGTTCAAACAACGCATTTTCAAAATGGTAAAAGTGTAGTCGGTGTCCGCTTTATGATATTTACCGTTAGTCGTTTGCTTTTGAATATTAACCGTTATCCCTTCAATGGTCGTTGCTTTCTTGACTTAATTCGAACACAATCTGAACGCGAAGTGTACTTTAAATGGCCCAGTAAGGTAGGATTCAATACAAAAGGTAACGATGTTTTTTTCTGATCTAAACCTAATTCAAAATCTATCATGATAATACAAAGATAAACATGTTTGACTAAAGTTCATGAAGATTCCGTCATAAATGTGATCTCTTCTTTGGTATTACTTCTTTCATAAGATTTAACCTGGGGTTCCTGTTGTTGGACGTACTTGACCAGATTCGAAAACCACATATATCATTGAAAGAAATAAATTGAGAAAGTTTTGTTACGGTTAGAACCGAAAATAATATAATTAAGATTAAGTAATAAATGGGGCTTCTCAAGTGGTAATACAGTTTGACCTTGTATCACAGTGTTTTAATGCACGTAACACAGATTAAAATCATAAATATATGTATAACATGTATTTTTATTTAACGATTTTACTCTACAGTATACACGTTTTTTTAGAAAAAAACAATGTAGATTTGAATAATATATGCATATGAAACTGTACAATAATGTGTGGTTAAAAAGTATGAAGATTTTTCCGCTTCATACTGTTGCGTAGAAAGATGATTTGATAATTTGACAACATATTGACGTAATTTCCTTTTAAGTTCGGTTTTCTTTATTGCTTGATAACACATATTTACAATGTGTTTATGACATACAAAACAACTGAGGATTATATGTGAACTCTACGTGAAAGTCTACCGTTATATTTAGTTTGAAGAGACAACGTCGGGAGAGCAAAATAAAACTTCGTTTCATAGAATTGTGTTTGTCATGTATTGATTATAGATTTAATTGTTTTTACAATTTAGCTTGATTTTGTACGTTGTTTAAACCAATAATAATGCGACTGTATCGGATTCATTAAATTTCGAAGGCAGGAATAAACATAAACATAAACATTGGAAGACTAAGAGGAATCGAAGTAGCGTCAACCGATAGGGAAAACCAACGGACAGTCTTTTCCTTGTTGTCTGTTGTAACCTCGCGATTGAGAAATATTTATAATAATGTATTTCATTGATTCTCTGTCACCGAAGTTTGTTTACATTGAAAGTAAAGGATTACTGGCAATAACGGTTATATCGACATACATGTCGCAATGATATAAAATACAATATTAACGCATTGTACCATTTACGATCATTAATTTTACAACAGGAAAAGTATGTAATAATTGTAAGCGAAATGTCAGACAGTCTAATTATCATAACCCACGTCGTATCAAAATACCATTAGACAATACTATTAAAAGTTTCTCAGGTGTGTGTGTGTGTAATATGAATTATTCAAGTTCTGTCAAATATGGTGCCTGACAAATCCCACAAGAACATAATGTTTGGCATTCACATTTAAGTGTTCAAAATAAGAATTACCGTATGTTTCATGATCGTTTGTTTGCTTAACTGTTGTAGATAAAACAACAAACAGACGTGGGAGTCGCACGCGTTTTGGATCAAGATATAATATATAATAGTAAGATTAATTTACGATTGTCAGACCAATTTACGCTGCATATGTTGTTCGGTATAGGTGTATCGTTGGTGACGACGCCTTCCTTTTTAATTGCATGCTATTACGTGCTATGCCTTTGTATGGACTTTAGTTAGCAGCTGAGTGCACATTTTTGCGGAAAAAACGGGCTAACATTATGGTCTTACGAAAATCGTCGAAATTCCAAATGATTATTTACATGATCCTCTTAGAAACTGCTCCGAGTTAGTGAGATATCACTGTGCAGGGCACGGAGACGTTTGTCGCACTGTCATCGCACGGTCCTCTAACGATAAGCGAGCAGGCATCGTTCAGTGCTTATTTTTTGTTAAAACAAATGCATATTGATAAGTGGGATTACTGTGATCGCTTTTTTTTGTATCGCATTGCTTTTTATTGGTTATTGTACACTTTGTAAAAAACCCATCATGTGGGCAAATGATAACAAGAAGGGAATGTAAGCAGTATTTTGTCTCTATAATACGAATGAATAAAATGCATGTGTAGGTTGTACATAACGAACAATTTCTGAACTTAACTTTATTAAGTTTAAAAAAATACAAATGAGTTCGAATCGAGACTTAAAGCGTGCTATACTTAATGTCTGTATTGTTGTAGTTTTTTTCTTAAATATGATATTCCCCTACAGCTTTACTCCTTATTACAGTTTCGAATAAGGAAATGGTAACAATAAACTTAGAGTAAGTTATTTAGAGTATGTAAGTATTAACCAAAGTACGATTTCATTAACAAACATCGCATTGTGCATTTTACTTGCCAATCCGTTTTTCTCAAAGCGTTATGGATTGAAGTCTTGTTACCATGTTCCAAATCCTTCCCAGTTTCCCGTTTTTCTTATGTACATATGGTCCTATTTCATACATTTGTGATAATGCCAATATATGCTTTTGGAAATAAAATTTGTGAAAAGTAAAGTAAAATTGCGTGACTTGTGTACGTTTTGAAAGATAGTGATCGTATAGGAGCGTTTTGTCGGTAATTCTTTGTAAAGGTGACGTTATTGTCTAACCCATTTTTTACCAATATCGTACAATTATTTTCAATTATGATTCGACTGCTGGGCGAAACTAAAATAACATATTGCAAGGTCTCCTTCAAAATACAATATTACATAATTATATATATTATATTAATATGCGGTTCGTTATTAATCATTCGCCAGCCAGTGAGAAAGAGACACATTTTACATAACCAACACACATAAAAATATATTAATGTTCACTTGAGCTTAACTATCAAGCTTCGATCTTAACTTGCTGATATGTATTTAAAGTAGGATCTTTTACAACCGGATTTTTCGGCATACAAGTTCGCTTGAATATACTCGACTTTTAATAGACTTTAATTGAGATTAGTAGCTGCTTTCCAAGCAGTAATTTGATTTATGATGTCTGCGCAAGAAACGATTGCTTTGTTTATATTAGGATAATAACTTAGGTCATGTTCAGGCGCAGGTTAAGTTCGAACTGAATTGAATTATAGACATCATTGTCATTTTTATCTTGATCATAACTATCTTGATCATGCAAATTATAATTATCATTATCTTATATTTTTTAAATAAATAAATACTTATTGACAATGATACCAATTAGTACTACTTTAACTCCTCCTAATTTATAGTACTACTGCTGCTGCTGCTACAACAACAACAACAACAACAACAGCTACTACTACTACTACAACAACAGCAATAACAACAACAACTTCTACTACTATTACTACTACTACTACTACTACTACTTCTAGTACTACTACTACCACTACTACTAGTACTACTACTACTACTACTACTACTACTACTTCTACTACTACTAGCTACTACTACTACTACTACTACACTACTACTACTACTTCTACTACTACTACTACTACTACTACTACTACTACTACTACTACTACTACTACTACTACTACTACTACTACTACTACTACTACTACTACTACTACTACTACTACTACTACTACTACTACTACTACTACTACTACTACTACTACTACTACTACTACTACTACTACTACTACTACTACTACTACTACTACTACTACTACTACTACTACTACTACTACTACACTACTACTACTACTACTACTACTACTACTACTACTACTACTACTACTACTACTACTACTACTACTACTACTACTACTACTACTACTACTACTACTACTACTACTACTACTACTACTACTACTACTACTACTACTACTACTACTACTACTACTACTACTACTACTACTACTACTGCTACTACTGGTACTACACTACTACTACTACTACTACTACTACTACTACTACTACTACTACTACTACTACTACTACTACTACTACTACTACTACTACTACTACTACTACTACTACTACTACTACTACTACTACTACTACTACTACTACTACTACTACTACTACTACTACTACTACTACTACTACTACTACTACTACTACTACTACGACTACTACTACTACTACTACTACTACTACTACTACTACTACTACTACTACTACTACTACTACTACTACTACTACTCTACTACTACTACTACTACTACTACTACTTCTACTACTACTACTACTACTACTACTACTACTACTACTACTACGACTACTGACTACTACTACTACTACTACTACTACTACTACTACTTCTACTACTACTACTACTACTACTACTACTACTACTACTACTACTACTACTACTACTACTACTACTACTACTACTACTACTACTACTACTACTACTACTACTCTACTACTACTACTACTACTACTACTGCTACTACTACTTCTACTACTACTACTACTACTACTACTACTACTACTACTACTACTACTACTACTACTACTACTACTACTACTACTACTACTACTACTACTACTACTACTACTACTACTACTACTACTACTACTACTACTACTACTACTACTACTACTACTACTACTACTACTACTACTACTACTACTACTACTACTACTACTACCACTACTACTACTACTACTACTACTACTACAACTACTACTACTACTACTACTACTACTACTACTACTACTACTATTACTACTACTACTACTACTACTACTACACCAGCAGCAGATGCTGTTGCTGCTGCTACAATCATCTGAGCAACAGAATAACAACTTGTTGATTCATAATGTAATAAAGGTAAACAAGCATAAATTAAGAGTCGTTTTGGGAAAACTGGGATAATGCATTTGCGTAAAGTGTCGTCCTAAATTAGCCTGTGCAGTCCGAACAGGCTTATCAGAGACGACGTTTTGCAATTTAATTAACTTTTTTGTTGAAATGAAGTCCCATCTAAATGAAAATCAAGTTTAAGCGAAACGTGTCGTCCCTGATAAGCCTTTGTGGCCGATACATTCAAAGTCAAAGCGATGTCTGTATATTAACCCATTTATGCCTAGTGGACTCTCCCATCCTTCTAAATTGGATCAATTTATTTCCAAAATTAGGGATTTTTAGTATACTTATTTCTATATTTAGAATATTTCTCACAGAAATTCCTATAAGCAAACAGCGCAGACCCTGATGAGACGCCGCATCAGGCGGCGTCTCATCTAGGTATGCGCTGTTTCCAAGGCCTTTTGTTCTAGACACTAGGCATATAAAGGTTAACTTCATGGTTTTCAAAAACATCAATCAAAACAATGTACAACAACACATTCTTAAACAGGTCAAGTGAAAACATAATGTGTGTTCCTTTGTTGCTTTTTTAAATATTTTTTTAAAGATTTTAGTTTATTTTCTTTCTTGATCAGTTTTAAGTTACGCGGTTACGAAGTGCCGGCTGGTTTATTTTCTGTTTACATAACTTATAATTTAAGCATGCAAGAAATGCCATACCAAAAAATTTGTTGAATTAAAAATACACATTAAAAAATTCTTGTTCTGCAAAAAGTAGTCAGTCTGAAAGTAAACGTACATACAGTATGAAATTGAAAATAAAAAAATAATTATGATGACAGGGAAGTTCGCAAGGTATTTTAAGAACGTTGTAAATAACTGCAATACTTAAACATGCACATCCGAAACTTAACAAGGTTTTAGTTTGCACTATTGCAATCATGTCGTTATTTGTTTCAATTCAGAGCCCATTCAGATCCCGACATCGGCCATAAATGTGACAGCAGATAGTTCTCATTATGGGTACTTGACCGCGTATAAAGTCAATGAGGGCGATATATGTCAAAACGCTGACGAATGTAATTGTTGCACCGCACTAGCCAGACAATCGTGGGTGCAATTGAAACTGAACAAGGCTTATATTGTGGAAATAAATCTTGTTTTGGTTTGCAATAATTTGTGTATGCATACTGTTTTGCGTTTGTATAACACATATAAGTATTGTTTCTGAAGCTAGCTTAATCATGCATGTTCTCATGACGCGTGTTTTTTTTAATGTAACTGATCAGTTATTTTGCCTATATTAATAGTAAGACTTTTGGGTGTTGTTGCAGATTTTTAATGGTTTAACACGTGTTCAGATATGGAAATTCAAAAAGCCTAATCAAATGTTCACGTTGTCATTCGAATGCCGTACTTAGGTAATGCTTGTTTGTAGGGTCAACATAACAGTGTCAATTGGTCTAAAGACAGAATCTCTTCTGGATAATCAATTCACAACAAAAAATACGACCATCGCGGAGTTGAGGCTAAGTCCTCCTCGTGAAAAACCGTTTGTAAGGGTTACAGGGAGTGGCAGTGACTTTTTATGATAATATGCGAGTTACTGATATACCGACAAAAAGGTAACGTACATAAAGTCGTCTTGTTCATTTAATTTATTCATAGAGTAACCGTGTATGTTATGTAAAAAGTTAAGATTATGTCATACAGAAAGCGTGTATTTATAATTTCAGCAAAACAGTGTAAAGTAATTGTTTGTTTCTGTCTGAATGTTATTCTATATCAAACAGCAACACGTTTAACAAACGCAAACAACACAACAAACGATTTTTCATAGATTAAATGATGAGGCCTCAACCACTACTCGTGTACGCTACAGGCAATGCGCTGATAAAATTTCTTGATAAAATACTCATTAAACTACTTTATTCATAGCGTACATACCCATATCTTTTTTTCTAATTTCTGATATATTAATTAAGATATTATCACTCTAATGAACTTCGTGCAATAACGCCTTATTTCGTCCATATCCGTCACTCCGATCGTTATCCGGATATGTACCAAAACCACGAATATTCGATATGTAAGACCCGAACACTACGTAAAACGAGAGCGCCGACGGTGTTAAAAGTCCATTTGTAAGATATCGGGAAGTTCCTGCTGAAGTAGATACTTAAGGAACAGATGAATTGAATGAAAATATAAAAGGCTATCAAAAATAAAAGTTTTTTTTAAATGGGTACACAAAAATGCTACAAAAAGTTGTGAAATATTTCAAATCATCCTATATCAATCGAAAATCAGAAATATGTATCAAGGGAGATTGGTAATTTGCGAGCAAGTAAATACCCGGATATTAATCTTTTCTTCTGATTGGCTAGACTTTTATTTACGCTCTTGTTTTAATTAACGTTATCATTTCATCATTACTATTTACGAGACTGAACGACCTATTCATTCGGAAGCTAAGGTCAAAATTATATATGTTTTTATTGCTCTTTTACTAATCATTATACAGTTACGATCGCTTCATTTGCATTTAATCAGAAAGAAACAATTTGTTCTTTTTGTTGTTGTTATGTTTAACGACTTTGAAAATACGCAAAATATTGCATGCACGCTATATTTTTGAACAAACGTTCTGCAATTTTTAATCCCTATTCAAATTATTAAAATAATTTCAATTAACAAGTCCAAAGTGCGCTTCATATAAAATACAAGTAATGACATGATATATTATGAATGTCTTAATAAATACAAGCGATGACACTTACATATTATTATGGATTATGCAGGAGGAACATGAGACCCGACAGGTTATGGACTCAAATTCAACCAAGAAAAAGATAGGAACTTGAAGTCATTGAGTGTTCTTGTTTACAGTCAAGTGTGTAAGGCCGCAACAACATATAATATTATAGCTGGCGCAAAAATCAACCTCGTGCATCTTAGAATGCCCTTTGAACGTGATGGAAATGATGGTCTATTGAATATTTTCATAATGAAGAACTCAGACTGTCAGCCCAGAGTCACCAATACCGAGCGGGGTTTGGAGACACTTATTCTAACCTGGCGGACTACTTCTAAAATCGACGATGAAAATCACGTATCTGTTTTGAATACCATGTTTAGTTTAATGTTATCATTATTCATCGATCTGTTTTCTTATGAACGTGTATGATTGAATGATTTTATGTGCCACGTCTCTTTATTATGAATTGTCTATTTCTTGTATGATTGAATGATTTTAAGTGCCACGTTTCTTAATTATGAATTGTCTATTTTCCCTGTCACATTTTCAAGTCTTCATGTTTTTATACACTTATATCAATATAGTGCAGGAAAGTGTAAGGATCGTGGTAATAAATAAGCGTAACATTTCTTTACATATTACCAAGGTGATTTACTTCCCTTAATTATAAACAAGTGGACTTACAATCATAGTATTGCAAGTTCTTTAAAAAATAAGTCATACTATTTAACATAGGTATTATTATGCAAATTTTGATGTGTTTTTAATGTTTGTCGGACATAAATATAATCCTTCCGAGCCTTTAATTTAGCAATCTTGAATAAACAATCCAGATTTTTTTTAAAGTCTCTTATCGGTCAGCATACATGCTGGCCTCTCTCCATACGGGATGTTATTTAGGTTTGGTTTATGCTTGAGACAATTAGTAAAAGATAATAATACACAAAGGAAAGATTTACATTCAAATAAGAAATGGTATTCTGTTTCAAAATGATATGCTTCTTTACACAGTAAGCACAGTCTTTCTTCGACCTTTAAGTATCTTGACCGCCCGGTTTTACTCCGCAGCGGAAAGGTGTCGGATTTGAGCAATGTAAGATCTCAAATGCTTTGGTAGTTGCATAGAATCATAATTTTCGCATTCAAGTTCGTGTTGTGTTAATTTTCCAGTAAGTCATGGGCTTTGGTTGGTATATGGTTTTAAATCTAAAGATATTCCTTTCCGATAATGTGATGGACACATGGAATGCGACATAAAATAAATAAATTGACGGTTACATATACACATTTTGCTTAAGGGCTATAAGGACATGTAAACAATATTTTCTTAGGTATTTCCAAGTATTTTGCCGGGCAAAGTGTTGTTAAATCATATGTGCTCAGAAATGTTGAGAATTACCAAAGATGTTCTTGTCTTATATTCAAATATGGGGTTTTGGCAGGAATACGAAGCAGTATTTTGAATTTCATGAATTCTTATTTCAATGGTTTGCTTTTTTGAAACTGTTCTTCTAGTGTGTAATTTATTAACGTTTTATTTATTTTTAACAGATTAACAACATGGTACTCAACAGTTTGAATATAAGGATTCATAAGATACACTTTTAGTAACTGGGGACTCAAAGAACTATTTGTCGATATGTAACATAAACGGTGCACATGAATATAATGTACCTATGTTAAAATATAGGTTTTATTTTAAAATGACACCATTTACAAAAAGGGCGGCCTTTTCTATTCAATGAAGCTTAATGAAATAAGTTAAATATGATATGATAACTAAATTACCATGGTATAGTGGGTTGCTCACCTGAGTGCAAAAAAAAACAGGCCACCGCGATGGCCCTAAGAGACCGAATAAAGCTACGAACAAACATGACTATAAAGATTTCGACGCGGCAAACTTGCAGAAAGGATACATAGATTTTAGTATACCAGCGACGTAGCCACGCTAAGGACAGACGAGGAAGCAGTATCGGCTTAAATTTCTTGACAAAAAATGTGTTTTAAACATGAACAAAAACCAACAAAAGCTAAAAGAAATTATCTTTTAAAAAGACATTTATCTTTCAGAAAACTATTGAAGTTTGTAATTAAATGATTCATATTGATAAATGTAAACATTGGATCTAAAAAGCTCTAGTAAAAATAATATAATTAAAGAAAGAAAAAAGTAACCCTAAACTTTGCTCGAACCACTGACACCTGGAGTAAAAGTCTAACACTTGGACCACTCGGCCATCCGTGCTCATAGAATGAATGATGTATTTTATACTTTATAGGCGTAGTGTCAAAAAATATAACGACAACAACAGTACTCTCCAAGTTATTCAATCGTTTCGCGTTGCAACGCTTTATAACTTTCAGGTTTTTTAACTAGAAAAAAAATGAATAAAATGGATATTTTAGAGCATAGTAAATGTTCAGTAGTACTGTTTCCTCACAAATATCATAACTACAACGAGAGTTTGCGAATCTGAAACACTTTTTAATTTTGTAAATAAGCCAATAAGTATAAAGGCACCTTTAATATTTTGTACCATCTTTTCATAGAATAAAGACCTAAAGTTTACTCAAAATTCTGAAAATCTTTATTTGGAAAAAGCTATGTATAAGCGCAGAAAACTGATTCTTGTGAAAATGCCAATATTTTCTGAGTGATTAATATCTTATATTGCTTGGTATTCCTTGGCGTGGTTCTTTTTATCGTGTTATAAAACTTTGTTGAATTATTTGCTAGAAACTAGTAGTAAACGTGTCAATGAACAATTTACTTTTTACTGTCATTTTGGACAATTTTCTACATGCATTTCTAAAACGAAATTTTATTGGTTAAACTTCGCCTGGGTCAATACCAAGCCATTCACGTTGCTGCTTACAGTACCTAATTTATTGAATACAAATGCCGGAATATTGACTACAAGGAAAACAAATTTAGTGTTTGTGTTTTTTTACACATAGTGAAATCGTAATAGTTGTATTTTTTATTAATCCATTGTCTGTGGGTACTCAAAAATTGTAGAAATATCTTAAATTCTGTAAAAATATTAAATCAATTTAACAAAATGTGTTTAAGACCAGTTGTACACCTGCGTCCATATTAGAACATTTAAATTTAAAAACATTCATTTTGAACAATGCGATTTACATGTTTCTTTATCTTAATAAAGTGATTTTCAAAGATACATGTCTTGGTTGTCTTTATGCAGTCTTTGATGTGCATTTGGAATTGAATTTTGAGCTTTTTTCATACTATGGTTCAGTAAACTTTATAGATTACATAGAAGGATTCGCGTCTAAATATTGTGTGAACAAATCTGAAAATAACGTGGAGAATTCCAAACCATGAACATGTCTTTTGTACATTTATAAGTGTTTGATTGCACAAAATATGATTATTTGCAATTTAATAAAACTCAAATGGTCGGTACTATCGTACATGTTTTGGTACAACTTCTAGTGAATTTGCATTCTATGTGTTGTTATTCATCAACGTTGTGTCTGTTAATTCTAACAGGAATATTGGATAGTTTTCTTTAGTAGTGTCAACTTTAAAAAAACATATATGTTCACTATTAATGTGCGCAATATTATCAAGTTGATTAATAAAATGATGCTATTAATTTAATGTTTGTAATTTGCACTGTCATTTATTCGAACCATTGTTCCAACCATTGAATACGATAGTACATGTCGGAATTAACACTACACTAACGATGATAATCTTAACAATTTAGTTTATAAATCCTAAACCAATACATACATATACACGCGGTATTTGAAATTATATGTTAATGGTACAGTTTATCACAGTTTCGTTTCTTCAATGCCGTTCACAAACCGCAAGTTATTATAAGCACTATGCTAATACCAACACTTCCTCATATTTGTTGCTTACACAAAAGTATATCTCTGTGAAAAAACAAATTCGCATAGCGAAAAATGTTATGTTTTATCTAAATGACCGTTTTGATTGTTCGAACGAAAAGTATGTCAAGATGTATAAAAGTTTGTTTACAATCTTACACCATTTCTTTTAAATCTTTATTCTAGTTTGCTGTTCATCGACGTTTTAACTTTTATAAAAAAACTAAAAATAAAACTGTATATACTTACTTAATGAATTTATGACTTTACCTAATCTATCAGAAATATGAAATCTGTTGAAATGTAAACAAATATGGCCATGACCAGATAAGATAGCAGACATAAGCATGTTTAAAGCGTTCGGTTTGTTTCATATCTCACCGTGCACTATGTTGATTTGTAATACTTACGCTGCATCTTACAAGGGACATGGACTTACGGTTTATCTGTGTATTTATTACACTCACACATTTTCAATTTAGTGGTAAGTTTGCATCTTGCATATTTTGTTTGTTTATTGCGCAGGTAATGGTAACTGTCCTGTACGTTATTATGAATAAAGCATATTTTACTGTTTTTACATTCGGTTTAAACATATTTGCACATATGTAGAATATGTTGTATTAACTTTAAAAACAACCTAAATACCTAAATTACACGTTTCATTATCATTAAATCAATGCATTTTAAAGAATCACGCACCGAGAAACCAGTACTTGAAGCATCGACTCCCACGGCCCCAAGCGCTTTAGAAAAAAAAGGTATGGTCGTGAAAATGTTAGAATTCTCTTGTTAAAACATGTTGATTGACACAAAAACAAAGAATTGAAATAAATCACCATAAATCTGTTTGTGATAACTGTGACGATCTATTTCATTCTCAACTTTTTTCCATTTGAAATATACGTAAGCTGTGTAATAGCCCTATTTCTTAGTAAAGTTGCCAACGGTTTTTTAAGGTTAAAATAAAAAAAATGTATCACTTTTTTATTAATTTTTATTTCATATTAAATTTATGTACGAGTAAAGGTCAAATAGTTTTAAAAGAATACATGTAAGTTGTATTTATAGTTATTTAGTTTAATACCTTTGTAGTACCACAATAATGTATAATTTTATTTTTTTGCGAATGTTTGTATATTTATATAATTCCATTTTTGCGTAAGCATAAGGAAGAAATCTATTATGTGTGTTTAAAAAAATAAAAGATATGTTTGCATAAAAATATGCCATTTCTATCGCTAATACTCTTGAGGGATATTTCTCATTTCAGACTATATAATAGGCACCGTTGTTTGTCTTGTTTTCGGCATTGTTATTGTCCTCTTGGCTGTGCTTGTTAAAAACAGCTACATACGAATGTAAGTAAAGTAGACTGCATTACATTTAGAATATCATTAACACGTCTTAACTTTATTGAACCATACGTACGATTTGACGTGATGAAACAGTTAGATCTTGAAACATAAACCTATTACTTTGATAAAAAATATTTCCATTGATCATTCCAAGCCGATTACCCGCGATTAACATGTTTTAATATTTCTCCACTTTGTTGGTCAGTTGCCTTAGATAAGTCGCATTGTGCGAAAATAGTTCTTATGCCATGTGCGGCCAGTGTACCGCCAGACCAGCCTACGAAATCGCGCATACTTGTCAGGATCTACCACTTCCGCTAATAAGACTATGAAGTCTTGCATGCATTTTATAGCGGACACGGTAGCTCCTGACCATAATTCAGGAATGCGCAAGCTTGCCCTGAGCTATGCAAATCACATTTGGGATAAGTCCCTTTCTCAGATGAAGCGGCTCCAAAACCAACACTATGCTGCTTAAAAAAGTTTTATTAAAGGTGAAAGCGGAGTTATATTTGGTTTAAATTGCGACATAAAGACATCATGCAATGATAAGTTTCTGTAGAGAAACAAGTATTCTTTTGTAGAAAAAGGAATGCTAATAATGAACACAACATACAAGATCTTGGGCGCACGGAGTTGGGTGATGTTCATATCTATGACGAAATAAGCAACAATGAAGAATCAGCAAATGCAGCCTCCAGTCCAAGGTTGACATTTGCGATATAATGAGAAATGGAGAGAAGGAGCATGTCTATGAAAGTGTGACATCGGCACCTAAATATTAATAACATGCTCTCATTTATTTATAAAGTTGAACGATCAGGACATATCTTTATTAATGACAATTGGAAACAGGTATACGTGTGATAGTACAATAGGCTGGAATTATGTACCTTATTCGCAGTCGGGAATCTCAATATTCTGAAGGAACCTTATTAAAGCCGATTGTTCAGTACACGCCTCTGGGTCATGAAGCTTTCCTCGATTACAAATTTTGCAGTCTCAGAACACCGAGAAACATAAAGCCGAACATTTTGCATGGGTCATTTCATAACTTTACTGGGTATGAAGCTTTCTCATGAAGGGTAATCAGTTCCTGCCCAATTTATGCAGAAAAAAACCGGACATGATGCACTCTTATATATGTTTTTCTTTAAACGTTTGCTATTTTAAACAATACATTTATCAACGTATACGATAATTTTAACTTTTGCTTCAACAAGCGTGTATGCTTCCAGTTATGCTTTACAAAATTATATATATTATTTTAACTTTAGACATTACGTTTTGGTAATTAAAATAATAATGCATTTTAAGATATAATATGATCAAACTCCGTTAATTAATGTTTCAGCATTGGATCTTTATCCAAATTATTGAAATTATCTCTTAACTAGTTTTATTTTAATGTATTTTTACTCCACGTGTGCCTTCCGCTGTTGTTTACAGATTTTGCCAGTAAGTTTGACAGCGTATGTAATTTTGTATGGTGTAATTAAAATACATCACCATGTTGTTAAAATATAATTTCCGTAAAAATGATAAAGGCGAACACCTCAACCGTTGATGATTATTCATTTGTGTTACCTTAAGAGAGTGCACAATAATTGTGCTCTGAGTAATTACCGTATTGATCAATCAATTAAGTATTTATATGCGTTGTTATTAAAAACAACAAATTGAACAGAACACTTTTTTATAGAGAATAATAGGTTGGTGACGTGGATGGAGAATGGTTATCTGACAAGTCGGAGGAAGTTATCGGGTGAGCCGAAGGCGAATCCGATAAGATCCTTCGACGAGCCAGATAACCATTCTCTATCCACGTCACCAACCTATTATTCTATTTATCCTGTCACATGTACAACATTGGTTGAAATGCTTCTAAAATATATAGTTTTCCAGTATTTTGTGTTTAAATATTTAATATGGGAAAAAACACGCCGCAGCAAAAACATTGTGACGGCACGTCATGCAAAACGCTTAGGCTAGCTTCCGTCTTGTTAAACAACACAGAAATCGAGTCAATCGTTATTAATTCAATACACAAAGACGAAATTATGCTGTTAAAATAATAATTTTTAAACAAACAGTACTTTACACGTATGTTGTATTTTTTTTAATTGAAAACAAGTGTATTTTATAAATAGAAAATAGTACAGGCGTGCGCATGCGCGGACAGCAACTGACGGATATTCGAGGTCACGTGGTCATCTAGCCTAATATCTTTTGGGATATAATGTTACCTGGTTATCGGGCTGATTTAAAGGCATGTGACAGGATAAATACTGATAATAAGAACATGATGAATTGACAGCAGGTGTATAAAATAAACAAGTTAATCAATAAACTTGTCTCTCTGTGTCGTCTCGACTATATTCGGTTATCGTCAGCGTAACATCTAAAACATATCAATAAACCTCTACTGATAAATATGGCTCATATCCCAGTTTGACAAGGTTTTTAACTTCCTCTTCACTTTTTTCACACAGTTAACGTAAGTGAACTGTTTATTAATCTTCACCAGAGTGTTGAATAAAAAATGGACTTACGAGTTCTCTGTGTGTTTGTTGCAGTGGCATATGTCAATGTTATTGGTAAGTTTTGAATTATAACTTCATATTATTTACGAATAGGTATTGTAATAAGCGAAAACAGTCTTATAAATTACTATTATAACGTTTCATGAAACGAATCAGATTTCGAATTGGAAAGCCAGCTCATTTATCGCGAACGAGGTGAGCGGTTGAAAGTTAACTGTTGCTTAGTTATTTAAATATATCTTTCCTGCTGCGATTCTACTGGTTAAGTCAGACACTCATTATTACATACTGCTATTTATTTCCATATATTTTTACGATTTAACTGGATTTCAATTATAAGTTTTAAAAATTTAATTAAATCCTTTTGTGAAAAACATATTTTAGCGGTCGTTGTGGATGTTGTTTCATGTAAGCACCACTTGAAACGTTTACAGCTCGTATAATGTGTAATTTCCAACGGAAGAGTTGGACGCTTGCAATGCAACACTGCCTCAATCTTAGTGGTACTCCAGTAAGTTATAATTCCGTTCCGTCGCTTACCAGATGGCATTTGAATGGAACGTTTTGGACTTCAGACTATGCAACCCGGATTCCGACTTCAGGTAAGATGTACTGTTCTTCAAGCGATCATTTTATACTAAATACAAGTAAATATACTTGATTTTGAATATGAAATATTTAAAATTTTAAAGATTGTCAATATAAATATTTTTAAACGCGCAACACGTTTTTCAGATAATCCAGTCGATTGTGAGTACCGAACGCTTGCCAAAGGCAATACGTTAAGCGAGTCAACGTTCGGCAATTGTTTAGAAATAAGGCATTACATTTGTTGCGACAACATCATGATAAGTATGACAACCTTTTCCAACTGTTGAAATATTAATTTCATTGTTCGTGCATCGGTTGGGCTATTTCTTTGCCTGTGTTTGCTTATTTTCACTTAAATGCATTTTTTAGTTTTCATTACCTGCGACACTCGTATCTTTCAATAATGCATTGAGTTATAGATTGTTTGACTGTTGTAAAAGTAACGTTTTTTATACTAACTTATTTTGAAAAAAACTTGTGTAAGACATTAAAGAATTAAAAGGACTTGTTTACAAACTGACTAAATTACAATTGGAACAATAACAATGCAAATAAGTCATATATTTTAAACAGAATGTATGAATTATAATTAAACAAGCAAAATAACACTTCTTTTTATGAAAAGTGTTCACAATATATTCTGATTTAAAAAAATCATGTATCGAAATTGAAAAAAAATATAAATAAAATGTGTTAATCGCGTGTGGTCGATAATGAAAAGAAAAACGTCAAACTACCGTCTTATAAAAAACGCTGCGTGTTGTAGAGGTAGCGAACAACCTTTTCCTATGAATGTTCCGGGCTCGACCCCCAGGCCGAACACATTTTGTATTATATATTTCCCGTGTTATTTTAATAATTCAAACTATGCCTAATAATGCATTTCTGTTACTTCTTTTTATTAATTAAAAAAACTCGAACATCTATGAACGAGTTCCTTTAACGGCGATTCACGAAAATTGTTTAGAATGGAAATGTTTGACGTAAATAGTATTTACAGTAACTTTGTACAGATAAATTGACTAGACAATCATAAAAGAACTTGAAAGTATAATACAAAATCTGGTGAAAATAACTAAATGTGGCACAATTTCGAAACCTCAATGCATTCACTTAAAATGAGCACACATCTTTAAAATCAGAATCATGTGTAAAGAATGGGACGTGGAGAGAAGCGTCCAAATGTACTGAAAACTACCCAATACCACCAGAAAAGCTACCAAACGGTGATTACTGGTTGAGAGGTGCATACGGCAACCAGCTGTACACATTTACAGGTACTTTGGAATAACAAATACAAATGTATCAACTGCAATAAAACACGCGAACGGCATACTTTACAGATTAGGAAATTGTAGACAATAACATTTGTATAACGTAACCGATTCAAACAAGTAGATCCACTTTTTTTATTGTATTGTATAAAGTCGAGTCATAACACTCTCTGATATGGGTTTTTTTCGAATAAAAATGTCATGCTTGCTTGTTGAAGTAAATGGTTTTTTTAAATAATACTTTATTACACACAAAAAAACTCCCTTTATGTTGGACCAAACAACCATTTTTTCGATCCGTAAATTCTAAGAAAAATAAAGTTCTCACTCCGACTTACGTATTTTTTACATAGACGAATATACATTTTATATCTGCGTGAACCTTTCTATAAGTGTGCAGCGAGTTTTAATCTTAAGAAGGAAGTTTAATTACATAACAAGGTTTAAACACGAATGTGTGCTGCGTTTGAAGGTGGACTTCCGAACAGCATTGACCGATGTGGGATATTGGGCATTGATGGAAACCCCCAGTTTGTCAGTAAAGCTAACTGTGCAACTTCGCAGTATTCTTTTTGTGAAGTTGGTGAGAATTTTCAAATAAAATACTAGTAATGTTCATGAGTATATATAAAATGTGCGATATATTTGATAAGATATGAACGTTTAGTATTTGCAAATACAATTCAAATATCATCAAACATTATGTCTCAAAGAACTATCACACTATGTAAACATGGTGGCAGTCTCGATGAGATATTCTGAAGAAGATAATTAAACAATATATTTACTGCTATATTTGCATTATTACACACGTTCAATTTAATTATTTGCATAAATATAAACTAAACAATATATTAACACGATTGTCCTTTAATTGTACAAGTATATAGTTTAACAGTTTATATACATGTATGTTTACATGATGGAAATAAAATCATTATTGTTATCAATACATTTCAGATAATTACACCAGAAGTGAACTTTCAGGTACATCTGTACTTAAATAAAATAACAGATGCAAACATTATATGGTTTCGTATCTTAATTTCACTTATAAAAAACACTGTGAATGATCTAATTATTGTCAAAAGAAACAGAAACTGTCGTATTACTTCTTATGAACGTTTTCGCATTGCAGATGTCACCTTAAAAAAATCGAACCTCAACTTTACGATCCAAACCTTAGTAATGTTTATCGAATAAAAAATAACATTTAAGAACGGGACAACTTATTGATATTAAAGATTCGCGAGAAGCAGTATTTTATTGATAGTTGGCTGAATTGGAACCTATTTTTCGATGACGTACTTTTTCAGTGTGCGGATCAACTAATGTAACAAATCAGTCATTCACAAATGCCCCATCGTTTGCTTCATACAAGCAAGAAACACTTACCACAACAATCATGCCAATCAACGAGAATACGTCGACAGAATCAATACTTCCTAACAATTCTTCAAGCTCATCAGGTAAAATAGCGACACCGATATAATGAATAACAAATCGTTGTTTAATAAACTTAATCACTTTGCAAACTAACAGCAATTTAATACGTTCGTGTTTTTTTAGTGAGCAGATCACTTATTGTAACAACGCAGCCTTCTTCAAATATCACACTGTTTGGTTCACAAAACACAGAAAGATTAACAGTACAAATCATGCCAATCAATGAGAATACATCGACAGAATCTATAGTTCGTAGCCATGCTCAAAGTTCATCAGGTAAAATAGCAGCAGTGAAGTAATAAATAAGCCCATGTAGGATTTACATATTACCTTGATTATCAAACTTACACACTGTTACATCTCATTCATCATATTTTTTTAATAATATTCTAGATGTTTTTTTAAATCTTTTATATATTTATGTTTATATTTAATAATTATAGTTTTATCGTAATTTGTTTAAAAAAAGGAACAACAGTGCAGCTAAGGGAGTAATATATCACTATGTGGATAACGGTTACGAGCAAAAACAAAATGTAGGCATGATCGGAAATGTTATGTGGTGAATGTCACAGTCTGCAAACCAACAGTTACGGGTTCGGTATCGCGTTGTGGTCAAATATTTTCCCTTTTTCAGTGATCTTCCTGATTAATACACTTAACGCTTTCAGTCTGATGTTTATTTCGGCCAATCTCAAACATTTATAGGAATACCTTAAAAGTTTTAAAAGTGATCAAGTCTCTTTTGAATAAAACTGGTAAACTCAAATCGTTATAGATATATAACCTGAATTCACGTCAAATAATGTAGCACGAAATATTCTTGTTCGACATTAACAAACATAACATATGACTGTTTGTCAATTTTACTTATTTATAGTGCCATTGTAACATTACTCTTTGTTCCGTGCCCTACATCCATTGTATTTATATCATCTGTAACACTTTGAAGACACGTCATTGTTAATGTTTATTGTTCTCTTTCTTTCCTGAAAAATCGCAAGACAAGATGTCTTAAATGACTAATGACGTGTTAAAGCAGTAAAGACTTTGTAGGATTCATCAAAATATTTTCGTAAAATTGAACTCAGACGATTTTTGTCGTTCAAAACCATGTGTTTAACAATATGTGTACATGTATTATGCGTCAGGTGTCTCATAACTGATAATATATTTAGGTATATTGTGTTATTGCCTTTATTTCAGGCTCCGCTCTTGGCATCAGTCTAGGTGTGAGCTTCAGCATTGTGGTCATCGTAATAATTACCACCTTCGGAGTCTGCGTTTATAGAAGAAGGTAAATACATAACCTTTGCGAAACTTTTAAGTTTAGTAGATGTACATTACTTTGAATTCCCCATTATCCCGCATTGCTGAACTTATAATTTGTTCATAAAACTTGAGTAAATGGTGGCTATATGTGTAGCATATTTTGCATTTCCCTACTGAAACGATGACCGAGTACATACACAGACTTAATTATTAAAAAACGATTTAAATGAGTTCCGTTAGGCGATTATTTAGAAGCAAACAAGTAACATCAATTGTTTTTATTTCACTGAATATGCTTCAGATATAGGCGTAAACCCCAAAATAAGCAAGTGTCCGTTCAAATGAACGCATTATATGACGTCAGTAGCCAAAATGAGACGCCTAGAAAACCAGAGCACCAAAATGAAAGTTATGAGTACGCAGTTCCAAGTCGGCTGCGGAAAAACGACATTAACCAACGTGGAGTAAAGGGTATTGAACATGAAATTGCTGACCTTAATGCTTATAGTAAAGTAATACCAAGGACAAAAAGGAACGTGAATACGATGGATTTGCAGTCTAGAAAAGAAAATAACACCGGCTTTTCTGGTGATGCCACTGTAATTAAAGCTGAAAACGCGGTTGAAGCGAGTAACGAGTATGATTTCTCTGCCACAACGGAACCAATCAACATGAACGTGTATGGCCATCTTTGTAGCCATGATCACGATGACGCATACGACGTCGCTTCGTGTACTCAAAAACAGCAGACGCAAGAAGGAATGAATGATTACGATAGACTAGATAAACGTTCTTTACAATAACAATGAACACCGACACTTTCTACATTTTAATTGCAGTCTTCTTTGGTGTTTGATAATTTATATATTTAAAACGAGACTTTAAGCTTGAACAAAACTTTTTGTGTTCTACTTTAATGTGCAACTGTCTGAATAATGATTACATTTGAATCGAAGCATGTAGCGTTATTTGTCTCAATAATCTGCTCATGCATTGAATGGTTGAAACTTAATAACCATTTCGAGTGGCGAAATCGGTAAAGATCACACCAAACTTTGATATTTCTACTCAAGGTTATATTCAGTTAATATCATCTGTTTTGGTTGTTGCTTTTTACACTTAAGCGATAATGTTTTAGTTGCTTCATCCAATAAAATATATAATATTGTAAAATATAGGGATGCAAGAGGTTAACCGGTTAACCGGTTAACCTACCGAAACGACCAGTTAACCGGTTACATTTTCGGAAAAAGGTTAACCTGGAAAAAAATATTTGAATTTTTTTTCTCATGGAATAATTCGTACGATTTTACTTTTTTCGCGTGACATACTGCCAACTTGCGCTGGCGACTAGTTAGAACAACATGCCGCACGATCGACGGTAATAAATAACGTGTCAACAATCAAAGTAATAAAACAATTAATCAATACCTTTGTGATAACAAACAGGCAGTACGTTTTGATAACTGACACTATATTTTTTTTTTGACTCGCTTAAATTTAACTAGCGAACTGCGGTGAGTGGGAGCTATTAGCGAAGACGTAATTGACACGTTTATTGAACTCGCGATAAAAAAAACAGTTGAGACATTAGACGGCTTATTTTGATGTTTTGTTTACCAATACCCAACACTGATTGCTCGCAAAAATACCGTGTTTATAAGTAACATTTTTATCAAGAATTGCATCCGTAGTTGAAATCTTTACGAGTTAACGTGCTTTTGTTTATCAAAAATTAATATAATTATGATAATATTTCGTCTAATGATTCCACCATTACCGTCCGATGAAAGTGTTATTAAAGAAAGCAAATTATTAACTTATTAAATAATTAAACATCAATTAAAAATAGATACAAAATAAAACCGTTGAATTTAGTATTTGTGTAATTGCTTAAAATTTTCGCGCTATGGTACGTTAACAAACATACGTAACTATCAGTATTTGAGATCATTATACTTAGTTACTTCGCTATTAAATAAATGTACTGATTATATTAAACATTCAACTTACGTATCGTGCAAAATTAATTTAATTTGCATCTGTGTTCTTTATTTTACCCACATTTTTTAATTGTATAATGAAAATCAAACGATACTACTTCGGCTACAAACGCTCAAATGCAAACAACAAAATATGTAAGTATCGAATAAGAAGAGATGCGAATTCGTTGGACACACATGACCCACTTTACAGCGAATAGAAAGGTAAAAACGTTTCTATATTAAGCCAATTTGAGTTTCAAAAATTAAAACAGAATGAACACACCATTTTTGTGAGCGATACGACGCGAACGCAAAATAAGCGGCCCAACCAAAAATAAGTTATTAACACGTGAAAATGAACATTGTGTAGTTTTTAAATTTTTTACCCCTGTGCATGTACGCAGGAAAACTAAATAAAATATATAGCATACATTTACAAAATTATTAAAATAAAATGTACAATACATTTTATTACGAAACTGGCATGTTATCAACGCAAGCGATTTCAAATTTGAAATAACGTTTGTTTCTACAGAGCTGTTCGAGCGGTATGAAATTTTTTACGTACTCTAAATCATTTTCACTACTTAAGGCGTTTCGGTTAACCGGTTAATAACCGGTTACGGGAAAAGGTTAACCGGTTAATGATTTTTGTAACCTCTTGCATCCCTAGTAAAATATATTGTAAGATAACCTTAATATTATTTCCGTGTATGCTTGCACTTGACTTGTTTTGATTCGTATTTCTTCAACTTGTCGGATATATTCAAGTACACAAATATATGAACCTTATGTCTCTATATGGCGAACAAAAATTGTGATCGTCAAAATATTAGGATATCCGGATAACAACAAGTGTTTATGGATAGTAAGTTGGTTCATTTTTCCTAGTGTAACGTAACAGCACCGTTATTGTTTATTCATATAACATAAATATTTTTTTATTGTTAATATGATAGAAATTTGCTTACAGATAATATAAATAATGTGATAGGAATGTGTAAGTACATTTAATTATCATAACTGTATGTGAGAATTATCAAGATATGTTTTAATAATATGACAAAATCATGTATGCATGTCAGAAATTAAATAAATGTTTGAATAATGTAAGAAAATGTTAAAAGTTTATTTACCTAAATATTTATAAATAAAATAACTGTTGTAATTAATGATACATCTTATATCATAATAATAAGGAAAATATTTGAATGTTAAAAACAATAATAACATAAATGAAATTTGGAAATTTAATAGTAAATCTTTGTGATAGAGTGGCCATGATGATAGGATTTGAAAATTACTATTTCTCGCAAGTAGAAACATGACATATCTTTGCATTCATTGTAAAGTAGACTAAATCAACAATTTGAAAGGTTAAAGATAGTATATTTAGATATGAGAATCTGCCTCTTAGAGACGTATATTTAATAAGGCTTCCAATTGATAAAATAGTCAACAGTATTGATACAGGAATTCTAATCTTATTAGATTCTTTCATATACCCATTGCAATCTTATTCAACTATAAGATTACATTAAAACTTTCCATCACCACAAATAATCAAATCAAATGTCTGGAGGGATTAAATGGGTACACGCACAAATAAGTTGGTTACTTTACTCATGGGGGAGTGTCCTGTAGAACAGTAATCGAACAACCAATCGGCAATTAACAAATAGCAAGAGAATTCTATGACCAAACCAATTACAAGTCAACAAGTAGTCAGTGAAACACTAATAACAAATCAAAGTTATAATTGAGTTTTATGCAATTAACCTGTAAAAAAATGTAGATGTGTTGTCAGAATAAAAGACTCAGATTTCGAGGTGAACGGATCGAGATAGATCCAATCATGTAGTTGTCAGACTGTACTTATATATTTGAAAATATGAATTATATTAGATATTAAATTTGACTGGAATTTACATATGGCGTTGTTGTTGAGTATTTCATTACACGTTGTTATATACGGATAAATTGACATTAATAGAAAGGGACGGACTTGCCCGTTTCGCATCTAACAAAATGTAGTTAATGCGAGTCACGTCATTATGGCAATATGGCAAGAGAAATCGGTCGATAGGTTACACACTATTAAATGAAGAGAAATGAACTTTGTTTGTTACTGTGTGTTCGCCACGAACAATAAGCGCTTACGCGACACTAGTTCCTTTTTATATAAGGAATAAGGAATTGTTTCTTATTCCTTATTAAAGCTTGACATATTTGATATAGGGTTTTAAAGAAAAATAATCCATACCATTCTTAAGTAAATCAAAACAAAACAACTCGAATACATTAACTTCATGTATTACGTTAAATATTATTGTTCCTTCTTCGCCCTGGTTTAAATCCAACCGATATTTTCTAATACGAATACTAAATTCTCATCAACAAAACCTAAAGCATATACCATTATCTTACATGTTTGTGAATAAAAGTGCAGCCTTGTACATTTCAACATGTTTGCTTTTATTTATAATTAAGTTCCTTTTCTTATTCATTATTAAAGCCGAATAAGAAACTGGCATTTTCTCAAACATCATTGCCACAGATCCAAGCTTAACCATATATTAATGAACATAATTATATATAGTTTGTATATTTAAAATACTACTTGCAATACATTCCTACTTAGGTTTAAGTAATGATAATCCCGTTCCTTATTCAGTTTGAATAAGGAATACGGAACTGGTTCCATATTGCTTATTCAAAGCGAACAAGGAACTGGAATGTTCTTTCTATAAATTATAAATTTAGATGAACCAAGGTGACGAATAAATCAAAGAAAATTATTGTAAATGTAGGACGGGTATACAAATATAAATAGCAGTACATTTCTACTTTGTTGTATTTAAGTATAATATAGTTTCTTCGGTTTAAATACGGTATAAGGAACTGGTTCAACACGAATAAGGAACTGGCATTTTCTTACTTTACAAATACATTAATTTGAATAAAGAGACGCATAAATCAATGAAAATCTATGTAAATGTAGGTTGGGATTTTTTTTTATTGCAGTACATTTCTTCTTAGATCTCTTTTGTAATAATAACTTAGTGCCTTTTTTGCGGCTGGATAAGGAAAGCGTAACCAGTTGCACTATCTAAAATATAACTGATTACCACCGAGAACAGCGCCATATTGTCGGTTCCCACGACGTTAAATCGTGCGCCAATGTTGAAGGTTGCCAAATGTAACGTTGGCATCCGAGAGCGAGAAAACGCGCTTTTTGAGCTAACAAATCTATTGAAATAAAACAAACCAATCACATCATAGAGAGTTTTGGTTTTTAACTGAAAAGAACACACACAACAACAAGAACGAAATACAGAGGAATTTTGATGAAACTTTCCAGTCTAATAGATGCACCTTGGCCGATGCTTCCGGTTCAGTCTCGCTTTATTGTGACATCTTTATTGTGACGTCGCATTGATGACAACGCTGTCCGACATATTGGCGTTCGGGCGAATACAGGTCTGTTACGCTTAGAACGACGAAGGACTGTTAACCATCAAGACCATTGCCGTTTTTTGATCCCACGGTCAATAATCGTGTGCCGACGTTGAAAGTCGTTGGTCTGCATGAGCGAGAAAACGCGTATTCGCACTAAAACAAAAATAAGACGAAAACACACTTTTACAGCTCGGATGCGCGCTTTTTCGTTTCAATTATAATATACAATAAAATATTTAGGCATTTCGATGAAACTTTTCAGTCTTCAAGAAGCAAACGGACCGCTGCTTCGGGTGCAGTCTTTCTTTTATGGTGACGTGTTGATGTTGAAATCTTTTCCCATGCCTAATCATACCCCTTTGTAACTATTTTCGTATGAAAACGGAATGAGATATTTAAAACATGTTTAGTTTTCAGCTATCATATAGTGTTGACCAAAGTTCAGGGTCAGATAAGCCATTAAGAACTGTACCAGAGATATAAATAACAAATCTTAGATTAAACATCAACAATAATAACGAATATAAAGCTGTGCTATGCGATAATGATCCGAATTTAAGTAGCCGAAAGTGTGGCCTCTGAATTAGGAATTTGGTGTATAGTTAGTTCCTTATTCGGAAGCCTGTATTTCGGACGATCACTTTCGGATATGTTATATTTTAAATGTTGTGTGTGTGTTATTTAAACGTGGTTATGTTATATGGATATTTTCTGTCCCATTTCGTATTATATTCTATTTGACAATAAACGCTGAAAACAAGTATTATGAAGACGATAATAAGGAAATGGTATGGCCTTTCTCGAACAAAAATTAAAATAAACCAAAGAATACTTAATGACATTACTAAATGTAGGTTCGAAATTAAAGAAATTTATTGCAATATACACGTATATCTACATAGTTTTATAAAATAATAACACAGTTCCTTATTCAGTGTGAATAAGGAATAAGAAACTGTTTCCTTATTCTTTATTCAAATCGAATAACAAACTGGCATTTTCATACTAAGCAAACTATTACAATGAACCAAAGTAACATAGAAATCAATGAAAATAATTGTAAATCTAGGTTAAGTATCAAAAACATTACATGCAGTACTCTACTTAAGAGTTTCATTTAATAACCATTTGATAACCTTTAACCTATTTTTAATGTTTCAAGCCAGAACCGTAACTCAACCAAGATGAATTTGGGATTAGTAAATCATTTCCAGAACAAGAGATTTCTCGATGCCTGATTATCACACCAACTGGTTTGTCAATGTCCGCTCACGTACTTCTTAAAATTACACTTGGCATCCTTAAGTATTCTACAAATTACCCATCGTTGGGAAAATCTACTCACAGGTACCCCAGAGTTTGGCCGGGTGCCTTTAAGCGTATTTTCCTTACCTGCGGCACATTGTAGTATTCGAGTAGTTGTATCCGAGCCGAAAACGACCAATATAGCCTTGCAGGACGTGTCTCTGGGGTCTTATTTTAATCCTGGTGTTTAGTAAACTGTTTCATACCTGAGTTTCAAAACAAAAAAAGACTTCAGGATTAAACAATAATAATGATAGTATCAAATTTCCTGAATAATCTTATGCTGACGGAAATTTCCGAAAAAACATTACGTTACGAACATAAAAACAATGATTTTTTTTTTTGCTTTTATTGAACCAATCGTTCAAGACGAAAAAGTACCAGCATTATTTGATAATGTAAGTGGCAAAATCAAAAAGGTTGCACACAAGGGACGTTTTACACAATAATTTAGGAACAACAACTTTTGCATTAGAAAACTCAAAACGATTTACACTCGATCGTCGGGACAACGATCTTTCTATTTTCCTAGGCCCGATCTGAATTTGAGACGCCTCGGGCCGAAATAAATATTTTTTTATGCTTAAAGGGATCTTTTCATGGTTTGGTAATTTGACAAAATTGAAAAAAAATGTTTCAGATTCGCAAATTTTCGTTTTAGTTATGATATTTGTGAGGAAACAGTATTACTGAACATTTACCATAGTCCAATATACCCATTAAAGAATCTTTATAATTAGTGTTTCATGGCAGTTTACTGTTTTATAACGATTCGATGGTGACGTACTTAATTCTTTTCAGCTTGTAGATTAACTATTATAACAAAGTAGCCTTCCTCAAACCACCCATCAACGTTTGTTTCACATAAAACAGAAACATTAATATCAACAATGATGTCAATCAAAAAGAATACAACTGTCAACAGAAACTATAGTTCTTAGTCGTGCTTCCACTTCATTCGGTAAATAACAGCAGTAAAGTAATAAATATATAAATTTAGGCTTAACATATAACCTATGTTATAAAACTAACACCATTTTAATACTCGATCATCATATATTTAAAATAATGTTCTATATGGTCTGTATCTTTGATATAATTATTTTTGATGTTCTATTTTTGTATTGTGCACCGGAAAAGCTAAGGATCGGTCAAACTCGTATTGCATCATAATAAAACTAAATCAGGGAATGATTTAAAAAGATTTATGTAAAATACAGTAAGATATTTACCAAGTTGGTATAAACGATGTAAATGCAGAATTTTACGATGCTCATTCACTGACAAACATATCCAGAAGACAATAACGTTCTTTGACTGCTGTCTTAAAGTTATTCAGTTGTATTGCATGACATTTCAACATTTCATGACTTCTAAAGAAAATTATACATGAGCGATGGATGAATCACAATAAAGTGTTGTGATATGTTTGTTAAAGGCACTTGTTCACTGATTGATGCATTTATAATTTTCATTGTTTAAATTAAATAATACATACGTAAATGTAAATAACGTACAGATATATTGTAAGTACCATTTCTATAACATAATTTAAGCGCTTAAAGTGACGCAATTATAGTTTATACAGCTATGGAATTCTTTGAAATACGTGTAATGATTCTTGGATTCCGTTAAAAGCGTTAACAAAACGCAGATCAATTACGACAAATAACACAATTAGCACAGTCGGAATGACCAGGTGGTTAGATCGACAGTGTTTAAACTGGCCTTCCGGATTCGGTTCGCGTTATTGCAAAACAACGTCCCCACCTTCTTATTTGATCTTCCTTATAAGTTAACTTAAGTCGTTTGATGGTTGTTTTGGCCTAACCAAATCATTTCATTATATGCTTAAAATATATATTAAATGTTTGAAATATCTGATCGAGTCTCGTTTCAATGAAACTAGCCCTTCAAATTAGTAAATCGTATAACACCATAATAATAGCGAAATTGAGTATCTTAAAATGTTCTTGCCCGAGGTTAATTTCAATCAATAAAAAGTGCATCTTCTTGAATAACACATATTGTGTCATTATCATATACATAATTGTTTGTTTCTCATGTGCCACATTTCTATTTGTTCACTGTTTTGGACTGACCAATGACGAAACATAAAAGTAGTTAACGTCTAAACACGTGTGAAGTAAGTAAACAATTTGTATGTGAAGAACGTAACATGATATTGTTTCGTTAAATTTAAAAATAAGTATTTTGTGGTTTACAGTCATAAGAAAAAAGTATCTAACACTCCAATCAAGAGTTTTGTTAATTAATTTGTTCTTGTAAATTCGATCACAACTGCACAATTAGAGAACTCTGTTTATAAATATATTATGCACTGGCTCGTTGTTGATACTTTAGTAACATATATGGTTTTCATACCTTAATGATACATGTGCAGGCTCAGCTCTTGACATCGGTTTAGGTTTAAGCCTAAGCATTGCGGTCATATTAACAATTACCATTTTTGGTGTCTGCGTTTGCGAAATGATAAATTATTATGAATAAAACAGTAATTAGTATTCCCCCTAATTTTTGGATACGTAATTAGTTAGGCACATAACTTTTCAATAAAATTTAAGAAAACTTTAGTCAAACATGTACATGTATGTCCAGTCCGTTTAACATTTATCCACGGAAACACGGACCTAAATACATTCAATAACGTTAATAAAAACACCTATTTAAATGATTTCCGTTAAGCTATTTTTAACAGCGAACATATATATTATAAACACTAGTGTCTTCTTTCTGTAGGAAAATTAATTCCGATTCTGTACGCAGCAGACAAAAATGTGGGCACAAGGAGTTGGATGATTCATGTTTATGACGAAATAAACAAGAGTGAAGAATCAACAAATGCGGCCTTCAAGGTTGATATATAAGATAAAATAAAAACTGATGGAGAGAAGGAGCATGTCTATGCAAGTATGACATCGACACCAAAATACTAATGAAATAATCAGCATAATTAATTCTTTAGTCGAATGATGTGGATATGTCTGTAAAACTGACAACTGGAAACAGCACTGATTAATAAGTTTTAAGAAAAGGTACGGAAAATAAAAGCTGGCGAATATATGCTTTCCCTCATTAATGTTTTAGAGAAGTTAAATGTACCACGTAGTACTTTTAGTTTCAATACTATTGTATTTTAATGGTACATACACCCTACGGATTTGATGTAACCGACAAGAGATTGCTGGTAAAAATGTTATATGAAACTACATAAGTGTTTGTGTACAACTGCAATAAACATATTGACATTCATCAAAACCATATAAAATTTGTCTTGTATTAAATATATGTTTAAGTTTGTTATTTTGATCAATACAATTATGCATACAATTTTCTTTGCTATTGTTGGAAAAAGCGTTTGCATTTTTACGAGCTATGTTTTACCAAATTTCCGAATTTTAGTTATACATTTTTTGTAATGAATACAATATACATTTAAAACTTTTGCGATCAAAATCCCTATATTTATGTTTGAGCATTGCGCATTTATCATACCTACAGAAAATAGCGCTTTACTAACTACGTGTTTTAACGAGTTTTAAAACCACGTTGAAACCAATAATGTCATAATTTTGCAACGTTGAATGACGTTCAACTATAGTATATATGTTATACATGTATGACTAATGGAGAAAGGATTTTAAACAAGAAACACGTTGTAATCAAGGAAATGTTAAACGGGCAACAGATGCACATCAATGAACTTTCCGTTCTAGGTCTTTCCGAGAATATTCATTTAATTATCGTCATCGTACGATGACCCGGAACATTTGTTATACACCTCTACTTATTAACCCTTGCCTATAGGTTTTAATACTATAAGGCAGTAAACAGATTTTCTGTTAATTTAAGACGCACTTAAAAAGAAATAATGAAATATAATAGCAACTATGTTGCATTTAAAGGCTGAATTACTATGAAGATTGACGTCTGACGTGTTTGTAATGACGTCACGAGTACTTGCGGTTAATATTTGTAAAATATGTTTTTACTGTTTTGTTACGTTTGTGTCTTGAATGTATTTCATCTTGGTATGAAATTGTTAGTTTTGTTGAATTATATTCTATTTCAACAAAAAAGATGATTTTATAGTTAAATCCGAGTTATCCGCTAATATTTACCAAGATAACAACATTCTGTTGACATGATGTAAATATATGTCATGCAGTGTTATGTTAGGCAGATATCAGTGTAGCGGTATGATTAACTTGAGTATCGTCATTGTGAGTCGATGACCCAGAACACCTACAAATGAACCTCAACTGATTAGCGCTGGTATATACATTACCGCTTTGACAGCGTTTTGTTACTTCCGCTTCAATTTTATATCTCACTTAAACGTAATTGAACTGTTTACCAATCTGCATCAGATGTTTTCTAACTGAAATGGACTTAAGGGTTCTCTGTGTATTGGTTGCAGTGGCCTATGTAGATGCTAGTGGTACGTTTTTGAGCCATGGGTTATAACTTCATAATATATACGTATACACATTTAAATACGATACAGAGAATTCTCTACAATACAATCAAAAAGAGTAAATATAGTGACTGTAATTTTGCGTAATGATTCAGATTTCGAAAATTAAAGTTTGATTATTTATCGCAAATATGGCGAAAAGTTGAATTTGTAAATCTTATTGTACTTTGAAATTGTTTTAAATTAGTTATTTAAATATTTTGTTGAAGCTCGGATTCTACATGTAAAGTCAGAAAATAAATATGACATATTGTTATTCATTTTTATTATATGCTTAACGTTTGAAATGGGTTTTTATTATATTCTGTAATCATTGCTATAAATATTTATTTGATAAGCATGTAACTATATTTGCGACAATTGAAACGTTTACAGCTCGTTTCATGTGTTATTTTCAACCGACGACTTGGACGTCTGCTATGCAACACTGTCTTAATGGATAGATTATCCGGATTTATACAATTGGCTACTTTAATTTGATAAAGTGCTGCCCAAATGTTAAATCGGTTAAGCAAACTTAAGGCAGTGTCGAAGCTCACATTTAGAACATTTAAGTTGATAAAAAGTATACACTTAATCACAAAGCAAACAGCATATATTTGTATTTCATTTTCGATGTTTATGCTTGATATGAGTTGTGAGTTATTGTTTACTACCAACACCATTGCGACAAAATGCTGGCAAACGAAAACTAGGAACAGGTATTTACATACACTTCAAACTATGCTCGATCGCGACGCTTTAACGAATTCTTTAGTAATATACTAATTTATCTCTGTCAGAAGTCTAAGAGATGCTCCGTCGTAACGGACGTCTGAAGATACGTCTGGGTCGTTTTAGACCTGAGAGCGACACTAGTTACCTACTTGTTTGTCATAATCTATAACTGAACAAAAGCAATACAAAACATTTATTATATAATGTTAATGCACAAACTTGTGTCAGAGATACGATTAAATAATAGAAAACAATCTAATTTTGTTTATTACCAACCTCATCGTAATGGAACCAATATGGCATATCACACCATGTACCTAAATAATAATGTTTTTCTGGTTTTGTCTTTCCAAATTTAGGTACACAAGAAATCAAAGCGCTGTAGGCACTGAAGGCCTGGGGCTAGGTTTAATGTGACGTAAAATGAATTTACGATGTTTAGTCCGAATTTCTCCCTTTGTCCGAATTTATACGGATTGACCCCAGCGGTTGAGTGCAGAAGCTCAGAGACTGTAAGACAAAACAATAGCTGTGCATATACTTCAGTGTACATAGACGGTGGAGGACAACACGATACTGGTTGTGGGAACGATAACCTTTTGTTCAAATATACAGATCTGGTAGAGGTTCGTCTACATAGGCGGTGAAGATATACAACAACAACAACAACAACATGGCCGCAAAAAAACTGTTATTGTTGGCATCAAATAAATCACTTTCAATAGCCTAAAATAGCTTTCTATTACATAATTAACAGATCAGGAAAACACTCATACTTCCTTTGCAATGTTTATACAAAAGAAAATCCACTTAAGCCCAAGTCCCACTTTTGCCGGTAGAGCCCCGGTCCATCCCAGTTTGCTAACGCCGGTCGACCGGCGAGGACCGGGATGATTCGTATAATTTTTTTCACGCAGTCACACTATTTTCCGGTGCCGCCCCGGTTGAAGCCGGTCAACAACCCGGCAGAGTCCCGGTCAACCCGGACTGGCTACGGTTTATCCCGGTGAAGCCCCGGCAGAGCCCCGGTTGTCGCCGGTAGGGCCCCGTTGAAAGCCGGCAGCGTCCCGGCATAGCCCCGGTTGTCGCCAGTAGTGCCCCGGTTGATCCCCAGTGAAAGACGGCAGAGCCCCGGTATACCGTTACACCGCCGGCACTAACCGTGTCTATACCGGCATCATTTTCTTTTGTTAACGCAGAATAAAATAACAATATCTTAAAATATGTTTATAAATACCAAATGTCACGATTTCAAAAAATGTATCAGAAAAAAAATCTTCTTAATGTCTCCGTAGACACTCGTATCTCTTTGGCCTATACCGTCGAGTGATAAACTTATTCTTGCATGAATATGCAAACAATTATAAAAACTATGTCGTAGCCAATGCTTAGCAATTTTGCTTCAATAATATTTGTTTACGTTTTATGACACTGCCATCTTATATAGTGATGTTTTGTATGTACAAGGCGGGTTATTGAGATCTGCGAAGAACTTATTTGATTGCGGATTAATTACCGCCAAGTGGTAAATCGGACTTTTGGGAATTCATTCATTCGTGGGTTTTGGCAGCCAGCCAATTCTGACTGTCTCAGAAATTTGTAGCATTGCTATGGCCTAAGGGCTACGCCCCTGGCCAAAAACATGTCATGGATCATTAGGAATAGTCAATGTGTACACAGAGACTCGCACATATATTTTAGATTTATCAATAAATTATAATTATGGATAAAAAACGTTCATTTCATTATTTAAGTTATATTTTTCAGACAAACATCGGGTCAGCATCATTAAAAACACGCATTATGACAAACAATGAGGAGTTGATAATTCATATAATGCTATCAACACACCGACGGTGCGACACACCATAGAGTCATACAACTAATAAACGGCCTCTAAGATTGGGGAAGCGGGCAACGACAACGAGCGAGGCCTGGTCTAGG
Source organism: Dreissena polymorpha (assembly GCF_020536995.1). Lineage (NCBI taxonomy): Eukaryota > Metazoa > Mollusca > Bivalvia > Myida > Dreissenidae > Dreissena > Dreissena polymorpha. Next base: position 54,264,311 of record NC_068362.1, read on the forward strand.
GGAGATAACCCTGGGTTATGGTTAGGTTTGGGTTAGGGTTAGGGGTCGGGTTACGGTTAAGGTTAGGGTTAAGGCTAACCCTAACTCTAACCCAACCCCTAAACCCTAAGATTGTCAAGGACCCCTGTTTGTTATAACCTCAAATGCAGGTCAATGCCTCCCCAATTGCAACTACAGACGATCTTCGACAAAAAGCCTTTGAGACATAACCACTGCCCTCACCCACCCCTCACCTGCTACCACCCCCCTCCCAAAACCAACAAAATGACTATTTGTGATACAATAACAAAACAAAAAAACGTGATTCGAAATTGGGAGAGGGGTTCAGCTGGAGTAGGATGGCATCTTATGCCGAGTGCCAGTGGACATATCAACGTTTCCTTTCATTTTCTTAATGACGTTTACCTTATATGTTTCCATTCCGTAGTGGACTTAAGGCACACCGTTTACTTCAATATTTTTGCATCGCAATCGAGATGCCCATGTACCTGTACAATTATTCGTATTTTGCGTTAGCATGTACGGTTGTATCGCAGTATGAGCAATTATAATTGTGTAATTATGTATAATGCCATGCTTACCCGTGAACAGAACAAAAAACGTTGAACAAGGGTAGAGTATCATTGATATTAGGATACTTGATAATTTCAATGCAGGCTATGTAAAACTAAGCATGATTTTAATGTATGCGGTATTTGTGTTGCAAAACATGGGCGGCAATTTAAAACACCTTCGAAATATAAAAAATGTCCGCTTACGATGAAACTAGAATGTCAACTGTTTAGACAATGCGATCTAAAAACTAACTCACATGCAATAATTGAATTTCAGAACGTAAAACAGTATATTCCTACCATCACAGGGATAAAATGATTGAATAACTTATTAAGTAATTTGAATTCTCTTTAGCTCATCGTTCTTGTACTATAACATGTTTTAAGCCCGTTTTAAAACAAACATATTGATTGGATTGGATGACAGTTATGAATGACAGATATGTCGTCAGGCTGCCAGGGATCAATTGCGGTCTACCAAATGTTGGATCGTACTCCGATTACGTTGGGTCAGATTTGTCTCTATATACTATTTCGGCTAACCATTCCCTGTAAAAGACAGTAAATAAGCAAACACACAAAAATTAAGTAAGATATGGCGCTAGATTACTTTAGTTCGACACAAACATCGTGTTTGGTGCTAAATAAGAGTAATAGTAAATGCATTTTTGGACGAGGTATACACAAATAATATTCGAATTTACTTATCTGTCTGTGTGATGTAAAAAAATACCACACATATATGGATTTCATCAATAAAGGAAAAAAAACGACCCATTAGTGAATTATTATTTATTTGTAGTGGACGAAAACGATGCAAACTTAACAATCATTTGAACAAAACACGCACATCAAAACAGAAAGGCCTCCACACGGTTTCCTTAATCCCATGTCCAATCTTGTCATTATGACCAATGTAAACAATATCTTCTGATTCGGGTTTGACGTCACTGTCCAACGATGAGACGTTCATACTTGGGTAACATGAGTCTATCGAACTTTCGTGGCTAGAAAACGCGACGCCAGAATTATTCAAAGGAACAGTCCAAGCTTTACAATACCCTCTAGGAAGCACGTTAGGATTGGTAATTGGTGAAAGTCCAGGAGTGTTCAGCGCGTATAACGACATTTTGCTCACGTCATTCGCCCTCACAGGTGTAGACATGTTATGTTCCCCAGGAATTTGATTTCTGACACATCTTTGAGGAACATTCAGCGCCATTTGTAAATGATCATTCAGTGCGCTGATCTTCTTCAAGTCTGTCGATTTCTGAGCGGTTAGGTACGTCATAACTTCATTTGCACAAGCCTGGAAACCGGATAAATAGGCTGTCGACTCGGTTGTCTTGGATACTGAACAGTGGCGCTGTTGTAGGTGCTCAGGGTGTAGCACTGTGAGGTCTAGAATGTCTTCCTTGTCTACACGCGTCATGGAAGAAGTCTGGGGTTACGAATGAAAATTGTATTGTGCATTTGGAAAATAAAACGAAGACTTATATCAATGTTTATGCATTTGTTGTATGTATAATATATATGCTAATTATTTGTGGTTAGTTCATTTAAGTTTCACATCTATAATAATTGCACAAAATTAACAACATTGTATGTTAATGTAATACACGCATATTGAACTAATGTTGAGCCCTTTACGCCTTGCCTTTGCTACTTGTATGTGAACAGATAAGATATCCAACAACATACCTTGTCACATGCAAAAATGCTGCAATTTGAGGTGATGATGACAGTGATAATGACCTTGTCTTAACAGTTACCTTTATTAGAAGTATACTGGTGTTGATTGAGTTACTATTTCCGCAACAAATACCGTTATGTCTACATTACACATGCATCTTGAATTTTTGACTAAATAAGTAATAACAAATATGCGTTACCTGTTCTCTGATGGTGTCCGTTATGAGCCGCTTCAGTTGGTCGATGCTGTGGTTCATGCGCTCCCGTCGCTCCTTCTCCACCAGCGGCTTCCGGATCTGAAAACACAGGATCCTATGGCGTTATTGTTGGAGCTATATAAGATGCGTGAATAGCATAGCATATTGAATTATGCAAATTTTGAGATTGATTCTATGATAATGGTAATATTTCGTCGGTAGTTAATTGATTCTTCACCTATATACAATTCTTTCTGTAAATTCACCTTTTGTGATGTACTGAGCAACAGCCGTTCGAGTATGAAATTGCAACTTGTCTCGAACCACTTGCAAAATTGCGTTGTGCATAATATTAAATGCGATCACGTTAAAAGCTGACGTTTTAAAATATGTGTTATAATTATGCGCCACTGCTTCGATTGGTACTTCAAGATTAATGTTAGATGGTCTTGGATATATTTCCCTTTCGAGGATATATTTCCCTTTTGAATGGTAAACAGATGTAGTCTAAAAGACAGTTTGCAGTAGGTTATACAAAGTTCCATATTAAAATAACATTCAATTTGTAATGATATTTGATCAAAGCTCACCTTTCTCAAATAGCTGGAGTTCTCCTTTCCACATTTGTGCAATACAGACATGTTCATCGTGTATGGAAACAGCGAAAGTAACTCTTGCTCAAGAGAAAATCTAAACAACTTTAAACACCAATTTGAATTTGCGATATTTTTCTATCTTAGTTGATACTATTTTGATACTACGAGATATGAATCAAGACTTATATACCCCACTTACACGTGTCAATTAAAGGCACGAGTTGACCGTCATTAACACGTCACGTGGATATCCTTAATTAGCAGCAAACATGTAATAAACGCGTGACAAACACGTAACACTTAAGTAAAACGAGTCAACGTGTGCCACAAAGTATGTATCAATAAAAGACCAATTAGTTATATAAATTAAAGGAACAATTTAAGTATTTTTCCAATAAAATAACACTTTACTCAAATTAATTGATAATTTATCGGCGGATAGAGTAGAAGTATGGGCACAGGAATTTAATAATAGTTATTATTCTCTGATTCATGTAATAAATACTGTTGTTCTCTCCAAACTGTTCAATCCAACCTGTTCGAAGCACCCAACACATCATATGTAAAGCGACTATGTATAAGCATCAATTTAAAATAATACTACTATTTAAACTTTTCAATTTACCAGTTATATTTAACATATTTTAAATTAGTTTTAATTAATTAAATTAAGTTAATAAATTATAGGCTGTGTTATAAGCTGTGCGTTATGTGAGTAAACTATCAAATAATGTGTCCATGGATTCGTAAAACAAAAAAGAACTGTTAAAAATAATGCTGATATGTTTTATGTAATAAATACCAGGCGTTAAGTACCATTCATGAGCCCAATACATACTTAATTGAAAGTTACAGATACAATATACAATTTTTGTATGCTTGCCGGCACATTAACTCTTTTTATTACAACCTATTTTATTCGTAAGCTTCATTTAATGTTGATCTCATACGCCTGTCCAAGTAAACATTAACATATAAATATATGAGCATTTTCTCTGACCAAAGCAGTAAACAAATCATGTTTATTAGGAGGTAAACAACACAGCTAATACATAGGTTTATTTTTTACTTGAATTCTTGAACAAATACTTACATTGTATGTCTATCTAAAATATATCAATAAATGTACAAACCATATATTATCTTGTATGAAGTGGATGTAATTATGACATCATATTTAATTAGCTTTTGTCTCTTACAAAAGAAAAAAACGAAGTAACACCACATCAGCTTTTGCACAAGCATGTATAAAGGGACTATGTTGTTAAACTTTACAAACAATAAAACAAATATAAAAGTTATATAAAAAAAAAATCTTAAACATATTGTCAATATAGTAGAATAAAACATACATCTTTGATTTACACTTTTTGCGTATAATTGTATACTTTAAATGTAGAATAATTATTGCTTAATACTTTTTTTTCAAATATACCAAAACAGTTCACGAGACCGTTATATTTCCCGATGTGATTCTCTTACCCTTCAAATGGTAGCCTTCACCATACTGTGGCTTAATAGTTCCATCCTTTGTATGATATAAACGTCCTGAGAGTTTAGTGAGAACTGATACGACATAAACAACAAAATTGCAATACATGCTTAAAATTTGGACCTTCTAACATTGACCTTGAGTTGGCATGACTGGCGTCTGTACATTGTATGAATCAAAAAACACTTGAGATACGGTTACATTACCATACTTTTAAGAGCATATGGGATCGTATATGAGTCGAGCGGACACAATAACTGTACATGTGAATGAAGGCTAATACCTTGATGACTGGCTTATAATGAATTCCTTCATATTAAGGTCCCAAATGAGAAAAAAATGATCAAAGTTTCACGTCGATTCTTTTAAGAGTACAAGGGATATGAAGACTAATACATAATACCTTTAATTGTGACCTTAACCTAAGGTTAGAATGAATCTGCGCATTTTAATAATTACCTAAACACTTAGGGCAAGTGTTGTGCAAATAAATCCTTCAAAAAGTACCGGTATATAAGATATCGAGTGGACTCACACATGGAGGCTCAAAACCTTTGGCGTTCTCGTTTGACCTTGAACCTGAGCTGGTATGACTCAGTACATGTACTTTATTAAGTAACGTAAATACTTTAGCAGTTTTCATGAATATCTGCAAATGGTAGAGTATATATCGACTCTACCGACAGACTGACGACGAATGACAGTCGTAAATTTTCCCCCATAAAGCTTTGCGATGGGGGAATAATAACTGACCAACATGAAATATATTTATGTATAAATTACATTCTAATCACACTCGTCAACACCTAAATAACTCCTTATTTAATTTGCACAAGCGATCAAAAAATAGACACAACCAGAATACTCACTTTGAACGTTATTGTAATATATTGTTCAATAGAAAAACAGATCATTATACCAGTTCACAGTTGCGTCATTAATGTGTCAAGAAATGCCGAGCCGCAATGTTTCGCGAAGAACAACTTGCGTTATTCTTTTTGTACCTTGATAGCGCTCCCGTTGTGTTGTTGTTTCTTTGTAAAATAATGCTCTTCTTAACAACGTAACGTGTGAACGTGATCTAAATGTCATTAGGTGAACAGATATCCGAACCACCGACGAATGAACCTACCGGTGCTCGCCACAGCATCTACCCCATAGAGATAAACTGTATGCCGCGCAGTAAGACACTGTCCCATTTAAATAAGCCGTGGAATGTGAGATATAGATCAACAAAAATTGACTGCAATAAAAGAACGCCTCGAAAGTACGTGACTTCGTATTTATTCATAGTAGTACATCAATATCAAACTTAACAAGAAAAACATATAACAGTCTATATAAGGATTCATTTTAAACTAAAATGGTCTCCAGAATGAATCCTTAATCACGTGACCAATGTCCAATAGAAACATCGACTTCAGATATGACGTCGCTGTTTTCCATAGATGAAACATTCATACTCGAGTAACACGAGTCCGATATACTCTCGTTGCTTGAGAGCGAGACGCTTGAATTGCTTTCTGAGAAAGGTCGCTCATGGTAATATCCTTTAGAAAACGCACTTGCGTATGTGATGGGAGAAAAATCCGAAGTGTATATGTCGACATTTTGCTGACGTCATTTATTCTCACTGGGGTAGACATCTGATATCCACCGGGCATCTGATTTCGAACACACTTTTGAGGAGCAGGCTGCGTCGCTTGTAGATGATCACTCAGCGCTTTGATCGTCTTCATATCGGCAGATTTCTGAGGGGTAAGGTACGTGATTACCTCCCTTGCACAAGCTTGGAACCCGGATGTGTAGGCGACCGACTCTGTTGCCATGGAAACTGAGCGGTGGCGTTGTTGAAGCTGCTGAAGGTGAAGCACTGTGAGGTCCAGAATGTCAGCCTTGTCATGGGAGACGTCTGGGGATAAGAATAAACAAATGTATTGTGCATTTGAAAAATAAATCAAAGACGTAATGCTTTAGGCTACAGTATATGTTCAAACATACTGTGTCAGTGTCTTAAATTGCAAATGCATGTTTGCTATAATCAAATAAAACTAGTGAAGCTTTTAAATAATGAGTACAATGTATCTACTTTTTATAAAAATGCACATTACTGGATATGAACTAATTTATTGAAGTTACCTCGTAAAACAATTACACTAGTTCGACATCTTTGTCTGAATTATAGTCCAATGCAAACAACCATTAATTGAACTAGTAAAACAAAGCTCACTACAGATACACTTATAGTACATATATGACAAAACGCATTCTCAGTATGGAAAATTTACAGGTAATACAATTTACACCTAGACACAGTTAAATGTTTTATTTAAGCTTCTCAGAGCATGTGCCCTTAGCCTTCAAGTAGTTTATTAGATCCCATGTGTCATTTGCGACTTTAAATCGTAAAATAACGTCGTTGTTCTTACGAACTTCTTCTGTAGTTGACTCACCCCTCCCCCACATTGCTAAAGTCGTTGTTTTTTTAAAACTTGTTCATCAGTAGAATTTTTCATGTTCGTATCCAAGCCACGTGAAAACACAAAACCAGTATCAGTACATATTAAATCAAAGTATTTGCGACTATGGGGTTTACATCACGAATGGTTCCATAAATCTTTGATAAAAGCAAAATTGCAAACCAGCAATTGTTGTTTAGTATACCCTCGTTCGTGTTATGCCTCCCAGTAATCCAGTCCCTTGGCATCTCCCGTGTGCAAAAAAGAGTGAAAACTGATTTATATATCATTTTGTAGGTAAATGTCTGAAGTGTCAGAAAATTTTGGGTGGACGTGCCGTGAGATGGTACGTTGTTTGTATTTCAAGATGGCGTCCAAGATGGCCGCCATAAATGATAAAAAAATCCAATTATCTGTTTTTCAGTCTGAATTTTCTGAAATTGAAGAAAATGGCAGTCCTTATTTTCAATATATCAGCATAAGGACAAGTCTGAACAACTTAATATATTACTGCTCGCCACAACATCTACCCCATAGAGATAAACTGTATGCCGTGAAGTAAGGCACTGTCCCATTTAAATAAGCCGTGGAATGTGAGATATAGATCAACAAAAATTAACTGCAATAAAAGAACGACTCGAAAGTACTTGACTTCGTATTTATTCATAGTAGTACAGTAATATCAAACTTAACAAGAAGAACATATAACAGTCTATATAAGGATTCATTTTAAACTAAAATGGCCTCCAGAATGAATCCTTAATTACGTGACCGATTTCGTCGCCATGTCCAATAGAAACATCGACTTCAGATATGACCTCGCTGTTTTCCATAGATGAGACATTCATACTCGAGTAACACGAGTCCGATATACTCTCGTTGCTTGAGAGCGAGACGCTTGAATTGCTTTCTGAGAAAGGTCGCTCATGGTAATATCCTTTAGAAAACGCACTTGCGTATGTGATGGGAGAAAAATCCGGAGTGTTGAGAGTATTTGTCGACATTTTGCTGTGCGCAATGAAACAGTAAGAAGTTTTACAACAAAAGTAGATACCGGTAAATTATGAAACTGGACAAGATTTGATGAGTTCTATATCTATACTTTACCGTACGCACTGAATAAATATGGTATAGTTTACGATCTTGATGATATCAAGATACACGTACGTCGTGTATAGTTTTGTGCAATAACGTTTAATATTTAAGTAACACGTGGGAAACAATAATAAAACATTAACACCGTGCGTTACCTGTTCTCTAATGGTGTCCGCTATGAGCCGCTTCAGTTGGTCGATGCTGTGGTTCATGCGCTCCCGTCGCTGCTTCTCCACCAGCGGCTTTCGGATCTAAGAACAGAGGGACACATAATGTGAGTGATGCTGTTCAGTGCCCATTAAAAATTCAACGTGTATACCACCATCTTGGCTCTAAAGTGAATTATGAGCTACTTTTTATGACAATAGCAATATTTTGTTGGCAGCGAATTGGGTAATGGCCTGTATTAAATGCGTTTTCTTGTAAACAGGTGTACCCTGATATTACAGATAAGAGGCATTTCTGCTATTAAGTTACAATGCATCCTTTATATGTATGTGTGTTAATGAAACTTCCTAAGAAGCAGAAGTTATATTGTTATACATTTTATGGGTTCGGTTATTACTAAAACTCAAAATGTTTCAGGATAAAATGGTTCTGAAGTCGTGTAATTTACATCTCCATCAGAGGTTTTGTCTTTTTGTAATATTCTTTAATATACATTATCTAAGATTGAAACTTACCTTTCTCGAATAGCTTGAATCCTCCGACTCAGCTTGTTTCATAGTAGACATTTTCATTGTGTTCAAAGCATATCAGTAACAATTGTAAGGAAAAATCGAGCCCGCTATGATTCTTTTTTTAATATTTTCTGTATAACTCTTTCTAAGCTGATAATACTTGTATGCTTCGTGGAGGTATATTATTACTTATATACTAAATTGTTTCGTGTCAATTAAAGGCACGAGTTGATCGTCATTAACACGTCACGTGGATATCCTTAATTAGTTACAAACTTGTTAGCAACGCGTGACAAACACGTACCACTTTAGTAAAACGAGTCAACGTATGGCAACAAAGAGTGGTCAATTATTTCCACTTTGTTTAACTAATGAACTTTAAGTGGCAATCAAATTAAAGTAAATAATGCAATAACACTTTACTCAAATTATTTTGATTATTATTATTTGTGATGGTCGTTGTCACAGCGGTTGAGTAAAATCATGTATTTTATTGTAATTGTCCTCTTTTAAAGTATTAACAACATCCCCCGGTAGAATTGAAAAGACTTAAACACATCGTCGCTTATCCATTCGATAACAAAGACAGTTAACATTGTAATTACAATGTTAAAGGTTCATATAAATATTTTTTTATTAACTGTTCATTTGATGAAGTAAACGTGTTAGTATTAATGAAATAACACGCATTATATTTTCGTGTTAATACAAACGTATGCCTTTGCAGCTTTGCCACACCATTCCGAGACCCATCAAAGTTTATTAATATATCTTTGTAACATTCGATATTTACGCGTATAACACTTGTTTTGCATTTCTTTTTTTCTGTAAATATGTGATTACTGGTAGCAGACTTTGATATAAGCCAAAGCCAAGTTCCAACAATAAATGTGTATTGATATATCCAAGACCAAAATGTTGGAAATTAAGTATGGATTATGCGACAGAAAGGAATACAGCTTATAAAGAATTCTTACACGGCATGTGCCAAATTTCATATAAACAAAGAAGAAAATCGTCTATGGGTTCTTCTGCAATAATTATGGGTGGAGCTTATACACTGAAAGCACGCGCTGTAACTAAAAAAAACATGCCGATACATTTTCCACCAGCCTAATAATCCGGTATTTTAAGTCAAATAAACTATTCTGTTCTGTTCTGTTCTGTTAATGAAACTTCCTAAGAAGCAGAAGTTATATTGTTATACATTTTATGGGTTCGGTTATTACTAAAACTCAAAATGTTTCAGGATAAGATGGTTCTGAAGTCGTGTAATTTACATCTCCAGCAGATATTTTGTCTTTTTGAAATATTCTTTAATATACATTATCTAAGATTGAAACTTACCTTTCTCAAATAGCTGGAGTCCTCCGACTCAGCTTGTTTCATAGTAGACATTTAATTGTGTTTAAAGAATATCAGTAACAATTGCAAGGAAAAATCGAGCCCGCTCTGATTTTTTTTATTTATTTTTTTTTTCTACTTCCGGTCAAGATGGTCGACATTTTTTTTCTCTGCTGTGAAAAAATTTAAATTAAAAACATATACAACCAAGACAAACGTTTTATAATATTTTAATAGCATTAAATAAGATGTGCAACAATGGATCATTCAAGCAATAAAAACTTGTACAATAACAGTGAGTATGACGTGTTTGTGACAGAAAACCGGTTTAACGTTCTAGCAAACAAAGGAATGGCCGACTCAAGAAAACGGGCACGAGTAAACACGGGCAGTCAAAGTACTCAAGGTGAGGAGCATTCAATATCACAACATGAATATGGAAGCCTAAATACTGATGATAAACTGTGTGTAATGTTTGCACGGATGAGCAGTATTGAACAGAAAGTTGATGACTGTCTGAGCTTACACAACCAAGTGAAATCTATAGAAAATTCAGTATACCAACTGTAACCAACATGATGTGAGACTGAAATTACTCGAATATAAGTCAATTGATTTAGAAGCAAGAAGCCGGAGAAATAACCTAATTATAGGTGGCATAGATGAAATGAAAGGTGAAGACTGCCATTCTTTAATTGCCAGGTTCCTGAAAGACAAACTCCAAATTGACCCATGCCCTGCAATCCCTAGAGCACACAGGCTAGGTAGATTCCGCTCAAATTCTACAAGAGCTATCATCGTTTATTTCCTTGACTTTAGAGACACAGAGCTTATATTGGCAAATGCAAATAAATTAAGAAATACAAATTTTCACATAAATAGAGACTTCCCAAAAGAGATTGTAAATGCTCGCAAAACTCTGTGGCCAGAGCTCAAGACTCCGTGGTATGCATCCAAAGAGCAAAATAAGCATTGTCTTCCCAGCAAAGATAGTGGCAGATGGTTGTGTCGTGGCAGACATGTTCCCTGATTGGAGCCAAGTCCTAAATGGCGACAGAATCACGACCAATGTCCACCATTCTCCAAACGGCAACTATAGTCACCAATCACTTAGTTTGAAACCCCACCAATACGAAGTGAACCACAAATCTGTTTATGGCAATGAGACGTCCATTCCACATGCCACGCAGCACAACTATTCTCCAAACAGCAACTATAGTCCAAAATCACTTAGTTCAAAATCCCAACAATTTGAAGGGAACCATAAGCCCGCTTCTGGCGATGAGGTGCCCACTCCACAAGTCACGCAGCACAGTCAAATCCAAAATACACAGTCCATAGAGCACTATGAAGGAGCCCCAAATCCAACAGTCCAGGAAATCCACACCAACAAAATAACCTCCTCGTCAAATGGACATACACACATTTCCAGGCGTCCTCAATCTGAATCTCCTGCTCCAGCAAGAAGACGCACACACGCCCCGATAAACCAAAGATCGTCTGCCTCGGGGGAATCCGCTTTCCAGCGCCCATGGACATCAAAGGCAAAGAACACCCAAACAAACACTGATCGATCTGCAGCAGGTGTTAATTCCAGAACTCTCCAAACTGCTCACACAAACACTAATGAAAACGATGTTCATTTGGATCCCCTGAACACGAGCTGTGCAAATCCCTCGAACTCTCACAAATAGGCCCAAGGGGGGAGAGGCGCTCTGCGTAACCTGAAATCAGAAACAAACTTAAAATTATGTTGTCTGAATGTAAGTGGCCTGAAAAAACGTTTAAATTACCCTGAATTTGTTGACTTTGTAAATATGTATGACTTGTTTTGCATTTCAGAAACACATCTTGATGAATATGACATTGTTGATCTTAATGGCTTCCATTTAATATCCAAACACAGGATGCAAAATTATAGAAGAAAATCAGGAGGCATTGGTATATATATAAAAGACAATATTAGCCAGTATGTTCACGCTGTCCCAAATAACTCGGAATACATACTCTGGGTTTCTATATCCAAAAGCTTATTCAATTTAGATGAAGATATCTTACTAGGTGCACTGTATTTGCCACCAGAAAATTCAAGGTTTTTTAATGAAGACTTGTTTAACGTTTTGGAAAATGAAATCAATGACAAATGCAGTAACTTTAAATATGTTTGCATAGCTGGCGATACAAATGCGCGAACAGGTTCAATGAAGGATTTTATACGCTCTGACCCACACCTTAACAACCTGTTTGATATTGACGAAGAAATTCAACAACAACTTGATAAATGTGTTATCCTGGATAATCTTTCAATTCCACTCACAAGGGTTTCCCTAGACAAAAAAACAAATATGCATGGGTTCCGAATGCTCGATATCTGTAAAAACTGTAACATTTTTTTCCTCAATGGTAGACTATACACAGATAAAAATTCAGGTGCCCTCACTTTTCGAGATAAGTCTGTCATTGATTATGTCATTGCAACAGCCGATTGCTTCACAAACATTACCTCATTTGAGATTATTGAAACAGATCCCTTATTCTCTGATGGACACAGCGCTCTTACATGGACCTTTAGAATATTGAACAACCAAATGCCAAAACAAGACACTAAATTAGCCTTTCATCATCCTGCCTGGAAACAAGGTATGGAAAACAATTTTAAGCAAAACATAAATATGGCAGACATAAACAATCTAATATCACAACTTAACACCTACCCTCAATCCAAGGAAACAGTTGAATTTATAACCAGCGAACTACAGTCCATTTTTCACAACACAGCACTTCAAACGTTCCCTGAAAAATTTAGAAACAAGCATATAGTAAATAGGCCAAACAACAAACCCTGGTTCGGACCAAAATGTTTTCAAGCAAGACAAAACTACCATAATGCTAAAGACGAATATACAAAAAATAAAAATAATGAGAACAAATTAAGATTAAAAAACGCAAGTAAGCAATACAAAAGAACAATGAATATATTCATTAATAAACATAATGAAAACACTTCTTCCAAACTTAGAGCATTAAATGAAACAAACCCAAAAAAATACTGGAAATTTTTTAACTCATTGAAACCTAAAACCAAATTAAATAAGGCACCCTCCATTGATGAATTCTACGAGCATTTCAAGATCATAAATACAAATACAATTGATGATGACCGTTTCGAAAATGATATACACACCATGAATGACTCAAATATGTACCTAAACGCGCCACTCACTGAACATGAAATAATTAAAAGCATAAATAACCTAAAAAACTCTAAAGCCTCAAGCCCTTCAGATAACATTCTTAATGAATATATTAAATCAACCAAAGAAATCCTACTACCCCTTTATTGCAAACTGTTTAACTGTATTATTGATACTGGAATTATTCCCCAAACATGGCTTGAAGGTACTATCATCCCAATTTTCAAAAACAAAGGTGACTCTAAAGATCCCAATAACTATCAACCAATAACAATATTAAGCTGTCTTGGAAAACTGTTCACCTCTGTACTAAATCAAAGATTAACTCAATTCTTGGAAAACAACAATCTTCTAGATGAAAACCAAGCAGGATTCAGAAAAGGTTATTCTTGCAGCGACCATATTTTTACACTACACTCTTTAATAGAAATACTAAAAAAACGGAAACAAAAACTCTATTGTGCATTTATTGATTTCTCGCAGGCGTTCGATAAGGTATGGAGAGTAGGCCTCTGGCACAAGCTTCTAAAAACCTCAATAAACGGTAAATTTTTTAACATCATTTTTAGCATGTATAGTAATATTAAATCCTGTATCTCACACAATGGCACTGTCTCTCCTACATTTATTTCAGAAATTGGAGTCAGACAAGGAGAAAACCTTTCCCCACTTCTGTTTTCTTTGTTCCTGAATGATATGCAATCATCTTTAAATCTGAATGGTTCTGTCGGTGTAGAGTTAAACGACCCCTTAGACCTAACATTGTGGCTTAAACTCCTTATTTTACTCTATGCTGATGACACTATATTACTTTCCGATTGCCAAAATGACTTCCAGAATAGCCTTAACACTTTCCATGAATATTGCAACAACTGGCACCTTAATATTAATTATAACAAAACTAAAATAATAATATTCGGAGCAAGACAATTACAAAACTTCAATTTTTACATTGGTAATACACCTATTGAGATAACAGACAACTATCACAGGGTTCGCCAAAACCGTCGGTCCGCCGGTCCTGACTGGCAAATATTTCTCAGGACCGACAAGTGATTTAAGATAATCGGTCCGACTGACCGACACAATCGGATGAAAAATGGTTTCAAAAAGGTCACTCAAAGTGTAAAATATGCTATTGGATAAATAGAAGGTAAATGCTTTTTGTTCAACTTCTGTCAAAATCCTTTTTTTCTTACCTTCATTTTGATGTTTTGATGTTTAAAGTTGGATTAGAATTGACTATCACATGCGAGTTCAAAATCAACGGTCTTTGTTCAAAAAAAGCAACCGAGTGCGTCCGCCATTTTGTTTGTTCCATTTAATTATTCCACAACAAACACCGCATGAAAACTTGTTTCAACAGGCATTTGTGAGCATTTCTGTTAAATAGTTTCATTATTATATTGTTATGGGAAGGATATATTTTAATTTACACACTAACAATTTCTGAAATCAAAATTAGATTTTTCACCCGATGTACTATATTTCGGATATTTTAAAATTCGGACATGGGATATTTATGTTTGATTTGTTGTTGATAGTTTGTAGCAATATGTTTTGTGTTATTTCAGACAACAAGAATGGATGGTGGTAATGGGCCTTTCTATCAAGAAATAGGTGTAAAAGACATTCATTTAATTGAACCTGGAAATCAACCTCGGCTAAGAGAAATATTTTAACAATAGGTGTTGTTTTAGAACTTGTGAAATTGGCTAATAGACATAAATTGAAGTCATCCAAAGTAGTGTGAATGGGTGTGTGCAATTAAGTAAAACTTGATTGGATGTCACCCTAACTTCTCAAGAACACGGATTTTTAGAGCTGTGCAGGCTAAAAAACAGTTTGACAAAAAGAAGTCTAAACCTTTGGTTTATATGTGGTTTATTATTAATATAAAAATAGTTTAATTATATCGACTTTGGACATGTTTTTTATTGTATTTTAATGTGATCAAAACCAATAAACATCTAAAAGGTACTCACTTTTGTTGTGTTTTGCTGTTATAGTTAAGTCGGACAGTGGGACTGACAGAAACTGATTCGGACTGACAAAAATTTCAAGTCTGTCAGTCCGAATGACTGACAGATTTTTCAAGTTTTGGCGAACCCTGCTATCATTATCTTGGTCTCACTTTCTCAAGCAATGGATCATTTCTTAAAGCACGCAAACATATAGCAGAACAAGCAACCAAAGCCATGCACTTACTTTTCACAAGGGCAAACAATGCCAGCCTCCCAATCGACCTCATTATAAAGCTCTTTGACCACACTGTGCTCCCTATTCTGACCTACGGATCTGAAATATTTGGATACGAAAACATTGATATACTTGAAAGAATCCACAATAAATTTTTAAGAAAAATCACATATGCTAAAACTTCAACACCTATATCTTTCTTACACGGAGAGCTTGGAAGGTACCCAATATCAATTACAATTCAAGCAAAAATGATATCTTTCTGGACTAGAATACTTAACGGGAAACAAAATAAGTTTGCAGCGCAGATATATAACTATATGATGATTCTCCCTGACAATAACTTCAAATGGATAAATAAAATAAAAGAAATTCTCAATGCAACAGGTTTTATAGACTTATGGCACAACCAACACCAATTGAATACTACTATAAAAACAAATAAAATCATTAAAAACAAATTAATAGAGCAATATAAAGCTACATGGCAAAACAGTCTCACTACCTCAAACAAAACCAGAACATATAGAATATTCAAAGAGATCCTTGAACTGGAAAAATACCTTACACTTTTGCCTCAGCGTGAGCGAAGTAGCCTGTTCAAAATCAGAACAGCTAACCATAACCTCCCAGTCGAACTAGGTAGATACGATGGCACCCCATATGCTGAAAGAAAATGCACAAAATGTACAAATGACCAGGTTGGAAGTGAAGAACACTACATTTTATTTTGTCCCTACCTTCAAACACAAAGAGAACAGTATTTAAGTGTATTCAACACACCAACTTCAAACCTTACTCTTAAAACAGTTCTATCAACAACTTCAACAACACAACTTAAAGAAGTGTGCAAATTCTTAAACATAATTCTTCAAAGTTTTAAACAACAGTAATGTCACACCACTCCACTACCATTTCATCCCATTACTATCATACATGTATTCTTGTCGCATTATATGTCCAACCCAATGCCTCCTGATCTTCCCAAGTTGACAAATGACAACCATTAACAATGTATTATATGTTTATTGTTGTTCCGTATTGCTTCTCCAGTAACGGATTCTTTATCGTTTATTTATTTCATTGTTTAAAACAATGTTTAATGTTTTATCTTTATGTCAACTTCAAGGGAGATAATTTCTTTTTCTGCTTAAAAAAGACAGTTATATAGTAGACTATTAAATGATACCGTACACCAATTTACTTACTAAGCTTAGTTAATAAATAAATTACCTGCTTACCTGGCGCTTTAACGGTACGTTCCATCCTCTAGCTTAATTTTATCCGATAATTGCTGTCACGAGTTCGTCTTCAGGTGTTCTTTTTTTGCACTCGTTACTCTAAAACGCGAACGAACAAATCAATTATTCCCGGAACGGGCTACACGCTACTATACTGCCTTTCTATGTTTATGTTTTTGCGGCTGTATTTAAGTTATCCTTTTTTTCTTAGAATCAAACTGTATGTTTGCCAACATCGGATAAAAATGTACATAATAAAAATAGCTAATGTAAATAAAATGAAAGCTATCCATAAATGTCGGTGTTAATTGCTACTCACAGCAAATGTTATTTTGCTAATATGCCTCCCGACAATATACAGTATAAAATCTGTGTTGTATTGCATTGCTCTGTGTATGTAAATTGTTTATTATGTATAGTGTACATATTATTCAAATATCGCAACTGTGGACTTTTCTCTCTCTCTCGAAAAATAAACTCAGGTTACACCTGACTACGACTACTAGTGATTGACATTGAATTAAATCTACTTATAAAGCCCAATACCTAAAAAAGACTTCCCATTTTCTGTTTTCATCATTGTCTGCCGGATTCGTCATCTCGATATATAACTATTGTATATATACATGTAAAGACATATCCACTCCCCCCCTCCCAACAAACTAGTAAAAATTGATTGTGTTTGAACACTCCACTTAATAGTTTCCCTTTGTATTGTGTATTATAGTATTGTATTATATGTTTACATTATGCATGCTATAGCTGATCAACTTGAACCGGATAATACTGTTAAAACCTGTTTTTGTCATGTTGCCCTTATTGTATACCTTGTATACTTGGGTGAAAATAAAGAGTTGTTCTGTTCTGTTCTGATTCTTTTTTTATATATTTTCTGTATAACTCTTTCTCAGCTGATAATACTTGTATGCTTCGAGGAGGTATATTATTACTTATATACTAAATTGTTTCGTGTCAATTAAAGGCACGAGTTGATCGTCATTAACACGTCACGTGGATATCCTTAATTAGTTACAAACTTGTTAGCAACGCGTGACAAACACGTACCACTTTAGTAAAACGAGTCAACGTGTGGCAACAAAGAGTGGTCATTTATTTCCAATTTGTTTAATTAATGAACTTTAAGTGGCAATCAAATTAAAGTAATTAATGCAATAACACTTTACTCAAATTATTTTGATTATTATTATTTGTGATGGTCGTTGTCACAGCGGTTGAGTAAAATCATGTATTTTATTGTAATTGTCCTCTTTTAAAGTATTAACAACATCCCCCGGTAGAATTCAAAAGACTTAAACACATCGTCGCTTATCCATTCGATAACAAAGACAGTTAACACTGTAATTACAATGTTAAAGGTTCATATAAATATTTTTTATTTACTGTTCATTTGATGAAGAAAACGTGTTAGTATTAATGAAATAACACGCATTATATTTTCGTGTTAATACAAACGTATGCCTTTGCAGCTTTGCCACACCTTTCAGAGACCCATCAAAGTTTATTAATATATCTTTGTAACATTCGATATTTACGCGTATAACACTTGTTTTGCATTTCTTTTTTTCTGTAAATATGTGATTACTGGTAACAGACTTTGATATAAGCCAAAGCCTAGTTCCAACAATAAATGTGTATTGATATATCCAAGACCAAAATGCTGGAAATTAATGTATGGATTATGCGACAGAAAGAAATACAGCTTATAAAGAATTCTAACACGGCATGTGCCAAATTTCATATAAACAAAGAAGAAAATCGTCTATGGGTTCTTCTGCAATAATTATGGGCGGAGCTTATACACTGAAAGCACGCGCTGTAACTAAACAAAACATGCCGATACATTTTCCACCAGCCTAATAATCCGGTACTTTATGAATGAATAGACAGAGAGACAGACTTCACATATATTTTATATATACACTTTAAATATAATTAACTGAGTTATATCTCATTTTGATTAAATATTCAGATATTATTTCTTAAACTGTAGAATATGTTAGGTTCTGTGTAATATCCTAAGGGATATTAAATAATTATCAATCCTCTAATTCTATTCCTTTTATTAACGTTTTTTTATTGCGCCTTTATCAAAACAATTAAAAAAATCTTTTAACTTCATTTTATGTTTTTTAACAACAATAACCGGTAATAAATTAAATCTTTTTAAACGTCAAATGACGTTGTACATGAAACGTCATAAACAACGAAGACAAAATGGCACAAAAAATCGTAAAAACACGCCAAAAATGAAATGACGTTAAATTGACTTTTTCACGTTTTGGTTAATTGAAAAAAATGTCTCAGATTCGCAAATGTACGATATTGTTGTGATATCTGTGAGAAAAACAGTAATACTGAACATTTAACCTTGCTCTAAAATATCCTTTGTAGTGCATCTTTGACGATTTAAAAACCTGAAAATTGTAAAGCGTTGTAACGCGAAACGATTGACAAATTTGGAGTTCTGTTGTCGTTACATTTTGTGTCACTACGATGATTGCTTATATAAAGTGTAAAATACAACATTCATTTGATGAGCACGGATGGCCGAGTGGTCTAAGCATTAGACCTTCACTCCAGGGGTCAGTGGTTCGAGCCCACTTGAGGGTTACTTTTTCTAATTTTGTTCTTGTTTTTTTTTACTAGAGCTTTTTTGATTCAATGTTTACATCTATCAAAATAAAGCATTTCATGACAAACTTCTAAACATGCCAAAATCAGTGAAAAGGTCCCTAACTTACATATTACATGTCATCATGTTATTTCAAAATATGTGATTCACATACTTTATAAATTGACATTTTATAATTCAACAATAAAACATCATATACTATTATAATTCATCTGAACTGTACAGAGGATTGATTAGTTTAGGTTCCTCATTAAAGATTTTTCCCTAAGATGTATGCGATTAATATATCCAGGGACGCTTTGTGAGAAGTAAAACAAAAACACACATGTACTTGATACAATAGTTCTCATGGAAACACAATAATATTAGGGGGAAATCATAACTAATACACTTTATTTTTTATTGACACCATTTTTTTGTGTTTATCAACAGGACTAAAGTCAATACAATTAATATGTTGCCGGAAGGTTTCCGTGTGGTTCTATCGTGGAGGATAAACTCGTTTGGCTGTAATATATTTATTAATGGTTATAAATATCATTAATATACAACATAGAGATGTATACTCTTTGAATGTAAAGAATCAAATTCTATATAAATATAGCAATACACAAATACAAGTAATGCATGATCCGACGGTGATCCTTAAAATACAAACAATACTAACAATACACACAATACAAAATACAATTTAGCAACGAAACATAGTGAAAATACTAAAACATAGTTACCTGTAATATATTTATTAATGGTAATAAATATCATTAATATACAACAAAGAGATGTATACTTTTTGAATGTAAAGAATCGAATGACTTTAGCAATCATACGATTCACGAGATCGACATTAAAAATATCAGTGCACGGGAAAAGGGATGAGTGATCTGAGTATTAGACAAATTAAAAACGTGCAACTGTATGGATTAGATGAGCTAAACCTATCTAACCTAGAGCAAAACGACCTTAACGAATAAATCGAATACTAGTAACCAACTAATCAACGAGTACAATAAGTATTAAAATAACTACCGTTATAAACTCATAGACAAGTCGTGATTTACATTTAAAGTTAACGATATTTAGAAATTGGTACAACAATAAAACAACACAACACAATATAGTTTTATATTTAATAATAAATACGATCTGTAACAAAAATATAATTACGTAAATGTTACATGTCTTCATTTTTAAATTCACACATCCGCTTACACACACTACTAGCATTAATAAATGACTCAATTTATTTCCATCGAATCCAGCAATTTTTCTTTATATTTTATGCTTTTTTCACGGTTAATTTTCATTAAAAAAACGGAGATTTTCGCTGGTATAATGACGTCATTTTGTGTACTGAAATGTATTGAGGCACGCCACGGGAGAAAGGGTAACTTTTCAGAGAAAGGGAAACAGCTGTTAATTATTTTCTTGAAAAAGGGGCATAAAAGAAACTGAAAATTTGTACATGTCAGTGTAAGATCGTTTGTTATTTCACTCGTGTTCAGAGAAAAATAATATGTTCACTCATGGCGCATGAACAAATATCCTCTATATATTGTTCAATGAAATAAAAGATTATTATACAACAAAATTACGGAATAACGTTAGTGCCATTGTGGTTACACATTAAAATCCAGAGGGCGACAATGCGATAGTACGATGGCGACATTGCGATAGTACGATGGCGTCAATGCGATAGTACGATGGCGACAATGCGATAGTACAATGGCGACAATGCGATAGTACGATAAGGACAATGCGATAGTACGATGGCGACAATGCGATAATACGATGACGACTGTGCGACAATACGATGGCGACAGTGCGATAGTACGATGGCGATAATGCGATTGTGCGATTATACGATGACGACAATGCGACAATACGATGGCGACAGTGCGATAGTAATATGGCGAAAATGCGATAATACGATGACAACAGTGCGATAACGCGATAGTACGATGGCGACAATGCAATGATACGATGGCGACAGTACGATATGACTATCGCATTGTCGCCATCGTACTACCGCGTTGTCGCATTGACGCGATCGTACTATCGCATTGTCGCCCTCTGGATTTTTAATGTGTAACTACGATAGCACTAACAGTATTCCATAGTAAATAGTTGCGTCATTGTGGTGACAAAAAATAAATTCCATAGCCACAATATTTCGCGAACAAAAATGTCCGTTATTCATTTCGTATTTTAATAGAGTTCACGTTTTTTCCGATGTAAAATAAATATCTGCTTAACAACACAAATCTTGTCTGAAGGTCCCCAAACTTTACATAAGGCCACACAGGTCTTTTCATTCAGGATACGAAGAAGACGCGAATGTGTTACTAAAGATTTAAAAGTGGTAACGGGAACGTGCTAGTAACGTGGGAAAGTGATATCAATGCCATCGGGTGAATAAATAACACGCGGTCAGACCTAAAACTTTAGGCCACTCACAAACATCCGCACCACCACCGAATGAACCTACCGGTGCTCGCCACAACCTCTACCCTATAGAGATAAATTGCATGCCGTGCAGTAAGACACTATCACATTTTAATTAGCCGTGGAATGTGAGATACAGATTAAACAAAGGTTTACTGCACTAAAAAACGAATCGAAAGTACTTGACTTCTTATTTATTCATAGTAGTACATAAAAATGCAAACTTAACAAACCGAAAATATAACAGTCTAAATAAAAATTCATTTCAAACTAAAACGGTCTCCACAATGAATCCTTAATCACATGACCAATTTTGTCACCATGTCCAATAGAAACAACGCCTTCCGATATGACGTCGCTGTTTTCCATAGATGAGACATTCATACTCAAGTAACACGAGTCCGATATACTCTCGTTGCTTGAGAGCGAGACGCTTGAATTGCTTTCTGAGAAAGGTCGCTCATGGTAATATCCTTTAGAAAACGCACTTGCGTATGTGATGGGAGAAAAATCCGGAGTGTTGAGAGTATTTGTCGACATTTTGCTGACGTCATTTATTCTCACTGGGGTAGACATCTGATATCCACCGGGCATCTGATTTCGAACACACCTTTGAGGAACATGCTGCGTCGCTTGTAGATGATCACTCAGCGCTTTGATCGTCTTCATATCGGCAGATTTCTGAGAGGTAAGGTACGTGATTACCTCCCTTGCACAAGCTTGGAACCCGGATGTGTAGGCGACCGACTCGGTTGCCATGGAAACTGAGCGGTGGCGTTGTTGAAGCTGCTGAAGGTGTAGCACTGTGAGGTCCAGAATGTCAGCCTTGTCTACACGCGTCATGGGAGACGTCTGGGGATAAGAATAAACAAATGTATTGTGCATTTGAAAAATAAATCAAAGACGTAATGCTTTAGGCTACAGTATTTGTTCGAACATACTGTGTCAGTGTCTTAAATTGCAGTTGCATGTTTGCTATTATCAAATAAAACTAGTGAAGCTTTTAAATAATGAGTACAATGTATCTTCTTTTTATAAAAATGCACATTACTGGATATGAACTAATTTATTGAAGTTACCTCGTAAAACAATTACACTAGTTCGACATCTTTGTCTGAATTATAGTCCAATGCAAACAACCATTAATTGAACTAGTAAAACAAAGCTCACTACAGATACACTTATAGTACATATATGACAAAACGCATTCCCAGTATGGAAAATTTACAGGTAATTCAATTTACACTTAGACACAGTGCGCAATGAAACAGTAAGAAGTTTTACAACAAAAGTAGATACCGGTAAATTATGAAACTGGACAAGATTTGATGAGTTCTATATCTATACTTTACCGTACGCACTGAATAAATATGGTATAGTTTACGATCTTGATGATATCAAGATACACGTACGTCGTGTATAGTTTTGTGCAATAACGTTTAATATTTAAGTAACACGTGGGAAACAATAATAAAACATTAACACCGTGCGTTACCTGTTCTCTAATGGTGTCCGCTATGAGCCGCTTCAGTTGGTCGATGCTGTGGTTCATGCGCTCCCGTCGCTGCTTCTCCACCAGCGGCTTTCGGATCTAAGAACAGAGGGACACATAATGTGAGTGATGCTGTTCAGTGCCCATTAAAAATTCAACGTGTATACCACCATCTTGGCTCTAAAGTGAATTATGAGCTACTTTTTATGACAATAGCAATATTTTGTTGGCAGCGAATTGGGTAATGGCCTGTATTAAATGCGTTTACTTGTAAACAGGTGTACCCTGATATTACAGATAAGAGGCATTTCTGCTATTAAGTTACAATGCATCCTTTATATGTATGTGTGTTAATGAAACTTCCTAAGAAGCAGAAGTTATATTGTTATACATTTTATGGGTTCGGTTATTACTAAAACTCAAAATGTTTCAGGATAAGATGGTTCTGAATTCGTGTAATTTACATCTCCAGCAGATATTTTGTCTTTTTGAAATATTCTTTAATATACATTATCTAAGATTGAAACTTACCTTTCTCAAATAGCTGGAGTCCTCCGACTCAGCTTGTTTCATAGTAGACATTTTCATTGTGTTCAAAAAATATCAGTAACAATTGCAAAGAAAAATCGAGCCCGCTTTGATTCTTTTTTTTTTTTGATTTTCTGTAATACTCTTTCTCAGCTGATAATACTTGTATGCTTCCAGGAGGTTTATTATTACTTATATACTAAATTGTTTCGTGTCAATTAAACGCACGAGTTGATCGTCATTAACACGTCACGTGGATATCCTTAATTAGTTACAAACTTGTTAGCAACGCGTGACAAACACGTAACACTTTAGTAAAACGAGTCAACGTGTGGCAACAAAGAGTGGTCATTTATTTCCAATTTGTTTAACTAATGAACTTTAAGTGGCAATCAAATTAAAGTAATTAATGCTATACCACTTTACTCCAATTATTTTGATTCTCATTATTTGTGATGGTCGTTGTCACAGCGGTTGAGTAAAATCGTGTATTTTATTGGTATTGTCCTCTTTTAAAGTATTAACAACATCCCCCGGTAGAATTCAAAAGACTTAAACACATCGTCGCTTATCCATTCGATAACAAAGACAGTTAACATTGTAATTACAATGTTAAAGGTTCATATAAATAATTTTTTATTAACTGTTCATTTGATGAAGTAAACGTTTTAGTATTAATGAAATAACACGCATTATATTTTCCTGTTAATACAAACGTATGCCTTTGCAGCTTTGCCACACCTTTCAGAGACCCATCAAAGTTTATTAAAATATCTTTGCAACATTCGATATTTACGCGTATAACACTTGTTTTGCATTTCTTTTTTTCTGTAAATATGTGATTACTGGTAGCAGACTTTGATATAAGCCAAAGCCAAGTTCCAATAATAAATGTGTATTGATATATCCAAGACCAAAATGCTGGAAATTAAGTTTGGATTATGCGACAGAAAGGAATACAGCTTATAAAGAATTTTAACACGGCATGTGCCAAATTTCATATAAACAAAGAAGAAAATCGTCTATGGGTTCTTCTGCAATAATTATGGGCGGAGCTAATACACTGAAAGCACGCGCTGTAACTAAACAAAACATGCCGATACATTTTCCACCAGCCTTATAATCCGGTATTTTATGAATGAATAGACAGACAGACTTCACATATATTTTACATTTACACTTTAAATATAATTAACTGAGTTATATCTCATTTTGATTAAATATTCAGCTATTATTTCTTAAACTGTAGAATATGTTAGGTTATGTGTAATATCCTAAGGGATATTAAATAATTATCAATCCTCTAATTCTATTCCTTTTATAAACGTTTTTTTATTGCGCCTTTATCAAAACAATGAACAAAATCTTTTAACTAAATTTTATGTTTTTTGACAACAAAAACCGGTAATAAATTAAATCTTTTTAAACGTCAAATGACGTTGTACATGAAACGTCATAAACAACCAAGACAAAATGGCACAAAAAAATCGTAAAAACACGCCAAAAATGAAATGACATTAAATTGACTTTTTCACGTTTTGGTTAATTGAAAAAAAATTGTTTCAGATTCGCAAATGTTCGATATTGTTATGATATCTGTGAGAAAAACAGTAATACTGAACATTTAACCTTTCTCTAAAATATCCTTTATAATGTATCTTTGACGATTTTAAAACCTGAAATTTGTAAAGCGTTGTTACGCGAAACGATTGACAAATTTGGAGTTCTGTTGTTGTTTTTTGTGTATATAACATGCTGCCATGTATATCTATGCATTTTATGTTGAAATAAATCTATCTATCTATCTATCTGTCGTTACAGTTTGTGTGACTACGATGATTGCTTATATAAAGTGTAAAATACAACATTCATTTGATGAGCACGGATGGCCGAGTGGTCTAAGCATTAGACCTTCACTTCAGGGGTCAGTGGTTCGAGCCCACTTGAGGGTTACTTTTTCTTTTTTTAATTTTGTTCTTGTTTTTTTTACTAGAGCTTTTTAGATTCAATGTTTACATATATAAAAATAAAGCATTTCATGACAAACTTCTAAACATGCCAAAATCTGTGAAAAGGTCCCTTACTTACATATTATTACATGTCATCAAGTTATTTCAAAATATGTGATTCATTTACTTTATAAATTGACATTTTACAATTCAACAATAAAACATCATATACTATTATAATTCACCTGAACTGTACAGAGGATTGATTAGTTTAGGTTTTTCAATAAAGATTTTTCCCTAAGATGTTTGCGATTAATATTTCCAGGGACGCTGTGTGAGAAGTAAAACAAAAACACACATGTACTTGACACAATAGATCTCATGGAAACACAATAATGTTAGGGGGATATCATAACTAATACACTTTATTTTTTATTGACATCATTTTTTTTAATTTGTACTGTATGTGTTTATCAACAGGACTAAAGTCAATACAATAAATATATAATTATATAAATGTTACATGTATTCATTTTTAAATTCACACATCCGCTTACACACACTACTTGCATTGATAAATGACTCAATTTATTTCCATCGAATCCAGCAATTTTTCTTTATATTTTATGCTTTTTTCACGTTTTATTTACATTAAAAAAAACGGCGATTTTCGCAGGTATAATGACGTCATTTTGTGTACTGAAATGTATTGAGGCACGCCACGGGAGAAAGGGTAACTTTTCAGAGAAAGGGAAACAGCTGTTAATTATTTTCTTGAAAAAGGGGCATAAAAGAAACTGAAAATGTGTACATGTCAGTGTAAGATCGTTTGTTATTTCACTCGTGATCATAGAAAAATAATATGTTCACTCATGGCGCATGAACAAATATCCTCTATATATTGTTCAATGAAATAAAAGATTATTATACTAGTAAATTACGGAATAACGTTAGTGCCATCGTGGTTACACATTAAAATCCAGAGGGCGACAATGCGATAGTGCGAGAGTACGATGGCGACATTGCGATAGTACGATGGCGTCAATGCGATAGTACGATGGCGACAATGCGATAGTACAATGGCGACAATGCGATAGTACGATAAGGACAATGCGATAGTACGATGGCGACAATGCGATAATACGATTACGACTGTGCGACAATACGATGGCGACAGTGCGATAGTACGATTGCGATAATGCGATTGTGCGATTATACGATGACGACAATGCGACAATACGATGGCGACAGTACGATAGTACGATGGCGACAATGCGATAATACGATGACAACAGTGCGATAACGCGATAGTACGATGGTGACAATGCAATGATACGATGGCGACAGTACGATATGACTATCGCATTGTCGCCATCGTACTATCGCGTTGTCGCATTGACGCGATCGTACTATCGCATTGTCGCCCTCTGGATTTTTAATGTGTAACTACGATGGCACTAACAGTATTCCATAGTAAATAGTTGCGTGACAAAAATAAATTCCATAGCCACAATATTTCGCGAACAAAAATGTCCGTTATTCATTTCGTATTTTAATAGAGTTCACGTTTTTTCCGATGTAAAATAAATATCTTCTAAACAAAACAAATCTTGTCTGAAGGTCCCTAAACTTTACATCAAGCCACACGGGTGTTTTCATTCAGGATACGAAGAAGACGCGAATGTGTTACTAAAGATTTAAAAGTGGTAACAGGAACGTGCTAGTATCGTGGGAAAGTGATATCAATGCCATCGGGTGAATAAATAACACGCGGTCAGACCTAAAACTTTAGGCCACTCCCAAACATCCGCACCACCACCGAATGAACCTACCGGTGCTCGCCACAACCTCTACCCTATAGAGATAAATGGCATGCCGTGCAGTAAGACACTGTCACATTTTAATTAGCCGTGGAATGTGAGATACAGATTAAACAAAGGTTTACTGCACTAAAAAACGAATCGAAAGTACTTGACTTCTTATTTATTCATAGTAGTACATAAATATGCAAACTTAACAAACAGAACATATAACAGTCTAAATAAAAATTCATTTCAAACTAAAACGGTCTCCACAATGAATCCTTAATCATGTGACCAATTTTGTCACCATGTCCAATAGAAACAACGCCTTCAGATATGACCTCGCTGTTTTCCATATATGAGACATTCATACTCAAGTAACACGAGTCCGATATACTCTCGTTGCTTGAGAGCGAGACGCTTGAATTGCTTTCTGAGAAAGGTCGCTCATGGTAATATCCTTTAGAAAACGCACTTGCGTATGTGATGGGAGAAAAATCCTGAGTGTTGAGAGTATATGTCGACATTTTGCTGACGTCATTTATTCTCACTGGGGTAGACATCTGATATTCACCGGGCATCTGATTTCGAACACACCTTTGAGGAACAGGCTGCGTCGCTTGTAGATGATCACTCAGCGCTTTGATCGTCTTCATATCGGCAGATTTCTGAGAGGTAAGGTACGTGATTATCTCCCTTGCACAAGCTTGGAACCCGGATGTGTAGGCGATCGACTCGGTTGCCATGGAAACTGAGCGGTGGCGTTGTTGAAGCTGCTGAAGGTGTAGCACTGTGAGGTCCAGAATGTCAGCCTTGTCTACACGCGTCATGGGAGACGTCTGGGGATAAAAATAAACAAATGTATTGTGCAGTTGGGAAACAAATCAAAGACGTAAGGCTTTAGGCTACAGTATATGTTCAAACATAGTTGTAAGTGTCTTTAATTGCAATTGCATGTTTGTTATTATCAAATAAAACGAGTCACTAGTTAAGCTTTTAAATATTGAGTACAATTTGTCCACTTTTTATAAAAATGCACACTACTGGATATGAAAACTCATTTATTGCAGCAACCTCGTTAAACAACTACACTATTTGGGCATCTTTGTCTAAATTACAATGCAATAATATTAGTTAACTGAATTAGATAAACAAAACTCTCTACAGAAACACTAATAGTACATGTATGACAGGACGCATTGCCAGTATGGGCAATAAACAGGTGATGCAATATACACGAAGACACAGTGTGCAACTAACAGAAAAAAGTTTTACGACCAATTTAAGTAGATACCGGTAAGAAGTTTAACAACAAAAGTAGATACCGATAAATTATGAAACTGGACAAGATTTGATGAGTTATATATCAATACTTTACCGTATGTACTGAATAAATATGGTATAGTTTACGATAAGCGATGCTCTTAAGATAAACATCGTATATAGTTTTGTGCAATAACGTTTGACATTTTAGTAACACGTGCGAAACAATAATAATACATTAACCCCGTGCGTTACCTGTTCTCTAACGGTGTCCGCTATTAGCCGCTTCAGTTTGTCGATGCTGTGGTTCATGCGCTCCCGTCGCTGCTTCTCCACCAGCGGCTTCCTGATCTGAGAAAAGAGGAACACATGATGTGAGTGATGTTGTTGAGTGCCCATTTAAATTGAACGTGTACCGTATACCATCTTGGCTCTAAGGTGAATTTTTAGCTATTTTTTAGTACAAAGGCAATATTTTGTCTGCAGCGAGTTAGGTAATGGCCTGTATTAAATGCGTTTTCTTGTAAATAGGTGTACCCTGATATTACAGATAAGCAGCTTTAATGCCTGCTATTAAGTTACAATGCATCCTGATGTATGTTTGTTAATGAAACCTCCTAAGAAGCCGAAGTTATATTGTTATACATTGTATGGCTTCGGTACTAAAACAAAAAATGTTTCAGGATAAGATGGTTTTGATGACGTGTAATTTATATCTCCAGCACATGTTTTGTCTTTTGAAATACTTTTCAATATACAATATATAGTATTGAAACTTACCTTTCTCAAATAGCTGGAATCCTCCTGCTCAGCTTGTTTTATTGTAGATATTTTCATTGTGTTCACAGAATGCCAGTAACAATTGCAAGGAAAAAGATCGAGCCCGCTATAATTCTATTGTGTTATTTTAATTTTCTGTATAACTCTTTCTCAGCTGATAATACTTTTATGCTTCTACGAGGTATATGATTACTTATATACTAAATTGTTTCGTGTCAATTAAAGGCACGAGTTGATCGTCATTAACACGTCACGTGGATGTCCTTAATTAGCAGCAAACATGTAATAAACGCGTGACAAACACTTAACACTTTAGTTAAACAAGTCAACGTGTGTCAACAAAGAGTCTTCATTTATTTCCAATTTGTTTAACTTATGAAATACAAGTGGTAATCAAATTAAAGTAATTAATGCAATAACACTTTACTCAAATTATGTGCGACGATCTTTGTCACAGTGGTTGAGTACAATCATGTATTTCATTTTAAGTATCCTCTTTCAAATTAATTAACACCAGAGACGTCGTTACAAACATTACTGCATTTTTACGCTATTCTCGGAAAATACAGGTTTTGCTCCAATGTCAGTAAACTTGTGACAGATTTAACTAAGAAAATATGCCCTGGATATTATTAAATTTGACATTTTTATTAAAGTACTGATTCGGTTAAATGACTACCAACTTTTTTATAGTGATATTCTGTTAGATAATAAAATTACACTAGATTTTATTTACCGCATTTTGCCGATGCATTTTATTTTCAATTTTAACTCCTCATAGTTTTAGCGAATAAAACTTCGAATATAAACTATGGATCACATCATATGTGGTATCATTTTAAAAGGCAGATTGGGTTTTATGTCTGCCCATATTTTCATTGTTATATTCATTTAAATAATGAAGTTGTGCAAGTTTTAATTTTACCCTATTTTTCGCATAATAATAATGAAATTACCCAAGTTTTAATTTGTCCTGTTTTTGTTTTCAGGTATTTGCATTCAGTCGTTTTGATTTTCCGCAAAATCCTTGCATATTTTGCGTGACACAAGCTAAAAAAGGGTGCATTGCATCATATCAGAACTTATATTTTAAAAAAGTGCTAATTGTAATTTATTAAGTCCCTTATTTTCTAAGTGATATTCCTTTGCATAAGAAATTAAAGCCAGATTTTATTTTCCCCATTTTGTGGGAGCATGCTTAAAGCCAAAACTTGTTTCAATCCAAACTCTTCATAGTTCTAGCGACTTAAACTCACAACATGTACTATGAATCATATCATCAATGGTATCATTTTAAAGTGCAGACTGACTTTTAAGGCTGCCCTTCTTTTCATTTTGATATTCCTTTCAATAATGAAATTATCCAAGTTTTAATTTGTCCTATTTTTCAGGAATTTGCATTCAGTCGTTTTGATTTTCCGCAAAAAACCTTGCATATTTTGCGTGACCAAAACTAAAAAAGGGAGCATTGCATCATATCATAACTTATATTTTTTTAAAGTATTAATTGTAATTTATTAAGTGCCATATTTTCATTGTGATATTCCTTTGCATAAGAAATTTACACCAGATTTTATTTTCCCAATTGTGTGGGTGCATGCTTTAAGCCAAAAATTGTTTCAATCCAAACTCTTCATAGTTCTAACGACTAATACTGGCAACATGCTCAATGATTGTAATGTTAACCAGTCACAGTTCTGGAAATCTATTGGTAGAATAGGGGTGGGTCATTGTAAGGAAAATGGTATCCCGATGGAAGTTATTTTAGATGATGGGTCGGTATCGAAGGATGTTAAAGAGGTTTTGGATAAATGGAAATGGAAAACATTATACAGCAGACATGATGAAGAACACATAAATATTATAGCTGATGAGTCAAACACAGTAAACGAGCCCCTGTTTTTGATGGTATCAGTATCCTTGAAGTAATGACGGTTATTAAAGATGCTAAGCTAGGAAAGGCCTGTGGTATCGATAATATACATGTTGAGTCATTGAAGAATAATACTTCTGTCTTATTTTTACATTCATTTTTTAATATATGTTTTATTAGGGGCGTGCTTCCTTCTATTTGGGGTACATGTATAATAAACCCCATACCCAAATCAGCAAAGAATGATCCAAGAGACCCGCTTTCGTATAGGGGGATCTCCCTTGCATGCTCAATGTATAAGCTATATTGTAACATTTTGAACAATAGATTGGTTAAATGGTCTGATGATAATAATATATTAGTTGATGAGCAGAATGGTTTTAGGAAAATCCGCAGTAATATAGACCAAATATATGCTTTGACCAGTTTGATCGACACTAGGAAGAAATCTGGACTGTCGACTTACACCGCTTTTATTGATTTCAAAAAAGCGTACGATTTTATTAACAGGGCTAAATTATGAAGACGTCTTACACAAATTGGAATACATGGAAAAATGTTCTCCAGTATAAAATCTTTGTATAGTTCAGTTTCTTCCTGTGTCCGGTTGAATGGGTTAAAGACCGACTGGTTTGATGTCAATTGTGGCTTAAAACAAGGGTGTTCGTTGTCGCCTTTATTGTTCAATTTTTATAGCAATGATCTAGCTACTTACTTAAAAGCTACTGGTATAGGTATAAAGGTCGATAAAGACATTATTTGTATTCTGGTATATGCAGACGACATTGTATTACTAGCAGAGAGTCAACAAAGTCTACAATTATTGTTAAACCATCTAGATAGCTGGTGTTCGTCAAATGATATGGTTATTAACGATAAGAAAAGTAATGTTGTTCACTTCAGACCTAATAGTATCCAACAATGTGACAGTGTTTTCAAATGTGGTGAATCAGTGGTGTCAACCGTGGATAGATATACCTACCTGGGTATTTTATTGCAAGACCATTTTGACTTTTACTGCACTAAAAAACGAATCGAAAGTACTTGACTTCTTATTTATTCATAGTAGTACATAAATATGCAAACTTAACAAACAGAACATATAACAGTCTAAATAAAAATTCATTTCAAACTAAAACGGTCTCCACAATGAATCCTTAATCACGTGACCAATTTTGTCACCATGTCCAATAGAAACAACGCCTTCAGATATGACCTCGCTGTTTTCCATATATGAGACATTCATACTCAAGTAACACGAGTCCGATATACTCTCGTTGCTTGAGAGCGAGACGCTTGAATTGCTTTCTGAGAAAGGTCGCTCATGGTAATATCCTTTAGAAAACGCACTTGCGTATGTGATGGGAGAAAAATCCTGAGTGTTGAGAGTATATGTCGACATTTTGCTGACGTCATTTATTCTCACTGGGGTAGACATCTGATATTCACCGGGCATCTGATTTCGAACACACCTTTGAGGAACAGGCTGCGTCGCTTGTAGATGATCACTCAGCGCTTTGATCGTCTTCATATCGGCAGATTTCTGAGAGGTAAGGTACGTGATTATCTCCCTTGCACAAGCTTGGAACCCGGATGTGTAGGCGATCGACTCGGTTGCCATGGAAACTGAGCGGTGGCGTTGTTGAAGCTGCTGAAGGTGTAGCACTGTGAGGTCCAGAATGTCAGCCTTGTCTACACGCGTCATGGGAGACGTCTGGGGATAAAAATAAACAAATGTATTGTGCAGTTGGGAAACAAATCAAAGACGTAAGGCTTTAGGCTACAGTATATGTTCAAACATAGTTGTAAGTGTCTTTAATTGCAATTGCATGTTTGTTATTATCAAATAAAACGAGTCACTAGTTAAGCTTTTAAATATTGAGTACAATTTGTCCACTTTTTATAAAAATGCACACTACTGGATATGAAAACTCATTTATTGCAGCAACCTCGTTAAACAACTACACTATTTGGGCATCTTTGTCTAAATTACAATGCAATAATATTAGTTAACTGAATTAGATAAACAAAACTCTCTACAGAAACACTAATAGTACATGTATGACAGGACGCATTGCCAGTATGGGCAATAAACAGGTGATGCAATATACACGAAGACACAGTGTGCAACTAACAGAAAAAAGTTTTACGACCAATTTAAGTAGATACCGGTAAGAAGTTTAACAACAAAAGTAGATACCGATAAATTATGAAACTGGACAAGATTTGATGAGTTATATATCAATACTTTACCGTATGTACTGAATAAATATGGTATAGTTTACGATAAGCGATGCTCTTAAGATAAACATCGTATATAGTTTTGTGCAATAACGTTTGACATTTTAGTAACACGTGCGAAACAATAATAATACATTAACCCCGTGCGTTACCTGTTCTCTAACGGTGTCCGCTATTAGCCGCTTCAGTTTGTCGATGCTGTGGTTCATGCGCTCCCGTCGCTGCTTCTCCACCAGCGGCTTCCTGATCTGAGAAAAGAGGAACACATGATGTGAGTGATGTTGTTGAGTGCCCATTTAAATTGAACGTGTACCGTATACCATCTTGGCTCTAAGGTGAATTTTTAGCTATTTTTTAGTACAAAGGCAATATTTTGTCTGCAGCGAGTTAGGTAATGGCCTGTATTAAATGCGTTTTCTTGTAAATAGGTGTACCCTGATATTACAGATAAGCAGCTTTAATGCCTGCTATTAAGTTACAATGCATCCTGATGTATGTTTGTTAATGAAACCTCCTAAGAAGCCGAAGTTATATTGTTATACATTGTATGGCTTCGGTACTAAAACAAAAAATGTTTCAGGATAAGATGGTTTTGATGACGTGTAATTTATATCTCCAGCACATGTTTTGTCTTTTGAAATACTTTTCAATATACAATATATAGTATTGAAACTTACCTTTCTCAAATAGCTGGAATCCTCCTGCTCAGCTTGTTTTATTGTAGATATTTTCATTGTGTTCACAGAATGCCAGTAACAATTGCAAGGAAAAAGATCGAGCCCGCTATAATTCTATTGTGTTATTTTAATTTTCTGTATAACTCTTTCTCAGCTGATAATACTTTTATGCTTCTACGAGGTATATGATTACTTATATACTAAATTGTTTCGTGTCAATTAAAGGCACGAGTTGATCGTCATTAACACGTCACGTGGATGTCCTTAATTAGCAGCAAACATGTAATAAACGCGTGACAAACACTTAACACTTTAGTTAAACAAGTCAACGTGTGTCAACAAAGAGTCTTCATTTATTTCCAATTTGTTTAACTTATGAAATACAAGTGGTAATCAAATTAAAGTAATTAATGCAATAACACTTTACTCAAATTATGTGCGACGATCTTTGTCACAGTGGTTGAGTACAATCATGTATTTCATTTTAAGTATCCTCTTTCAAATTAATTAACACCAGAGACGTCGTTACAAACATTACTGCATTTTTACGCTATTCTCGGAAAATACAGGTTTTGCTCCAATGTCAGTAAACTTGTGACAGATTTAACTAAGAAAATATGCCCTGGATATTATTAAATTTGACATTTTTATTAAAGTACTGATTCGGTTAAATGACTACCAACTTTTTTATAGTGATATTCTGTTAGATAATAAAATTACACTAGATTTTATTTACCGCATTTTGCCGATGCATTTTATTTTCAATTTTAACTCCTCATAGTTTTAGCGAATAAAACTTCGAATATAAACTATGGATCACATCATATGTGGTATCATTTTAAAAGGCAGATTGGGTTTTATGTCTGCCCATATTTTCATTGTTATATTCATTTAAATAATGAAGTTGTGCAAGTTTTAATTTTACCCTATTTTTCGCATAATAATAATGAAATTACCCAAGTTTTAATTTGTCCTGTTTTTGTTTTCAGGTATTTGCATTCAGTCGTTTTGATTTTCCGCAAAATCCTTGCATATTTTGCGTGACACAAGCTAAAAAAGGGTGCATTGCATCATATCAGAACTTATATTTTAAAAAAGTGCTAATTGTAATTTATTAAGTCCCTTATTTTCTAAGTGATATTCCTTTGCATAAGAAATTAAAGCCAGATTTTATTTTCCCCATTTTGTGGGAGCATGCTTAAAGCCAAAACTTGTTTCAATCCAAACTCTTCATAGTTCTAGCGACTTAAACTCACAACATGTACTATGAATCATATCATCAATGGTATCATTTTAAAGTGCAGACTGACTTTTAAGGCTGCCCTTCTTTTCATTTTGATATTCCTTTCAATAATGAAATTATCCAAGTTTTAATTTGTCCTATTTTTCAGGAATTTGCATTCAGTCGTTTTGATTTTCCGCAAAAAACCTTGCATATTTTGCGTGACCAAAACTAAAAAAGGGAGCATTGCATCATATCATAACTTATATTTTTTTAAAGTATTAATTGTAATTTATTAAGTGCCATATTTTCATTGTGATATTCCTTTGCATAAGAAATTTACACCAGATTTTATTTTCCCAATTGTGTGGGTGCATGCTTTAAGCCAAAAATTGTTTCAATCCAAACTCTTCATAGTTCTAACGACTAATACTGGCAACATGCTCAATGATTGTAATGTTAACCAGTCACAGTTCTGGAAATCTATTGGTAGAATAGGGGTGGGTCATTGTAAGGAAACTGGTATCCCGATGGAAGTTATTTTAGATGATGGGTCGGTATCGAAGGATGTTAAAGAGGTTTTGGATAAATGGAAATGGAAAACATTATACAGCAGACATGATGAAGAACACATAAATATTATAGCTGATGAGTCAAACACAGTAAACGAGCCCCTGTTTTTGATGGTATCAGTATCCTTGAAGTAATGACGGTTATTAAAGATGCTAAGCTAGGAAAGGCCTGTGGTATCGATAATATACATGTTGAGTCATTGAAGAATAATACTTCTGTCTTATTTTTACATTCATTTTTTAATATATGTTTTATTAGGGGCGTGCTTCCTTCTATTTGGGGTACATGTATAATAAACCCCATACCCAAATCAGCAAAGAATGATCCAAGAGACCCGCTTTCGTATAGGGGGATCTCCCTTGCATGCTCAATGTATAAGCTATATTGTAACATTTTGAACAATAGATTGGTTAAATGGTCTGATGATAATAATATATTAGTTGATGAGCAGAATGGTTTTAGGAAAATCCGCAGTAATATAGACCAAATATATGCTTTGACCAGTTTGATCGACACTAGGAAGAAATCTGGACTGTCGACTTACACCGCTTTTTTTTGATTTCAAAAAAGCGTACGATTTTATTAACAGGGCTAAATTATGAAGACGTCTTACACAAATTGGAATACATGGAAAAATGTTCTCCAGTATAAAATCTTTGTATAGTTCAGTTTCTTCCTGTGTCCGGTTGAATGGGTTAAAGACCGACTGGTTTGATGTCAATTGTGGCTTAAAACAAGGGTGTTCGTTGTCGCCTTTATTGTTCAATTTTTATAGCAATGATCTAGCTACTTACTTAAAAGCTACTGGTATAGGTATAAAGGTCGATAAAGACATTATTTGTATTCTGGTATATGCAGACGACATTGTATTACTAGCAGAGAGTCAACAAAGTCTACAATTATTGTTAAACCATCTAGATAGCTGGTGTTCGTCAAATGATATGGTTATTAACGATAAGAAAAGTAATGTTGTTCACTTCAGACCTAATAGTATCCAACAATGTGACAGTGTTTTCAAATGTGGTGAATCAGTGGTGTCAACCGTGGATAGATATACCTACCTGGGTATTTTATTGCAAGACCATTTTGACTTCAATATTACCACTGGGGGCTGACGAGGTCAAAGCGTAGTCCGTTTCGCTACGACGTCGGGTATATGTTTTACTACGAAAACATTGTTAAAATACACATGACATCGATAACGGATTAGTAGAAAATTGTGTTTAAAACATGTAAGATTATGCTTTTCTACTGACAAAACTCTGAATTTAAGCACAATGAAATTTCATAGGTCTGTTACATCAAATTATAATCCAAGATGTGTCTGGTTTATGCGGTTAAACATGAAATATACCGCTGATTTATCAAACCGAAGTAAAGTTTCACTTAAAAAAAATGCAATTTAGGTTTACAACTGTGTTAAATGACACAATTTTACAATTTCCAAATTGATCTATGTATCGTGAAGCCACTTGTGTGTTTAGAAATATGTAGGGTGACCCAGTTATCAGAAGTAAAGGCTATTATTATTACTTTTATTAGGCGTGATCATGTCTCTGACAGTATACGTATATGCCTCGCTACGACAACGCTTTAGCATGTATGCGTTTCTCACAGAAGACGTATTGGTTATCTCTCGAAGGCAAAATAAAGAAAAGGTTTTTTTTAATATAGAGTCATTGAGTGGCTGGATGTTTCCTTTGAGAAAGAGGTAGTAACAACGGCACAACATGATCCGAAGCGCACAGTCAACATGGTAATGCACATTATTATGATATAATTAAATTCACGACAAGGCCAAAGGAAACGAAAATCCATATATATGACGACAGTTGAGAGTCGAGAACCTTATGTCGTCGGTCTCAATAAAAATGACGCATCTTCTTCTAGTGACAATCCCTTACACGCTTATTTTGATAGAGAGCGACGATAGGTTTTCAGCATACGGTACTCTTTATCAAATAACATTCGATTCTCGTTATCCCCAACTCGCTTATCTCGAAACGCTGCTTATGTCAAAGTAAATCCCATGTCCCAACTTCGATCATTATTTATCTCATACGGATTTCATTTTTACATTGTAAATATCAAAGCGATTTTCTTGAAAATCGGTTATCGTCAACTAATTTTGAGATGAATTTCATGTTCGTATACATGATTTTACCTGTAAAATCCACACCTGTAACAGCCTTAAGGTGTGGAAAGTAGAACCCCAATGGCACAAATCCGCAATTGCATAACAAGTATATTGTTGTAAAGGTGTGGCAGTGGGTTTCTGTCACAGGTTATTGTTTACTGCGTACATGACGGCCGGTAAATTTACCTCGTGTTACAATGCGGTTAAGGCCCAGTCTCACTATGATGCCGGCGGAGCCCCAGTGCGTGATCAGGCATCTACCGGGATGAACCGGGGCCCTACCGGGGTGATCCGGTGCTCCACCGGGATGAACCGTGGACGACCGGGGACCACCGGGGCTCCACCGGGGAAGTATTAAAATGTTTAATACCTCCGGGATGAACAGGGAGTCACCAAGTAGGACCGGCAACGACCGGCGTGGCACCGGGAACAACCGGGACTGTACCGGGAAGAATCGGGACGGCACCTTAGCTCCACCGGTGCCCAAACACACTCCAGCAGAGGCACGGCAACGCCCCGGTGGAGCCCCGGTGAATGCCGGCAGAGTCTCTTTATAGCTACGTTACATAAGTAAACCGGTGCTCTGACGGTGCCGTCCCGGTTTTTTCCGGTGAAGTCCCGGTTGTTTCCAGTGCCAAGCCGGTCATTGCCGGTCCTTCCCGGTATCTCCTGGTTCATCACGGATGTATTAAACATTTGAATACTTTTTCGGTGGAGCCCCGGTTGTCCACGGTTAAACCGGGGCGTTGCCGCAGCTCTGCCGGAGTTTGATGCCGTTATAGCCCCGGTAAGTGCCGGCGTAGTGACGGTATACCGGGGCTCTGCCGGGACTGTGCCGGCTTTCACCGAGTTCAACTTTTTCGTTTGGATGTTAATGCGCACAGTGAAGCAAGGCATCTTTTGCACTGGAAAATAGCAGTCTGCAGTAACTGCAAACTGCATGTGATATGTCCTGAAATGGATACAGAATCTTCGTTGAGCAACCTATACATTATATTTGTACTTCGTTGCGCAACCAATACATACTCTGTGCGAAACCTATACATAAAGCGACTTGTAATTTCCTTCGAAACAAAGCATTTGAATGATTAAAATATATGTTCGTAACCTGTTTTGTACTTTAAAATGTGAAATGTTCACTGAATCAAAGTAACATGTAGTTTTATTTCATTTAAGTTACCGTAATTGGCTATTTTCACAGAATAACCACCTTATGCATTGCTTCAAATCGAAATATTTCGATTTTAGCTCAAAATGAACTTAAAGGTTGCAACTACGCGCATTTGTTATTAGTTTGTTATTGAAAATAAGTACCTACCATTACTGGATGTTCCGTTCTCTAATCCATAAACACCAGAAAAGATGAAGCTCGCCTGATTAAGTAGTGTATTTACACAATGTTTTCGTAGTAAAACATATACCCGACGTCGTAGCGAAACGGACTACGCTTTGACCTCGTCAGCCCCCAGTG
The DNA here is from genome assembly GCF_020536995.1 of Dreissena polymorpha. Taxonomy (NCBI): domain Eukaryota; kingdom Metazoa; phylum Mollusca; class Bivalvia; order Myida; family Dreissenidae; genus Dreissena; species Dreissena polymorpha. The sequence goes on from NC_068362.1 coordinate 54,304,160, forward strand.
ATTACAGCCAAGGTGGTTGCACAGAGTGCTAGTCGGGCGTTGGGGCTCCTTATTGCTAAATGTAAAACTGCAGGAGGTTTTTTTTACGATGTCTATACTAAGTTGTATGATAGTTTAGTTTGGCCTGTGATAGAGTATGGCTCGGCATTTTGGGGAACAAAATCCTTTTCATGTATAAACGCAGTACATAATCGGGCGATGAGGATTTTTCTAGGGGTTGGTAGATATACTTCCAATGCAGCTGTAGCAGGCGAAATGGGTTGGGTTCCTACAATTGCGCGACAGTGGAAAAGAATATGCAGTCATTGGTGTCGATTGTCCGCAATGCAAGAATGCAGACTTAAAAAACGAATTGCACTCTGGGCTCTATCCAAGGGTAAAGGTAACTGTAGAAACTGGTGCTATTTAGTTAAAACTAAGCTACGCGTTTTAAACTGTGAAGAGTTTTGTGATTTGTATAGCTTTAATACTAATTATGCACTACCTGTAATTGTAAGAGATAAGATTTTTGAACAGTATGTAGTAGACTGGCATGCAACTATTAATCGTGCGTGAGGGAAGTGGTCGAGGTAATGGACGTAATATACTTAGGAAATATTGTTAGTTTAAACACAGCTATGGTTCTCAAAATTATTGAAAAATGATCCTGCCTTTAAATCACCGTGCAGCATTTAGTAAATTCAGGTGTGGCGTAGCACCACTTAGGATCGAAACTGGACGATATGAAAATTTAGATGTCATTGATCGCAAATGTTCATTCTGTGACTCGATTGAAGATGAGTCTCATGTTCTGTTTCAGTGTTCTGTGTACAGCCATATTACACATGTTCTCACTCAGAAAGCATGTATAGTTAACCCAAACTTTGAAAATATGTCATTGTTAGAGAAGACTATTTTGGTGTTCTCCGACCCACTTTTGATTAGAATAACTGCTAAATCCTGTTTTGAAATTCTTAAATTACACTCATTTTTTCTATGTAAATAATTAGATAGAGGATTTTTAACAACCTGGTCATCTGGTATTGTATTCACCTATGTGTAATACTTTGTATTTTAATCTTTGAGTAATTGTACTCAACAGGGTTGTTGATATGTATAGTTGGTTTTATGGTTGTATAGTTAACAGTTGCTCTTTATTGCCTAGCAAAATAAATTGGAAAACTGTGATGTATCAATAGCTGAATTGTGTCTTTACACTTTCTTCTTCAACATATCAAATTCTTAAATTATCCAGTGGTGCCTTGTTTTAGTACCATTATAATGTCAAGTAGCCTTATTTAGGCCAATATTCTCTTTTTTGTTAGACATCACTACGTTTTCCAATTGTCCGACTCTATTTGTACACTAATTAGCATTGGCTAATTTGTTTGATTGTACAGACAATGTATGTTGTTATGCATGTAATGTATATCAAAGTCCCTTTTTTAAGGCTTTTGTATAGTGGTCATATGCAATGTATCAATTTTATGGATCTTAAAAGACATTTTTAAAGTACATAGTATATGCTGGGATGAAAAAAATGCACTAAACTTGCTTCTTAACGCATTTAAATGTTAATGAAGGAAAGATGACTCTGCAGGGCTTAAACGTAGATATTTTAATGATAGGGTCTGAAGAGTTGCTTCCCTTCAATCTGATATGGATCAATTGTCTACAGTCTGATAACCGATTGTAAGTTTATACTAGGTTAGAAGTATATATTATCACCATTAATCAGCTTACCATGGTATGTCATGATGGTGGAATGTTCTCTTTTGGTGGTTAATTATTTGTGCGATAATGTCACCATTCACAGTATTGGATAATATTCGACAACAAATCAGATTGGTGGTGGCAATATAGATTTTAATTTGTATATTAATTGTCATGTATAAGTCTTATAAGTCTCTTATAACTCATTCTATGAGTGGCCAATGTTTTATCTTATTGTTTTATATCTGCAAATCTGTGATAAATGTAAATATTCGATGAGACTATAATAAATAATAAATCTGTACTATGGATCATATCATCAATGGTATCATTTTAAAGTGCTGACAGAATTTTACGGCTGCCCATATTTTCATTTTGATATTCCTTTAAGTAATGAAATTACGCAATTTTTAATTTATCCTGTTTTTCAGATATTTGCATTCAGTCGTTTTGATTTTCCGCAAAAAAAACATTGCATATTTTGAGTGACCAAAGTTAAAGAAGGGTGCATTACATCATATAATAACAGATATTTTTCTACAGTGCTGATTGTGCTTTATTTAACTCCACGGTTTTTTTAAAGTTTATTTTCACCCCTGGGATATATTAAAGTTCATAACTCATCCAGATTTCCAAATATGAGCATGCAGTTGGTGTGTACAGATGCAGTAAAGGTGTTTAAAGTTCCAACAAAATTTACATAACAAGAAAGCAAACTACGAAATTTATTGGTATATATTGTTCATTAGAATAACAGTTCATTATACTAGTACAAAGTTGCGTCAGTACAGTGACGAAAATTCCGTGCGATAGCCACGATGTTTCGCGAAGAAAAAGTTGCGTTATTTATTTTGTGTATAGATAAAGGTTCACGTTGTGTTCTTTTATCTATGAAAATAATTCTCCGCTTAGCAAAACAAATCTTGTCTGAAACTCCCCAAACCTTAAATCAGGTCACAGAAGTCTTTTCACTCAGGATAAGAAGATGACGCGAATGTCTTACTGAACGTTTAAAGGGGTAACAGGAACGTGTTAGAAACGTATAAATGCCAATAGATTACACGTAGTAAGACCTAAAACGTAGGGCAACTCACAAGCATCCGCACCACCACCGAATGAACTTAACGGTGCTCGCCACCTCTACCATATAGAGATTAAGTGCATGTCGTGAGAAATGTCGGAATCTGCCCTATTTAAAATATCCGTGGAATGTGAGATACATATCAAACAACGATTAACTGTAATAAAAAAACGACTAGAAAGTACGTGACGTCTTATTTATTCATAGCAGTAAATAAATATGCAAACTTAACAAGAAGAACATATAACAGTCTATATAAAAATTCATTTCAAACTAAAACGGTCTCCACAGTGTTTCTTTAAACATGTGACCAATTTTTTCGCCATATCCAATAGAAACATCGCCTTCAGATATGACGTCGCTGTTTTCAGTTGATGAGACATTCATACTCGAGTAACACGAGTCTGATGTACTCTCGTTGCTTGAGAGCGAGATGCTCGTGTTTAGAGAAAAATCCAAAGTGTTGAGAGTGTATGTCGACGTTTTGCTGACGTCATTCATTCTCACTGGGGTAGACGTCTGATGTCCGACGGGCGTTTGATTTCGGACACACCTTTGAGGAACATGCTGTGTCGCTTGTAGATGATCACTCAGCGCTTTGATCGTCTTCATATCTGCATATTTCTGTGAGGTTAGATACGTCATAACCTCCCTTACACAAGCCTGGAACCCGATTTGGTAGGCGGCCAACTCGGTTGCCATGGAAACTGAGCGGTGGGGTTGTTGAAGCTGCTGAAGGTGGAGCACTGTGAGATCAAGAATGTCAGCCTTGTCTACACGCGTCATTGGAGACGTCTGGAGATAAGAATTACAAAATGTATTGTGCATTTGGAAAATAAATCAAGGACGTAAGTCTTTCGGCTGCAGTAAATGTTCAAACAAAGTGTGCAAGTGTCTATAACTGCAATTGCATGTTTGCTATTATCAAATAAAACGAGTGAAGCTTTTAAATCTTTTGTACAATTTGTCCACTTTTTATAAAAAAAAATGCACACTACTGGATATGAAAACTCATTTATTGAAGTAAACTCGTCAAACAATAACACTAGTTTGGTATCTTTGTCTAAATTACAAGGCAATGCAAACATTAATTAATTGAAAAAATAAAACAAAACTCACTACAGATACACTAATTGTTAAAGGGATCTTTTCACGCTTTGGTAAATTGACAAAATTGAAAAAAGTTGTTTCAGATTCGTAAGTTTTCGTTTTAGTTATGATATTTGTGAGGAAACAGTAATACTGAACATTAACCATGCTCTAATATAGCCATAATATGCATCTTTTGACGATTTTAAAACCTAAAAATTATAAAGCGTTGCAACGCGAAACGATTGAATAATTTGGAGAGTTCTGTTTTTGTCGTTAAATTTTGTGAAACTACGAAGATTGCTTATATATGGTATAAAATACGTCACTAATGTGTACTCGGCGGAATAGCTCAGTAGGCTAAAGCGCTTTTACTTCAGGAATCTGGCAGGACTCCAGGGGTCACTGGTTCGAAACCTGCCCGGGCAATGTTCTTTTCCTTTTTTAATTTTTTTTCTTGATTTTTTTACTGGAGCTTTTACGATCCAATGTTTACATTTATCAATATAAAGCATTTAATGAATAAGTTAAAAAAAATGCCAAAATCTGTGAAAAGGCCCCTTTAATATATGGCAACACACATCGCGTACATGGGTAATTAACAGGTGATACAATTTACACGAAGACACAGTGTGCAACGAAACAGCAAGAAGTTTTACAAATAAAGTAGATATATTCTGAAAGTTGACAAGATTTGAGAAGCCATATATTTATACTTTACCGTATGTACTGAATAAATATGGTATAGTTTACGATAAGTGATGATGTCACGATCAACGTCGTATATAGTTTGGTGCAAGAACGTTTGACATTTTAGTAGCACGTGTGAAACAATAATAATACATTAACCCCGTGCGTTACCTGTTCTCTGATGGTGTTCGCTATGAGCCGCTTCAGTTGGTCGATGCTGTGGTTCATGCGCTCCCGTCGCTGCTTCTCCACCAGCGGCTTCCTGATCTGAGAAAAGAGGAACAAATGATGTGTGATGTTTGTTAAGTTCCCATTTAAAATTCAACATGTACCGTATACCATACTGGCTCTTAATAAAATTTGAGCTACTTGTTATGACAATGGCAATATTTTGTTGGCAGCGAATTGGGTAATGGTATGTATTAAATGCGTTTTCTTCCAAATTGAATTACCCTGACTATACAGAGAAAAAACATTTCTGCTATTAAGTTACAATGCATCCTGGTGTATGTTTGTGAATGAAACCTCCTAAGAAGCCGAAGTTATATTGTTATACATTTTATGGCTTCGGTACTTACTAAAACAAAAAATATTTCGGATAAGATAGTTCAGAATAAGTGTAATTAACATCTCTAGCAAAGGTTTTGTCTTTTTGTAATACCTTTCAATATATAATATCTACGATTTAAACTTACCTTTCTCAAATAGCTTGCTTCCTCCTGCCCAGCTTGTTTTATTGTAGATATTTTCATTGTGTTCACAGAATACCCGTAACAATTGCAAGGAAAAAATCGAGCCCGCTATGATTCAATTTTTTAGTGTCTATATAACTCTTTCTCATCTGATAATACTTAAATGCTTCAAGGAGGTATATTATTACTTATATACTTAATTGTTTCGTGTCAATTAAAGGCACGAGTTGATCGTCATTAACACGTCCCGTGGATATCCTTAATTAGCAGCAAACGTGTAATAAACGCGTGACAAACACTTAACACTTTAGTTAAACGAGGCAACACATGCCAACAAAGAGTCTTCATTTATTTGTCGAACTAATGAACTACAAGTGGCAATTAAATTAAAGTAATTAATGCAATAACACTTTACTCATATTATTTGCGACGGTCTTTGTTATAGCGGTTGAGTAAAATCATGAATTTCGTTTTAATTATCTTTTAAAATAATAAACGCATACCCCGGTGGAATTCAAAAGGCTTAAAAACAACATTATTGCTTATCTATTCGATAACAAATAGCAAAACTAACAGAGTTAAAATTGTAATTACCATTTTAAAGGAAAATAGAAATAGTTTTTTTGATTAATTGTTCATTTGATATAGTAAACGTGTTAGTATTAGTGAAATAGCATGCATTATATTTTCGTGTTAATACAAATGTATGCCGTTGCGCTTTCTCACACCATTCAGTGATCGATCATAGTTTATTCATAATTCTTTGCAACACTCGATATATACGCGCATATCATGTGTTTTATATTTCTTTTCTCTGTAAATATGTTATTACTGGTAGAATCTAGAAGACTCTAGAAAACTTTGAGATAATAAGCCAAAGCGAAGTTCCACCAATATATGTGTATTGAAATATCTGAGACAAAAAATATTGGAAATAAAGTAAGGATTACGAGGCAGAAAATAATACAGCTTACAAAGAAATAATTATATGATACATTTGCGCATTCAAAGATATAGCAATAAACAGTTATAAATATATATAATAGATCTTCGATATAGCGAACGAGTCCATACAGTTCTTTGTTCAAAACAACTTCAAATATATTTTATATTTGCACTTAAGATATCATTAACTGCTGTATACATCATTTTGATCAAATATTCAGCTATTATGTCACAAACTGTAGAATATATAGAGAACAAGACGTTGGTGACGTGGATGGAGAACGGTTATCTTGCAAGTCGTAGAAATTAAGAAATAAGATCCTCCGACGAGCCAGATAACCATTTTCCATCCATGTCACCACCATATTATTCTATTTATCATGTCATTCCACCGATTCCAACAAATTTTCTTTTATTTTATGCTTTTTTCACTGTTCATTTACATTGTAAGAGTTTAACTGGAGCATTTCGCTGGTATAATGACGTCATTTCGTAAAAAAATGACGTCATTTCACATTTAATGTTATTAGGTTACATGGTTATCGGGCTGATTTAAAGGCATGTGACAGGATAAATTAGATTCTGTGTAATTATCCTAAGGGATAAAAAAATCAATTCTATAAAGTAAATGTTTTTAAACGTCAAATGACATTGTACATTATAACGTCATAAACAACGTTATATAAAATGGCGCCAAAAATCGTAAACATATGCAAAAATTGAAATTACGTACAGAAAATAATTACATATTACATGTCATCATGGTCAAAATTTGTTCTTCACATGCTTTATGAATTGATATTTTACAATAAATTAATAAACCATCATATATAATTATAATTCACCTGAACTGTACAGAGGATTGATTATTTTATATAGGCTTTACTGATGAATAAATGTTATTATTGTTGTATTCTTGCATATATTAATTTAATGCTCATTTTCATATGTGAGGGCTATGAACTCGTATTAGCTTTATTGATGAATTAATGTTGTAGTTGTATATATCTCATAATATACATAAAATCAATATGATCAAACTGTGCATTACGTAATTTACTTAAATTTTTAAAGCAATTTATATAAAATATTCCACATAGATACTATTCTTAACATTTTTATTTCAGACACACCCATAAATAATATTCACAATTATTTATTTCTCCAAATAATTGTGAAAATTCTTCTTCTATTAAGTAATTAGAAAATATAATATGTGCAGTTGCAATATCAGATGCAATTATGTATTCCCTTCATAACTAACCATGTTAACCAGTTCATAACATTATCGTCCGATGCCTATCTTCTACTATTACTTATAAATTGTATAATGCATATATAAAGTAGGCTATGGGCTTGTATAAGCTTTACTGCTGAATAAATGTTGTTGTTTTTGTTGTAATTTTAGGTTCCTCAATAAAGATTTTTCTCTAAGATGAACAATATTTATATTCAGAGAAGCTTTTGGAGAAGTAAAACAAACACACATGTAATCAATCTTATTGAAACACAATTATATTAGGGGAAAATCAGAACTAATACAATTTACTTTTTTTACTAATACCATTTTTAACAATTTGTACTGTATGTGTTTATCATATTAAAGTATTTCAGTTCTACTAGGCATGATAGACAAATCTAAGAAGACACTTACAAAGCATGACAAGCTCATTTCGTTTACTAAAATATTTTTTACTTCCTATTTACGAGATGCGTTTTAATTTCACACTGGGAAATGGTTTGTTACTCACACAGACATCACTCAGCAGGTTGCCACAAAAAACAAATTAATGCTATCAAAATAATCTTACAACTTCACTTGAGTTACAATGTGTCTTGCACATAGCACAGAAGAACAACCCTCTTTTCTTGACATCAGCACTTTCATTAGTCAAGCACTGTCTACATACTAAATGTCCACATGGCAAGCTATACTTCAACATGGTAGAATCTAAGATGGACAGCTTGCAATTTGCGCAACATGATGTCTTAGTTCCTGAATCTTCTCCTTGATGAGTAGGAGCATTTGCAGAACAAGTGGCTGACTTTCGCGCTGAGAATGATGGAAGTCCACCAAGCGCTGCTTCCAAAGCTGAGTCAAGACTGCTTGTGAGATCTGTTGAATGCACGTCAGGGTTAAAAGGGGATGCGCTGGTAATACGCCAAGTGTTTGAACTTTGCTCAATGGATTTGTCAGAAATTGTATGTACATATTTTGAGTCACTGAGAGTCGATGTATTGGAACTCATTTTGGTTTTTTTGGCATTATTCACCGTCTCGGGGTTCACAGTCTTGTCATCTAGATCTCTTTTCCCATTCATAAAACTTTTCATATTATCAATCTTTAAAGTTTCTGCTGGATTATTGTTATTAGTTAATCTGCTAGACTTTAAATGGGACTCACCAAAGCAAAGATGTTTAGCTGTTGTCCTACACTCACTATGTCCAAGTGTTCTTGGTGTCTCTAGTTTATCAGAATGACTCAAAACAAACTGGTCTATTCTAGACTTCAAGGATATATTGATTTCCGGCTTTGATTTGGCAGTAAATGGTAGGCCTGTGAAAGGATCTGAAGGCTGCCTACCCCAAGAGGCTTCAACATTCACAAATTTGTCCAGGGTAAATTGGTCAATGCTCTTCCCTGATGGGAGAAGAAGAGGAACTGTCATAATCTCAAATGTCAAAGGATCTAGAAAATCTTCTGGAATAAGCACACCATTTTGTTCAATTGTTAACAAAGATTGTTGTAAAGCACTACTATTGTCATGTTTTTTCTCCATTGGTGCATTAATAGTTTCTGTTGCTGATGACTCAGGCCTCTGCTTTATGGCAGCAACTGCTTTCATATATACAGTTTGTAATTTGTCTTGAACATGTTTGGGAACTTTTGAAGATGGTATTCCCCATATTTCTACAGACTGAATCGCCACTGCTTTGCCAAATTTTGCTCGGTAGATACATATATTTATATGGCTTACAGTAGTTAAGCTACAATGCCTTTTTGAATTCAAATTGGCCTTACATGAAAAATCTCTATCACAACCATTTAATGTAGCTCTACGTGGAAAAAAAGAATTTTCAAAACACACGGTCTCAGGGTCATCCTTACTAACTGACCCAATACAGTTAAAAAAGATGCCCTCAAGTTGTACTGAAGTCTGGTCTTTACCATATAACCAGGACTCCCGCATGATTTTTGTAGCACTCAACAACTTAATGTCGCAGGACTTTTGTTGACTTACAACAGGGTTAATTATAATTCTGTAAATAGATATATTGCAAGGAAACTGAAAATATATGTTTACAGGCGGTTTAATGAAATGGTCACATATGAAGCCTCTTGATCGTTTTGAAGGATCTTCAGAAAGCAGATTTGTGACTTCATAACCATCAAAGGAAACCTTGTCTGATTTGATTAGAGTCTTCACACTAGGGTGGCAAAAGTCCATAAGCATCATTTTGAAAAATGAGTTGTCCTGATGTTATGCCCTTGTTTACTTGTTCACTTTATTAAGGTAATGAAAAAGTTGACCACTTCCCAACGTAATTTTTTACCTGAAAAAACAAAATTTAAACATATTTATAACATATGTAACTACATGTACTATGGTAGGTAAGTGTTAAAAGTTCAGAATATAATATTTAAAAGGTTTATTCTTTAACACATACCAATTGTTCTTAAGACATTAACACATTTCAAATTGATTTAAATTTTTTTCAATAATGAGAAATGCAAAATATGTGGGGTTTAATTTAGGTAACATGCAAGGGTGGAAGTACATACACCCTTACCACTTGGATACGTATTTGTATGCATTTTTAGTCTGTAAGAAAGTTCTATTTAATTTAAGACCTTTCTTACTACATTCAAGACCTTTCTTACTACATTCAAGTATTTAAGGCGTCATCTCAAAACCTTAGATACTGATGAGCAGCAAACAGAATAAAACCCGAACAGACTGCGAGTTACTTCTGGTTTTATGCTGATTGCACATAGCCATTTTTAATAAATGGTCCTTTACTTACGCTCGATTGGTCATTGTTAGCTCGGGTACTACTTACATGTACCCCGGGTACTCTTAAGTATACTTATATGTACTCCGCCCGGGTGCGGTAAACATACTAAAAAGTACCCGTGCATTTTAACGCTTAATTGGTTGTTGTTGGCTATTTTTTTTAATTACTTATGTTCACATTTGTGTCAATTTTTTGTAGAATGGCCTCCATATTATCGAAGCTCATACTAAAAAAGCATGTTGATGCAGTTTTTTAAAAAGAGAAGTTTGTTAAATATAAACAATATCGTTTTACGGTAATCAGTAGCGCGTTTTACCACATCAGATTTTGGGCGGGAATACAATTTGGGTACAGTCTAATATCGACCGGGTACTTGTAAGTATATTTATCGTACCCAAGGTACATGTAAGTATACTTAAAGAGTACCAGGGGTACATGTAAGTAGTACCCGAGCCGACAATGACCAATCGAGCTTTACTTACTTCCTCATGTTTAAACAGATCAACACTTTTATGAATAATCATCTATCAAAATATTGAACACATAGCCTCTGGTTGTTTGTTATTTATTAATAATGTTGAAAGTATGTGTATTACTTAATATAAAGCATTAAAAGTCAACAATAATGTATTTTTGCCTTAATGGGCCATTTCTTGTGTGAGGCCAAATTTAATATGGTAAGTCAACTTATTTTCTCCATATTATTTTTTAACCATCAAAAATAGAAGTTTTTGTTTGTACATATATCAAAAGATTTTAAAAATATTTGAACATATTGAATATTTGTAGATCGCGGTGGTGTAGTGGATGAGGTGTCCGCCTAGCGATCGGGAGTTCGTGGGTTCGCTCCCTACTAAGGGAGCGTTCTCATTATCTCCTCCATAGACACCAAGTACTGGTTCTTCCCAGGAAACGGACTGTCACATAACTGCTAAAATGCGTTTAAATTGGACCAGAGGGTACGATTTGTTTACAAATGGTATGAAACGGTGTGGTACGAAATAATATTGATACAATAATCAATTTTATAATTTTTCGATGAATATTTCGGTCGGCAATAGCCATTACTACATTGACAAAATGTCAATAACAACATAATATACATCAAGAATGAATTTGCCTTACATAACGACTAGTTTGCCCAAACTTCGTTGAGTAATAATGACTTTAGAGAAATGAGAGTGTATTGTAACCACACACACAAACTTGATCGGTGTGACTGAAAGGCGGAATGGGTCTTTTCCACGGACATGGCATCGCATGTCTTATTATGGAAAGTTATAAAGTATAACCAGCATTGTTTTAAATAAAAAGTAAACGAATGTAAATTCAGAACATGTCGTCGAGAAAAAAAGATGTTGTAAATTACTTTCATTTCCGCGAGAAGGGGCAAACGCGCTATTCAGTCATACCTTAACTTGGTCGGGTGTCGCCGTTTTCGTTTAACATAATCTTTTAATTTACTCTACCGAATAACATGACGGAGAGAAAGGATGGATGTTAATGTTTTGATCTGTGTTTTAATATATTCTTGCGCCATACACATTTGTCTCGGAGTGAGAAGACGTCAAAATGGTATATAATTTGTTATCTTAATGTAATATCGCTCAAAATAGTTTCAGGTCCGTCTAATGTGTAAAATGGTTAGCTGATAACTGGATGATGCTGAGCCTGAACCTATTTTGATGAGGAGGCTGGTCATCATTAATTTATTGTGATTGATAATAAATTAGTTTATGGTGATATTAATATTTTATAGCTTTCATACTGAATTCACATGTATAATTTGCCATACTGTTTTGTTAATTTTTTATATGCTTTAATCAGTCATTTTCATGCAAAGACTAATTGAATAATAATTGAATTAATAATAATATAGCATTCTTGATTTATTATTGTAATTTTAATGAATGTGTAAGTATAACATAGGGAGGTTGTCCCACCTATGTCTGAACCAAAAACAACAACAAATAGCTTGGTATTCTATTTCATAAACCCAAAAAGGTTACTATTAAATAATTGGTATCCTTTCACCTAAATTGATGGGAAAAAAAATAAATATTTTTATTATTGGAAACCTTCAATAAGAAATTTGTAGGTCCCATATTGTAAGAATAAACACTGTTTTTCCATTGGGGTCTCCCTAAGGTACCAAACCTATTTTGAATGAAAAAGCAAACAACGTCAATCGTATTAGTCTTTTTTGAATGATTGTAATTTGGGAATATCATGGTTTAGCTTTAACATCCTCTTGAACATCTCGGTGGATCTTGCTCAAACGTTCATGGTTAAATGACCTTAAAGATAGGTATTTTTGGCTGCAACAAGTTTTGGCAGAATAGTAGCGAATGTTTTTTAAACTACAGATAATAATATATAAAACTAAGTTGTTTTTTTCAATCATTCTTTAACTGCCAGGTTGATCTTACTCAAACTTTTAATTGAATGGCCAAAATGTTACTATGACAGTATTAAACGTCATTTGGCTGAAGCAATTTTTGTCATAAGGCCCTTTGTCTCTTTTGAGGAGTACCAGTAAGTGTTGGTATTCAATGCATTCCTAAATAGAACAGATAAACTAACAATAAAACAGTTAATTTTTTATTGTGCTGAATTGTGTTAAATATAAAAAATCTAATTATGTTTACTTTCAGATTTAAATGATCAAAGGTATAAGCGAGCTGTGACAGAATTCTCACAGCATGAAGTGGTGTATCCCAGGCTCTATGACTCTGAGATGAAAGAAATAAAATTTTCCAAGTCAAACGTAAGTACTTTTTTTGCAGGCCAATTATTTCCTTATTTAATAGAAACCTGTATGTTACTCAGTGTTGTTGTTTTTTTGGTCCAATGGAAATAAGCACATTAGTCATAATTTTCCCCAATTTTTTTTTTAGATCAAAATTTAGTTAATCTCCCATCCAGCTTTACAAATTACGCTTTATCATTTTTAATATTTAAAATACTTTAATTCTCATTTTTGAAGCATTGGTTTGCAAAAAACAACAACACTAATTTCCCAACATTGGTCAAAATGCCGCAATTTATCCCAATCCAAAGGGATCCGGCCCCATTCCCAAAATGGTGAAAAAAAAACCACACTGTCATTACTAGTCCAATAAACATATCACTGTCTTATGCGGACGCAAAGAGGATGCTTCATAAAAATGATTTTTAAATCCAGGAATCCTGTTTAGATGTTACCACATTTGTTACATGTAAACTTAATAAAAAAGAATGTGATTATGCACATGTACTGTAAGGTCTTTACATGGATGCAATCTGATATACATGTACAGTACAGTCCACGCATTTTCCCAAAAAAACGCGCTCCCTCCGCGGGGCATTTGTCTGCTAGAAAGTGATTCCGCGGCGGAGAAGGCAAGGTGTACTCGCTTAAACGCTCGGCGTTCCGCCGAGTTAGCTAATACCCGCGGCGTTTATTTCTTAAGCCTAGTCGGAAAATGCAGACAATTTCCGTTCATATCAGGACATCGTAGCAGTGTGCTACTGTGCATGCCAAAAAATAAAAACATTGTGATTAAAAATTGTTTAAATACTTTGGCTTATTAAAATAAAGATAATTGTATAAAAAATTAATATATGTTTTTATTCACAGGTATGTCTACAATATGAATGAATATACGACACGTAAAGCGTTTTGACATATTAATATTTAATTCATAACACATATAACACAAGAATAAATGTTCCGTTTAATTTCCAAATGAGAATAATAGTTTGTAATCCGAAACACGCTTCCGATTTTTAATGTTAACACGACGTACAAATGCTTCCAATATACAGTCATCATGTATATTTCCCGACAAAAGCGCACGAAAATTATGCTGCAATGTACAAGTTCAAGGTTTATGCTTGGAAAGTGTGTGTGTATTGATTTTTTTATACAAACTTTGTAGCGCAGAGAACACTGAATTCTGTTGATTTCGGTTAAAAGTTTCTTTGGTATTTTTTAACACAATTATAATGCGAATAATTTTATATTTCCTCCAAATTAATTTCAATTCAAACACGCAGTATCTTTATCGTTACGGTATTTTAGTAGAGTAATTATTGAAACAGTTTTTGTACTGTATACTGATTAAAGAGAACATCTGGACGAAACTGGATAAAGTGTTTGGCGTTATGAAAACATGCAAAGCTTGTCTACTGACCTTTTGTGTAGACTGCTGTCTGTGGTGTTTTGACAAAAGGGATTAACATGTGTGAATGTCACTCTGCCGATTTGGTCCATAATTGACCACTCGCCAGCTGTCAATCAAACTCACGAAATAATCAATAAGATTTCGTTTATTGCGGCCACATGGTCTGACAAACAAAGACTGTCGGAGTAATGGATAAAGCGTTTTATGAAAACACAACTTAGTGGGAGGAGCAATTTCGTTTTTGGCGACTGGTCAATGATAATTACCGGTAATACAAGTCATTGTTTTGAATGTCATTATTTTATATACATATGTACTTGTAATTAATGTAATTTTATTTGAAAATCAGGAAGTCAAACAAAGTTAAATTGATCGTTATCTCGTTAAACATGGAATTTCCTCCGCGTTGCCCAACGCAGAGGGCCGCCGCGTCGGCTTTTCAATTTGCCGATTATTAACCTTGGCGGCACCAAGCATGCAACTCCGCGTATCGCGGGACGTTCTTAATCTCCCTCCGTGGGCGTGTCCTCGGAATAGGGAGGGAAATTGGGGAAAACACGTGGACTGTACTGTTTGTATGCAGATACAATACAGTGCAAAACATATTAATGTTTTACTTGCTACTGCAGTCAGATGATGAACATTTGAAAATAAATTGACCAGGTTAGCTACTAGCCTAGCTCAGTTTGTAGAGCGCTGGACTAGAAATGCGAGGCTGGAAGGTTTGATCCCCATCATAATTTGTGATAGCATTGTTCATGAAATCTCTTCTACAGCAATTCTC
Source organism: Dreissena polymorpha (assembly GCF_020536995.1). Classification (NCBI taxonomy): domain Eukaryota; kingdom Metazoa; phylum Mollusca; class Bivalvia; order Myida; family Dreissenidae; genus Dreissena; species Dreissena polymorpha. The sequence goes on from NC_068362.1 coordinate 54,319,316, forward strand.
CTTCTACATGTACCTATGATTCAAGTCGGGCAGTTTTCAGTTACTGGCATAAGTATGTGAACTTATTTCTGGTTAAGCAGCTCTCCCAGGAAAAATGTGAGTTGGTGAACAAAATACTGTGATATGACTGCAAAATACTGTTGAAAACAGCAAAAAATGCATGTGGAAAAAAACACAGGTGTAGGGCGCGTGGCCAAGTCACTTTAACACTATCAAAAAAAAATAAATTCTGATATGATATGTATGAACTATCATATCAGAAAAAAAATATTTTAGTTTTTTTTTGGTCAATATGATAAAAAATAAAGTTTTATGACAAATTGATAGTGTTAAAGTGACTTGGCCATGCGCCCTACACCTGTGGAAAAAACATACAAAAAAGTCAGCATAATCAGGGCTCAGCCTACGTTTGAATTTGAGAGAGAAATGACTTCTCACTCAGCTTAAATTAGGGACAAGTGAGGCAACTTAAAGGAGAAGTAATTTCTGTTCAGTGTTTAATCAACTTTTTACTTTTTTAGCTGGACTATTATATATGAAATATTTTTAGTAGAGCTATCCTACTCACCCCGGCATCAGATTCTGCGTTAGCTTCTGCGTTAGCGTCTGCATTAGCGTGCAAATGTTAAAGTTTTCGTACTACCCCAAATATTTTTTTTGTCCTTTGACGTATTGCTTTCATATTTTGCATACTTGTTTACCAACATGACCCCAACCTATAAACAAGAGCAGACAACTCTATCTAGCATTTTGTCATAATTATGGCCCCTTTTCCATTTAGAATATGCAGCAAATGTTAAAGTTTTCGTACTACCCCATTTATTTTCATTGTCCCTTGACATATTGCTTTCATATTTTGCATACTTGTTTACCAACATCACCCCAACCTATAAACAAGAGCAGACAACTCTTTCAAGCATTTTGTCATAATTATTGCCCCTTTTATACTTAGAATATGCATATTATTGATAAATCTATGTTAAAGTTTGCGTACTACCCCAAATATTTCCTATATCCTTACAAGAGCAGACCACTGTATCAAGCATTTTTACATAATTATGGCCCCTTTTTGCACTTAGATAATTGAACATTTTGCTCAAATTGCCATAACTTCTTTATTTATGGTCACATTTTATTATTACTTTGACAAAACAACACTTACCTGAATACCACAATGGATTCCACCCAAACAATACCCCATGCCCCTACCCAGAATCCCCACCCCCAAACCTCCCCCCCCCCAATTTTTGTTTTTTGTTTTAAACATCATCTTATAAATTACCGCACCCCACATTATACCCCCCTCTCACCCCCCTACCCACCCTCCCCCAACAATTTTTTTTCTCTCCTTTTTTATTTTTGAAAGATTGTCTAATAAATGACCACACCCAACATTATACCCCCTCTCAACCCCCCCCCCCCAATTTTTTTTTTTTCCTGTTTTTATTTTTAAAAGATCGTCTAATAAATTATTGAATATGAACAATTTCTTCATGATGGTTACGTTATAATGTCAAGCACTGGAATAGTCGAGCGCGCTGTGCTCTGACAGCTCTTGTTCTTCCCCTCATTACACCATGCCAATCATCATTAATCAGAAACAACTGACACTTGGGGTTTTTTTTGAAGGGGGGGGACCAAAAGAAATACAAACAAATAACTTTTAAAAATGTGTTATAATTATATCTAATAGAGCTGCAACGATTCACTGCAACAGCTCGATTCGATTCGATTTCGATTTCAGACACTCCGATACCGATTTTTTCGATTCGATTCATCTTCAAACCTAGTTTTATCATATATTCACTCTTATGCCTCAAAATTAACATTTCTGTTCAAATGTGATTTCAATAAAACACATAAAAAAGAATAGCAAATTAGGACTCAATTTTAATATAAAAACTTCTGACTAGAAGATTGTGTTGATAACACAATAATATAAAAAATATATAAATAATCATAAGAACGTTTCTGGAATCAGTTGAATGTTAGTATCATCACTACTATACTTTTACCCCAAACCGCTATAAGCATATCTACCATTGTGCCATGACAGCATCACCTGTTACCTGTAGGACAAATCACATTCTCTAATAAACTTAACAAAACTCCAACAGAAATAGAGCTACTTTTCTGGCTGGCGACTTGAGTAGTTGCACTTGTGCGACCTCTTAGTCTTGCTAAATCAACGTTATGTTTGCGTTTGAATATTGCATTAGATTAGTGGTTGAGCCGGACTTAGCGTACGCCACATCCGTGAAGCACAGTTTATACTTTGCTTTATCGGTAGGGCTACCATCCCGAAACCCAAAATACTGCCACACTTTTGATTTTAGCTTCTTAGGCGCATCTGATAATTTCAATTTGTCGGCAACAACTTGTTCAGATATTTTGACGCTTTTTCCGAAAGTAGACCGTAACGGGCTTATTGATTGAATGACTAAAGTAATAAGCAACCAATCGCGCGCGTCGTAATTACAGGTAAAGATAAAACATACACCTTCCTGTATCAATAGGCAGAATACAGCGCGCTTTACGTATCTATGTATATATATGTATATATGTTAAAGAATCGAATCGAATTTGGTAGGTTTGGTATCGTAATCGAATCGAAGTATTTCGAATCGATTTTCGATGAATCGGATCGAATCGTTGCAGCTCTAGTATCTAACTGTATTTAATTAATATATTATCAGTCAATATCTGGCTTAAAGTAAATCTTATAAGGAGGAGAAGTAATTTCTCCTTCATATGATTAGAGGGAGAACTTAATCTGTCCAGGGAGAAGTTATCTCCCATGTCTCCCTCACGTCTGAGCCTTGATAATTATTTGTATACTAAGTGTCATAGATGCCTGATTTGAGTCTTGCAATTTTCCTATTTCCTTACTCTTTCAGTGCGGGAACGGAATTTTGAAGGCCTGTGCAAACAGTTTGGATCCAGATGAGACACCACAGAACGTGGCGTCTCATCAGGATCGAAACTGTTTGCTATTCTGATAGTATTCTTTGAAAAAAATCGAAGAAAATGCTTATTTTAGAAATTTAGCAGACAACATTTTAGCAGACGACAAATTTCCCAGCATGCAAAGGGCTAATATCAGCGATGCTCTGGGAAAACCAGACTGAATGCATGTGTGTAAAGTGTTGTCCCAGACAAGCCCTTGAAGTATGTACCAGTCTGAATGCATGTGTGTAAAGTGTTGTCCCAGACAAGCCCTTGAAGTACGTACCAGTCTGAATGCATGTGTGTAAAGTGTTGTCCCAGACAAGCCCTTGAAAAACGTACCAGACTGAATGCATGTGTGTAAAGTGTTGTCCCAGACAAGCCTGAATGCATGTGTGTAAAGTGTTGTACCAGACAAGCCTGAATGCATGTGTGTAAAGTGTTGTCCCAGACAAGCCCTTGAAGTACGTACTGAATGATCAGGATCAACACTTTCTGCTATATGGGAATCATATAATCAAAGGTCGTTTCTTCCATCCTGGGGTCGAGAGTGCGGCTCATATGTGGTAGGGTGTGGTGTGTGCAGGTGCGTGCAGGTGTGTGCAGGTGCTTATGGAAACATTAGACTTCAAATTAGTCTGGATTTAATCAATTATATTTAGATATGTGAAGCTAGAACAACCTGTACCATTTAGGATCTTATTTGTTTCCATTGTTACTGTCATTTGTGTTCGCTGTAACGTTTGTATGGTTGTATCGTACATTGAACATCTTAAGTCAACATTTTTATTGTGTTATTGTCTCTACATCCTTGTTTATTTTTATGCCATCATTTGCTAAGTAATTCTCCTTCATTATATAGCTTATATTCATGACTGAAAGAATGATTTATAAATCTAATTGATAAAATTGAGTTTAATAGATAAAGCACTGACATACAATTATGAATTGATTACAGTATTTGCTGTCCAAATATAACTGACTTCAATCATATAGCCTTACTTACATTAACAACAATGAAAGTTATATGAAAATAGCTGAAGAGAAAATGGGTATAACTTGCAATGAATTTTTTGGAATCCGATCTCCCAATATTTGTTGATTAAACAGAGATGCATTTGACTGACCAATCAATTAACACATTTGAGTGTTTTTCAGTTTGTTAGTAAATTCAGGGATCAAGCTAGACTCCAATTTTTGGGAGAAGTCACTTCTCCCTCAGCTCTGGAGAGGGAGAAGTGAGGCAGTTTTAGGGAGAAGTGGATCTTTTGCAATCACCAATGGACCATTGTGAACCATGACCCAGGGGTTTCACTGGCCCAAAAATAGTTGTTGCCACTTTTTCGCAGTGTGAAAACTGTCTGTTATTCCAACATTATTAATTTGAAGTGTGGTGATACGCGTCTGCCGTGGCCGTGCCATTTCTTGTTTATAATGTATTAAGCAGCTGTTCAAAAACCCCATTCTCTTAACATGGTAGCAAGTTTCCAATTACATGTATAAGAGTAATCCAAGAGAAGTCATTGTTGCTTATCTTAACCCTTTCCCACTCAGAAGCGAAGTGAAAATGGCTATATGAACACAGCATAAAACCAGAACAGTCTGCAAGTAACTCCCAGCCTGTTCAGGTTTTATATTGTTTGCTGCTCATCAGTATCTAAGGATTGGTAATGAAGCCTTTAAAACTTGAATCTAGTAAGAAAGATCGTTCATTAAATATAACTTTCTATGAGACTACAAATGCATAAAAATACGTATCTTAGTGGTAAACGGTTAATATTGAACTAATGCAGAAATGTAAGACCTTATACCAAAACACAGTTATAAGTTCTTGCTAAAATGCACATAAGAAAAAACATAATTATTCTACAATTTAATAAATATCAATGTGAAGTGAATTTCCAGGTTATGTTTTATAATATGTATAGTTGTTCAGCCTATTAAATGAATGCTACATATTTTTGATTGCAGAAGAAAGTTTTGGCATATTTAAGATATGTACAATTTTAGTGTGTTTTTGTTTGACGTAAATTTCCATTGTCATCGTCAAGTCATGGCTCAGTTTGTCATTACTATTTAATGAAATGATTACTCAGCTGCTCACTAGTTAAACTGAGATTTATTTTGTTGTTCCCTTACTTGTTACATTAATTAAGCTTGTTTGAACAACAATAACAGCTTTTGTTGAGGTCAGTTACTGATCATCCTCACTCCTCTAAAATTATCCCAAGGCCATCATCAGTATATCACATGTTGGTGTCCATTTCTGTCTACCTGCCACATTGTCACTAATTGTGTTTATTTGTGAGTGTTTTTGGCCGTTTTCACCAGTATTTCAGTCACATTATGGCTGTCAATTAGCATATTCACACTAATCCTGTGTTAGCTGGTTTACCAGTACTAAATAAACATACTAATGTCAGTTTCTGTCAATTGCCCTTCTTGACTCAGTTGTAGGGGATTAATGGCCCCAGAAATATCTTTAATGACCTATCACCACATGAACCCATGATTGTCAGCTTTTATTGGCTGTGCTGCATTCAATGTTAACGGTAGAGAGAAAAATACATGTCAGTGCTCCAGCAAGGCCTAAATGGAAGGGCTCTGTGCCCTGCCCTTCCAAAGCCCTGCCCTTCTGAGGCCCCGCCCTGTCTGTCCGAGGCCCTGCACTGCCCTTCTAAAGACCAGTCCTGCCCTTTTATTCATTAATTTTTTTGTGGCATGATTTTTTTTTTATTTCTTATTACATTGTAATTTATTTATTACTCATTGTAGACATTTTATTTGCATGGTTTATAATAGGAATAATATATTCTAACAATTATAAATAACATAAAAATTAATATGCAACAGACTGCATTGCTTATGCCTCGCACTCTCGAAATAGGTAGAATTAGAACTTGAGAAGTAAGTGCAAAGGAGACTGTTTCTCAGTGGCTTAACAATTTATTGCTTTTACTTATTTATAAATATTATCGTTAAATTGTTATTTTGTTAATAATACCGGGTACTATCTTTTCTTTTGTTGTTCGTTTAGTTCGTAACAATTGTTCATTGTCAGCCTGTCTATTATTGAGCACCCGAAGGGCACAATCCACAAATTTTGTCCGTTTAATGTGTCTGCCTGTCACCATGTTGTTACCAATCTATCTTTAATTCGATGTTGATAACTTATTAATTTAGATATGAAAATCTGCAATAAATTTGTTATTTTATTACTTTTCTATGGTACATTTACATGTAAATGCAAGGACTATCAGTTATCTATTCATCAATTAAATTGAACTCACTAAAGAAAGTAACTAACATAAAATAATTACATGTTAATTATTATGGTAACAAACGTAAAAGAATACTTACACATGTCGTTACATAAGAATTCTTTATGATCACATATTTATTTTAGGGAAAGATATGGGGCAAGTAAGAAGGGTTCTAACAGTGCACCCCTGCCGACCCTCAATTCTAGTTGACAAATAATTGTGGAATATATTTTGAAATTTGACATGTATTATTTATATGCCACTTATTAAAGAAGAATAATTATTATGATTGTCTGCTCGTCGTGCTCGGACCCACCATTAGGGTCCAAAGTTTTAAAAAATTCAATAATTTAAGACCCAACAAAATTAATAAGACAGATTTTAATCCAATTAAATTCATGTCAACCGAAGTAAATGAATCTGACAAACCAATAACAAGGAAAGAGAGCAAGTCAATGAAAATGCATAATATGAAGGTTTAAGGTAACTAAAAACTAAAATAATTAAAAGAAAATGTGAACTGTAATCAACTGTTTGATAGCGATCCATGCCACCCCTTTCCCTTTTATCCTCATTCCTCTTGAATGGCAATGCAATGCATGCACACCATTTTACAACAATGAGCAATAACTGCACATGCACATTTTCATATTTTTGATAGTATGCTAATAATGATAGCAGTCTGTTGTGTTAATATTTTAAATTGCATATATCCTGTATCTGCTTTATCCTGTTATGAGTGTATGTCAGTAATTCGGCATGTAAACATGTACATTTTTTTGTATTTTGTAAACAACTTGCATGTGACCTATAATTTTATGTTAATTGTACCACATGTTTACAAAACCTGGTTCTAATCAAACCACATGCCTTGGGTGGACAATAAAAGTCATGATGCCAGGTATGTTCAGCCCTTCTGGTCTTGTTTACCCTTTCCCTCTCAGAAGCAAAGTGAAAATGGCTATGTGCAAATGGCATTAAACCAGAACAGCCTGCGAGTAACTTGCTGTCTGTTCAGGTTTTATGCTGTTTGCTGCTCATCAGTACTCATCAGTATCTTAGGGTTGGAAATGAAGCCTTTCAAACTTGAATATATTAGGAAAGGACTTAAATTTGATTTGATTTTCGAAAGGACTTCAAACGCGTCAAAGTGCGCTTCTGAGTGGAATTTGTCTTCCATAAATACAGCAACCAACATTTGTCTTCCATTAATACAGCAACAAGCATTTGTCTTCTATAAATACAGCAACAGGCATTTGTCTTTCATAAATACAGCAACTGGTAATTGTCTTCCATAAATACAGCAACCTGCATTTCTCTTCAATAAATACAGCAACCGGCATTTGTCTTTCATAAATACAGCAACAGGCAATATGTCTCCCATAAATACAGCAACAGGCATTTGTCTTCCATAAATACAGCAACAGGCTTTTTTCTTCCATAAATACAGCAATAGGCATTTGTCTTCTATAAATACAGCAACCGGCATTTGTCTTCATAAATTATATACATCAACCGGCATTTGTCTTCATTACATGTAAATACAGCAACAGGCATTTGTCTTCCATAAATACAGCAAAAGGCATTTGTCTTCCATAAATACAGCAATAGGCATTTGTCTTCCATAAATACAGCAACTGGTAATTGTCTTCCATTAATACAGCAACAAGCATTTGTCTTCCATTATTACAGCAACAGGCATTTGTCTTCCACAAATACAGCAACATGCATTTGTCTTCCATAAATACAGCAACAGGCATTTGTCTTCCATAAATACAGCAACAGACATTTGTCTTCCATAGATACAGCAACAGACATTTGTCTTCCATGTAGTCCTTACTTAGTGCCCTGTACATGTGTAGGTGGAGTTTCACTCAGAAGCTATGTTCTTTGTTGATTTTTTGAGAACGATAAAGCAGGTTAAGAAATGGAAACACGTTTAACAATCAGATTATTATTGGTAAAGAATTATACATGTATAAATATGGCCTTTTAATCAATAATAAGCATTAATGTCAACCATCTTTACAGTTAGAAAACATCATAAAAAGCATAAGAAAGCAAATTATTTTGTAAAAAAAAATGTCAACGCCCTTTCATGTTAGTGTCACTGATCAGGTGAGAGAAAAGACCCCCTCAAGCTACAAGCCAGTGTCACAAAAAGAACAATACAATGGTTACTTACTTGTAACACTGGTGTAGCAAGTGGTACAGACTGAACACTTGCTACTGGCACTTGAAATTGTGGGCTAATGACATGGTGCTATTGTTGCTGATGTAAAATCCTGCTAATGAGATGGTGTTATTGTTGCGGATGTAAAATTCATGGCTGACAGGCAGACCCCATTGTTATGTGCCTTAGCATGGTATATTTATAGGACAATACACTGAGTTCCTTTCTGCAATAACATTTTTATTTGACAATGCATGTCTCCGTAGCCAAGTTCAATTATCTTTGCAATATTTCATATATGAAGTTCTTATATTTAATTCATTCACATTTTTGAAATTAGTTTTCCATCTTGCTTACATGTAGAGTTACAAATGTGTGTGTGTTGCTGTAGGTTATTTACAGGTCGTTCCCGCGTCTTCGCGACTACATTTGGTATCGACCTGATAGAGTTACAAATAGTGAAGTAAATCATTTAAATAGCATGGTTTACAATAGCATTGTTATCAAGTCAAACGTTGGGAATGCTTTGATGGTACTGTTTTGTATTTCATAATTAACATCACAAATAAAGTATTTTTGCTATTAAGGGAAAATAAACTATTTTCAAAACACTATCTTTGATAAAAAAAAAAAACAATCATATATACATTTTATACAAATTATCAAAATACATGTTATACACTTTTGATTAAGCCAATGTGAGAAATTCCGGTTTTCTTGAGCATCAATTATCAATCAAAGTTGGTAAAATAATCATGTGTTTAATAAGTAAATGCTTTTCATGGAATATTTGGAAAATAAGGGTATTCATTAACATATTGTTAAGAATACACCTTTATATACATGTATGCCTGAGTGGCGCTGTGGTAGCAAGTTCCGATCTGCTTATAGAGGTCCTGTGTTAGAATCTTGGTGGCAACAAAGTCTTGTATTTTATTTTATTTCTTGCTATTATAATTGTTTTTTATTATTTCAAATATTGTAATTTTTGAGTAAATACATTTTTAGTTACATTTTTCATAAATGAGAAAATGTGTGAACAACTCATGTATTTATGGCATATTGCTTATTGTTACATGTGTATAGTTATGCTTATTTGAATCAAGTTTTCCATCCATGGACTGAATTCCATACAAGCTTTTTGCATGATTGTGTTTCTTCTTACTCAACATTCAGAAACATTTCATGTTACTGTTGAATTTGTTTACTAAACTGTGTTCCTTTGTACACAACAAAAGTGTCTGCTTATTGAATGTTGATAAAGTGTTGTCACTACTTTTGTAACCATACTTTATTCTGCACTGTGAATACAGAGATTTAAGACTTTTCCATTTGAAATGTCAAACACGATCATGTTTGTTTGATGTGCATGTAAGATATATGAGGAAATGATATCTTGAAGCCACGAAACATGCTTTTCATATAAATGACGTGCGTCTCTATCTGTAATAAGATCCATCAAAGGAACTTCAACATTCAATTTCAATTCATGCACTTAATTCCTACATGGTCCGTTTAATAGACATGACAGTGGAGTACATGGCCCATGTTTGTTAACAATTTTGTGCTGTAGTTGTAAACATGAGCTCCAAAGTTTATGCAATTATTCCTTAATTTCTATTGTTCTTCTAGAATAAATTCACATGTTTTCTTCTGTAAATGTAAATTTTGTTCTGCATGTTAGACATGGATTTAGGTACAAGGTCTTGTTAAAGGACACACACAAATTTACTGATTAATATCTCTATACCTAATTCCTGTAATCTATCATGCTGGAAACTTGGCAAGAAGGTATCCCACTATTTAACCTATGGGCTGCTCAGTAGAAAATAGGTCTTGCCAGAACAGGCCCTGTTTGAGTCTCAAACCAATACCAATATTTTACGTAATTATTTTCACCATGTCATGATGTTTGGGAAAGAGTCATAGCTCTTACCAAGGACTTCAGATACCTTAGTGCCATGCAATTCAAACTTTCATCCTTACATCGAAGGCCACCATTTTAGAATGGTCCTCAGACATACAATGTAGTCAAAAGTGGCATTAGCAAATCTCCCCTTGATCTGTTCTGGATAGTTATGCAATGTATCAGCATATTGTATTTTTCAGATGGGTCATCCAAAGCAACTTTCCGTCCATATTGTAACAGCGGATGGGATACTTATACTGCAACTGGAGAGGAACAGGTCAGTTAACATGCTGTTCAGGTTTTATGCTGTTTGCTGCTCATCAGTATCTAAGGGTTGCAACTGAAGCCTTTAAAACTTGAAAATAGTAAAAAAGGTCTTAAATTAAATTTAACTTTCTTAGGGACTAAAAATGCGTCAAAATACATATCTAAGTGGTAAATGGTTAAAGAGGCATAGCTATTAGAAATTGGCTGTGGTTCAGGCTGTTCCACAGGATTGTGTTTATGGCATAGGTATATTACTCACAATTGGCAGTATTTTATATAAAACAAGGGCGGAAAATTAAATTTGAAAAATTAATCATAGGTGACTGTACCCCTTCGCTTTAAAGCCCGGGAAAAAAACTTTGGCTGTACGTATTACTTAATACCTTTGGTTAGTTTTTATGCCTCCGGATCGAATGATCAGGGGCATATTGTTTTTGGCCTGTCAGTCTGTTATTCTGCGATAACTTTTGCAATATTAAAGATAGCGACTTGATATTTGGCATGCATGTGTATCTCATGAAGCTGCACATTTTGAGTGGTGAAAGGTCAAGGTCATCCTTCAAGGTCAAAAGTCCAAAAATACAATCCAAGGGAAGTAATAAGCTTTTAAGTGGAGATTATTTCTAAACCTGCCAAATGATATATTGAAATTTTATTTCAAAGCGGGGCCAGAGGGGGCATTGTGTTTCTGACAAACACATCTCTTGTTTTTAATAAAAACACAAAATAAGGGCTACCTGAACAAAAAGAAGAGAAATCTTTCTTGCACTCAGTAATCAGTGGCAGACCAACATTTGATCCTACTTCAAGTGACAGATTGCCACAGGATGGATCAATCAAAACGCACATAAGAAATGACAATTAACTCTTTCGGTGCTGGAACCGAATTTGACGGCCTTTGCAAACAGTTTGAACCCAGATGAGATGCACAGAATGTGGCGTCTCATCAGGATCCAAACTGTTTGCTATTCTTATAGTATTCTTTGAAAAAAAAATCGAAGAAAATGTTATTTTAGAAATTCAGCAGACGACATTTTAGCAGACGACATATTTCCCAGCATGCAAAGGGTTAATAAAACTGAGCTAACAAACAGGACCATTGTGGACTGCCTTCCTATACTTACACCATGGATTATTTAGAAAAAAAAATAACACTGCCAGTTATTCCAGATTCAGATTCACCACTTTATTTCTGGGGATACTTGGTTGATGCTTTGATTAGAAGCAACTTGTGACAGTTTATAGACTGTGGGAAGTTAAATATGCAAAGCCGAAATGATGCTTGCTGATATTGAACTGATTTGTCTGAGACTCTGATATATTGATATTGATTTTCTGTTGCTATGAAATGTTTTATGTAATGCGCCTTCTAGTAAGTAAGTAAAAGGCATGTTAGCATGTAACCAACTCATGTTTGAGTTCTGATGTAGACATGTAATTCATATGCACAGATTTTTAAACAGAAATTGTTCACTATTGTCATGGCAATTTACATGTATTATTTACTCCATTTTTCAAATGAGATTAAATCATGAAGGAAACACCATAAATATGTATTTTCTGCTTTCCTGTATTACAGTGAGTCTGCATTTAATTACAATACAACTTAGGAATATTTACACACACAAAATAGAGCTCTTTAAAAACAGTATTTGAGGCTCCAGGTAAAAAATGTAAAATCACATGATTAATGAACAAAAATAAGAGAGTCATTTTGCTTTGATATTTGGATTGGTATGTGAAAACACATTTTGTTTTGTTTAAGAAACATTTTACGTTCAATTCACAGATCCACACTGAGTATAACATCTAGCCAACCTTTCTTACTGGGGTTATCAAAATCTAAATCAAATATCTTTTACTGAATCTTGGAGATGTAGAACTGTATGGTATAATCCAAAGGCGAGGTGTTAATCAGATTATTTCCTTGCACTGCACAGAAATATGAAACATCTGCAGTGGATGGAATGCTATTTGTCAGGTATTCCCAATGAAAAATGAACAAGGCTCTGGTTAAACTGGACTTAATGCATCCCTCAAAGGTTTTATTTTGGTTGAGTAGAGCCTTCTTTTAAACAATATTTTTATGAAATTGGAAAGTTTCCTCCCTTATTAGCCTGTGTTTTGTGCAGACTGCACAGACTAATTTGGGACAAGATTTTATGCACATGCATTTAGCCAGTATTTGCCCAAATCAGGCCCGATTGTACATGTACATCTTTTTTGTATGACAAAAAGTCAATTCCAGTCAGTATTTGAGATGTTGATTTGCATAAGATTTTTCTGTTGTTAGGATGTAAACAGATTTTAATTGATTCCCCTCCTATCTTAAGATTCGAACTTTATTGTGAAGTGTAACTGTAAATAGCTCTGATAAAATTCAATATTCTTGTTTTGTGTAGATTTGAGGCTATGGAAATCTTGTTGACTACGGGTGCCATAGATACAAAGGAACATTTTTTTCTTAAGAATGTTTCCATCTCTAAGATTGAAACATCCTCCTGAGGGACCTGTTTTAATGCTTAACTTGATTGTTTGTTTACTTGTAATGCATAATTAAATAACAGATCTGGTAAATTTAACAGCCTGAATGACATTATTTATCCCTACAACCCCATTTTATTGTCCATTTTGCAGGTAGTAAATGCCCGTCACACTTACCTAGCTGTGCTTGACGGCTCTATAAACATGATACCTGTCATTAATTTACAGAAGCTCAACAACAAATTATGTCAATCCCCTTGCTGAGGTTTCATGTCTGGTAATGGTATTAAATTTTAAAGCTGAAAACAAACTCTTGTAGTGAACTTCTTTACAAAATATGAGATGCAAATATTAAGAACAAAACTTTCACATGCCGGTATGCAATCTTTGATATTTATGCCCCCCTTCAAAGAAGAGGGGGTATATTGCTTTGCACATGTCGGTCTGTCGGTCGGTCCGTCCACCAGGTGGTTTCCGGATGATAACTCAAGAACGCTTGGGCCTAGGATCATGAAACTTCATAGGTACATTGATCATGACTCGCAGATGACCCCTATTGATTTTGAGGTCACTAGGTCAAAGGTCAAGGTCACGGTGACCCGAAATAGTAAAATGGTTTCCGGATGATAACTCAAGAACGCTTAGGCCTAGGATCATGAAACTTGATAGGTAGATTGATCATGACTCACAGATGACCCCTATTGATTTTCAGGTCACTAGTTTTTTCAGTTTTGGTATGGTTAATGATATAATTAGTTTCACTGTATCAAATAATACATTCTTCACACTTTTCTTAAAAAGATTTGTAATACATGTACATTTATCTGTCAACTTTATTGTTACATGGAAGCCCGATTTTGAGATCACTTGAGCATAAAGTGAAATATTGGCATGACCCGATGTCTGGCGTTGACTTGAGGGCCATCAGTTTTGACTTGAAGGTCATGAGTGGCGACTCGAAGTGTGTCGTTTGCATGTTATTGGGAGTTATTGCATGTTATGGTTATTGGGAGTCTGATTATTTGTATGCCCCTTTTTTTAAGAAGGCAGCCCATTTCACTTTGCACAAACGTCCACAATCATATGAGCCGAGTTCTGATAAAACTGGGCTTATTGCATGTGCGTAAAGTGTCATCCCAGATTAGCCTGTGCAGTCCGCACAGGCTAATCAGGGACGACACTTTCCGCTTAAACTAGATTTTCGGTAAAAAGGGACTTCCTTTAAACGAAAAATACCATTAAAGTGGAAAGTGTCGTCCCTGATTAGCCTGTGCGGATATTTTGGGAGGACACTTTACGCACATGCATTTTGCCCAATTCTCTCAGAACAAGACACATGTGATGATGTGTAATGTGTAGCGCCTCTTTCCTAATCACAAGATGAAGGTCACTCTTACAATTTAACCATTTACCACTCAAAATAAAAAAAAACGGCTTTTGCAACCAGCATATCCTGCGAGTAACTCGCAGTCTGTTCAGGTCTTATGCTATTTACTGCTCATCAGTATCTTAGGGTTTGAAATGAAGCCTTTAAAACTTTAATCTATTAAGAAAGGACTTCAAGTTAATTTTTTTTAAGGGACTTCAAATGCGTCAAAGTGCGTTTCTGATTTGTAAAGGGTTAAGGCCTATGAAAAAAACATGTTTGTTTCAGGTTACGGGCTCAAAAAAATTATGGTCGGTAGGTCGGAATTTTTTTTTTTTTTTTTTTTTACTGTAGGATCTGATATTAAATGGTGGCAACAATGTGAATCAGATATGCGTCAATAACCCCAAGTCACTATCAATCGATAATTTCAGGGGTTTATAACAGTTTTATGGCTTTGTTTTACCTACATGTACCACATTTATTGGTCCGAACAGTGTACTTCTCTGCGATAAAACAATGGCAAGTTACGTAAGATACTGATGATAGCCAACGGGTGTTATCCTCCTGGAAATTGTGCTTTTAATGCATGATATTATCAAAACATTTTTTTTCGACACGTAAACCGTTTTAACAAATCAATATTTAATTCATAACAAATATAACACAAGTATAAATGTTCCGTTAAATTCCCAAATGAGAATAATAATTTGTAATCCGAAACACACTTATGATTTTTTTATGTTAACACAACATTTACAAATGCTTCCAATATAGTCATCATGTATATTTCCCGACCAAAGAACGCGAAAATTATGCGGCAATGTACAAGGTCAACAAGGTAAACACATGAAAAGCGTGTATGTATTGATTTTTTATACAAACTTTGTAGCGCAGAGAACATTGAATTCTGTTGATTTCGGTTTAAAGTTTCTTTGTTATTTTTTTAACACAATAACAACGCGAATAATATTTCCTCTAAATTAATTTCAAATCAAACACGCCGTATCTTTATCGTTACGGTCTTTTAGTTGAGTAATTATTGAATAAGTAATTGTACTGTATACTGATTCAAGAGAACATCTGGACAGAACTGGATTAAGTGTTGGGCGTTATGAAAACACGCATAGGACGTCTACTGACTTTTTGTGTAGACTGCTGTCTGCGGTGTTTGGATAAAAGAGATTAACATGTGTGAATGCAACTCTGCCGATTTGGTCCATAATTACCAGTAATACATTGTTTTGAATGTTATTATTTAAATCAATACATTTGCGGTCTAAATCGCGGCAGAATAGTGTAAAACACGATTTTTTTATTATTTTTAAGGATAAAAAAATTGCAGTCGGGGGTAAACTGACACGGTCGGTCGGGTAACCTGAAACAAACATGTTTTTTTCATAGGCCTAAAGGTCTTATTTGCCTTATATAAGCTGGATATTTCCTGTCTCAGCTATATCTTTGCCATACATTGTATATGAAGGGATTTTCAGCCAATTGAATTTGTTGTCATGAATATTGAGCTTAGATATGTAATTTTTATTTCCTGTTGAAATGGTTATGTCTCTTTAATACAGTCATATATAAAATGTACGGGTTCAGATAGGTAATTGTGACTTTGTGAACCTGTTGTTGCAAGTATAAATGACTCAGATGCATGTGGTGTGCTAATCCTTAGGGGAGTGAAGTGTTACCTGATCTGTCCGTTAAAGCACTTCAGGGTTATTTGTTTAAACAGGGCCCCTGTTGCTGGGTTGTTAGGCTGGACATTCACTTAAATAAGTTAAGTTTCAGAAACCTTTACACTAGCAATTTTTTGCTCACTTAAGTTTTACAATTTAACCATGGTTGTTATTTACTAGTTTATTGTGCATGTTATATGTGTACACAATAGATGTGATAAAATATTATATCTTAAAAAGTTGAGTATTTCCATGTACTAATGTAAGACAAAATGCAGAACAAATCTTTAGATGCTTGGTTATGGTCATGATATCAATAAACTTAATGAAACAAATTGTGTGTTTTTACAATGATGCAAAAACAGAGACAATTATATGGTACAATGTAGGTCTCGCTTGATTTCCTTTGTTAAGTTTTGGTGTTGGGTTGTGTCTAGTGGTTCTGTGGTTATCATGAGATTGGTGTCTTATTTATTGTGCACTCAGGAAGCCATAATAGGAAATGACAGGGCAGGGCACTTCCTTAAAGTGCAGTTAAGTCAAGCCATAATAACTTCTACATACTTTAAAACTGATATTATAGTCATTGTCTAAAGACATACTGTGAACGTCTCAAGAGTAGTGCAGATGTCCTCAATAAAGAAATGTGTTTGCAAAATAAAATTATGTGCTATTGTTTGTGTTTGTTTCAGTAATCTGTTGACGAAGTCCTTTATAGAAAAAAATATTGAAGATGAAGACAGATTCAGGTTAAAAAAGCTGAAGCCACAAGAGGTACAGTATTCAGCAGCCTTTAAGTTGTTACAGGTGTTATAAATGTGCAAGTGATGTAGTCCGAATTGCATAATATCAATAGAACTGGAAAAAAGTTCTGTATTATAAGGGCTTGTGATTCAAAACTTTATGCTCCGTAAGTGAATTGTATAGTTTCCTCTTTGTCATTCCATAAGTCTGTCTAGGTCGCCGTGGTGTAGTGGACATGGTGTTCGCCTAGTGATCAGGAGGTCACTGGTTCAATTCCCACTGTGGGAGCGTTGTTTAAATCTCCCCTATAGACACCAAGTACTGGTTCTAGTCCCAGGAAACAGACTCGAGAGCGTTTAAAATAAGCCTTAGGCTTTCTATGCAATCGAGCTTAAATAAATAGGTTAAAAGAAAAGACGTCTAAGAATACTTAAAATTACCGTATATTACATTTCATGAGATTATGAGATTTCTGGTAGACCTTTAAACAATAGTAGACATGGATGAGCCAAAAGGAAGAGGTTGCAACCACCCTGCTAGTTTTGTCTAGGTATTGCCCTAGTTCATGTGTTCTCCTCTGTTTCTATTTTGCAGCTTACGGAGCACTGTTTCTACCATGGCAGTGTACAGGGTCACTCCTCATCCCTGGTGGCAGTGAGCACTTGTGAAGGGGTCAGGTGGGTCATTATATCAACTTTCTTGTTGCTCATGGTTACATTCTGGCCTTTTATCTTTGGTCAGATGCCAAATAGTTGTGTATGGGCCACGCTCTGGGAAAACAGGGCTTTATACGTATGCGTAAAATGTTGTCCCAGATTAGCCTGTAAAGTCCGCATAGGCTAATCATGTACGGCACTTTCTGCTTGGACTGAATCTTTGTTTAGAATAGACTGTCTTCCCTGAATAGCCTGTGTGGACTGCATTGGCTAATCTGGGACAACATTTTTCGCACATGTAGCCCCATTTGCCCAGAGTGTAATACATAAGTGTTTTTTATGTCCTCCAGTCTATACTTGGGGACATATTTTTTTTGCCCTGTCTGTTGGTTCGTTTGTGTTAAACTTAAAAATTGGTCATAACTTTTGCAATATTGAAGATAGTAACTTGATATTTGACATGCATGTGTATCTTTTGGAGCTGCACATTTGAGTGGTGAAGGTCAAGGTCATCCTTCAAGGTCAAATAGTTGGGGGGGAACATAGTGTTTTACGTACACTTCTTGTTTAGTATGACTTTAATATGACGAGCAATCCTAGCAAGGCTGGATTTTTTGTGCGGTACAGCAGCATTGAAAAAGCCTATTTAAAATTAGTTTTTTTTAATCATTATAACTTTTTACTTTGACAGCTTTGATTTCTCAGTTATAAAGTTGAGAGCTTTATTACCTGTGCTTGAATCTTATAACGTATAAATCTGCATTACTTAAGAATGTGATCAACTATGTGAAATACAAATAAAATGTGAAAAAGGCTCTCAATAAGGAAATAACAATACTTCAAATACCACAGCTTGGACATATGTTCAGTCTTGTTTGACAAGACATTTAGTTGAATGAAACAAGTGCGTTTAGATTCTGTGGTAACAATAAACATACACTGTAACTCCAATATAGTGCGGTCCGTTATAACGCTGTGTCCAATATAACACGGGGTGTCCTTGGATCCCGTTTTTTCTCCAACCTTCCATTTCTGATTCAAATCCATGTTATGCAACTTCATACATTATTTTCAGAAAATTCAAAGAAGCCGGCGATCACAGCTTGATTGCTTTATCTGTCCGTTTAACTGATTTTAATCGATTAGAGGTTAAACGACACTCGACAGCTAATTGGTGTTAATCTGTTGTGTAATGTCAATAAATGTGTGAAAACTTGGGAGTCCGTGTTTATTACATGTATTCCCTATCAGAGCGGTTCAGTGCGCTTATTTCAATATGGCAAGTGCAAGCGGAATAATTATCAAATTTAGTTATTTAAAACGATTACCTGTTTATGTTTTGTATTTATCGTGTATTGTATTTCATTGTATAAACTATGGCTGTGTAAGTGTGTTATCGTTTATTATATGCTACACATGCTTGATAAATAAAAATATCTGTGTGTGTGTTTAATGTTTCAGTACGTATACAAAAATGAAATTAAAAAAATCCTGCGTTTTATTTACATGCTAACGCAGTATAATAGTTAACAGAGATGCACTTAAATTTGTGCCCGTTATCAGAAAGTCCACGGAAAGCACGTTTTTAACATGCTGCGTATGACGCAATAAAATATTTCTTTGCTCATGTATCGTATTGCATTCAATCTAAATTTAAATTGGCTCGTCATGAAAGCTGTGTCCCATAATGCACTGTACTAATTTTTCTGAAAAATGGCGTAGGCATATGAATTTTTTTTACGAAATTCGTAAACATATTTCTTGTCATAAATGTTTAACATTATTTTTTCGTAAGTGATGTTATAATTATATTGGATTATCGGATAAATGTGCACATTAGAAAAGCTGTATGTATACTGTTATCGTTCGATTCCGTTTATATGCATGTATTTGCGGATGACAACACAGCATGACAATACACAGGACTAATATTATAGGCTATACTTTACCTGTTTTTATAGCCCCCTTAAATAAATAAGCTCAAAATTTATAACGCTGTCCGTTTATAACGCTGTTGCGTGGCTTGGACCCCGTCTTCCGCGTTATATTGGAGTTACAGTGTATCTGTTTTGATAGTTAATTAATATCATTCAACAATTGCATCTTTAAAAGGAAACTGCATCACCTGCTAAGTGCTTTAAACGGCACATCTGTTATTGAACTGGTTGGTGACCACTGCATGTCCTGTCTGTTTCAGTGGTTACATCCAGACCGACAGAGAACTGGTTGGTGACCACTGCATGTCATGTCTGTTTCAGTGGTTACATCCAGACCAACAGAGAACTGGTTGGTGACCACTGCATGTCCTGTCTGTTTCAGTGGTTACATCCAGACCAACAGAGAACTGGTTGGTGACCACTGCATGTCATGTCTGTTTCAGTGGTTACATCCAGACCGACAGAGAACTGGTTGGTGACCACTGCATGTCATGTCTGTTTCAGTGGTTACATCCAGACCAACAGAGAACTGGTTGGTGACCACTGCATGTCATGTCTGTTTCAGTGGTTACATCCAGACCAACAGAGAACTGGTTGGTGACCACTGCATGTCATGTCTGTTTCAGTGGTTACATCCAGACCAACAGAGAACTGGTTGGTGACCACTGCATGTCATGTCTGTTTCAGTAGTTACATCCAGACCGACAGAGAACTGGTTGGTGACCACTGCATGTCATGTCTGTTTCAGTGGTTACATCCAGACCAACAGAGAACTGGTTGGTGACCGCTGCATGTCATGTCTGTTTCAGTGGTTACATCCAGACCGACAGAGAACTGGTTGGTGACCACTGCATGTCCTGTCTGTTTCAGTGGTTACATCCAGACCAACAGAGAACTGGTTGGTGACCACTGCATGTCATGTCTGTTTCAGTGGTTACATCCAGACCAACAGAGAACTGGTTGGTGACCGCTGCATGTCATGTCTGTTTCAGTGGTTACATCCAGACCGACAGAGAACTGGTTGGTGACCACTGCATGTCATGTCTGTTTCAGTGGTTACATCCAGACCGACAGAGAACTGGTTGGTGACCACTGCATGTCATGTCTGTTTCAGTGGTTACATCCAGACCGACAGAGAACTGGTTGGTGACCACTGCATGTCATGTCTGTTTCAGTGGTTACATCCAGACCAACAGAGAACTGGTTGGTGACCACTGCATGTCATGTCTGTTTCAGTGGTTACATCCAGACCAACAGAGAACTGGTTGGTGACCACTGCATGTCCTGTCTGTTTCAGTGGTTACATCCAGACCGACAGAGAACTGGTTGGTGACCACTGCATGTCATGTCTGTTTCAGTGGTTACATCCAGACCAACAGAGAACTGGTTGGTGACCGCTGCATGTCATGTCTGTTTCAGTGGTTACATCCAGACCAACAGAGAACTGGTTGGTGACCACTGCATGTCCTGTCTGTTTCAGTGGTTACATCCAGACCAACAGAGAACTGGTTGGTGACCACTGCATGTCATGTCTGTTTCAGTGGTTACATCCAGACCAACAGAGAACTGGTTGGTGACCGCTGCATGTCATGTCTGTTTCAGTGGTTACATCCAGACCGACAGAGAACTGGTTGGTGACCACTGCATGTCATGTCTGTTTCAGTGGTTACATCCAGACCAACAGAGAACTGGTTGGTGACCACTGCATGTCCTGTCTGTTTCAGTGGTTACATCCAGACCGACAGAGAACTGGTTGGTGACCACTGCATGTCATGTCTGTTTCAGTGGTTACATCCAGACCAACAGAGAACTGGTTGGTGACCACTGCATGTCATGTCTGTTTCAGTGGTTACATCCAGACCGACAGAGAACTGGTTGGTGACCACTGCATGTCATGTCTGTTTCAGTGGTTACATCCAGACCGACAGAGAACTGGTTGGTGACCGCTGCATGTCATGTCTGTTTCAGTGGTTACATCCAGACCGACAGAGAACTGGTTGGTGACCGCTGCATGTCATGTCTGTTTCAGTGGTTACATCCAGACCGACAGAGAACTGGTTGGTGACCACTGCATGTCATGTCTGTTTCAGTGGTTACATCCAGACCGACAGAGAACTGGTTGGTGACCACTGCATGTCATGTCTGTTTCAGTGGTTACATCCAGACCAACAGAGAACTGGTTGGTGACCGCTGCATGTCATGTCTGTTTCAGTGGTTACATCCAGACCGACAGAGAACTGGTTGGTGACTGCTGCATGTCATGTCTGTTTCAGTGGTTACATCCAGACCGACAGAGAACTGGTTGGTGACCACTGCATGTCATGTCTGTTTCAGTGGTTACATCCAGACCGACAGAGAACTGGTTGGTGACCACTGCATGTCATGTCTGTTTCAGTGGTTACATCCAGACCAACAGAGAACTGGTTGGTGACCACTGCATGTCATGTCTGTTTCAGTGGTTACATCCAGACCGACAGAGAACTGGTTGGTGACCACTGCATGTCATGTCTGTTTCAGTGGTTACATCCAGACCGACAGAGAACTGGTTGGTGACCACTGCATGTCATGTCTGTTTCAGTGGTTACATCCAGACCGACAGAGAACTGGTTGGTGACCACTGCATGTCATGTCTGTTTCAGTGGTTACATCCAGACCGACAGAGAACTGGTTGGTGACCACTGCATGTCATGTCTGTTTCAGTGGTTACATCCAGACCAACAGAGAACTGGTTGGTGACCGCTGCATGTCATGTCTGTTTCAGTGGTTACATCCAGACCAACAGAGAACTGGTTGGTGACTGCTGCATGTCATGTCTGTTTCAGTGGTTACATCCAGACCAACAGAGAACTGGTTGGTGACCGCTGCATGTCATGTCTGTTTCAGTGGTTACATCCAGACCAACAGAGAACTGGTTGGTGACCGCTGCATGTCATGTCTGTTTCAGTGGTTACATCCAGACCGACAGAGAAGCCTACCACATAGAGCCAGGGCTGGATATGGGGGATGGGGCACACAAGCTCAATAAAGACATTCACAAGAAGGACACCCCACACAATTGCGGTACAGAATTTCTTTCCATACTTAGGTTTTTGTGATTATTACTATGCACATTATGATCCCATAAACAGTCAGCATTAAATGTTATAAGTTTGTGGATGATTCAAGAGATTAAATTGTAACTTCAAATAATTCATAAACATCAAGTGTAGATGTGCAAGACACTTCAAATATGTCATCAATGTCAAGTGTATATGTGCAAGACACTTCAAATATGTCATCAACATCATGTGTAGATGTGAAAGACACATCAAATAAGTCATCAACATCAAGTGTAGATGTGAAAAAACACTTCAAATATGTCATCAACATCAAGTGTACATGTGCAAGACACTTCAAATATGTCATCAACATCAAGTGTAAATGTGCAAGACACTTCAAATATGTCATCAACATAAAGTGTAGATGTGCAAGACACTTCAAATATGTCATCAACATAAAGTGTAAATGTGCTGACACTTTCCATCCTCGGTCCACTTTACGTCCCTTAGTTACTTTCCCTTGACCATATCTTTCAGATCAGTACAAGTGTAGTACAAGTCAAGTTTTTCTGGTTTCTGATCAAAGCCAGTTAAGCTGCTTAAGTTGCACTGTGTATTAGGTTTGTTTCTAAGGACAGTTGAATAAGGTTCCTTCGGACAATCTCGAGAAGAAAGCTGTCAGTGTTGAATTGCATTCTGTATCTTTAATACATTATCTATCCTAAAAATTAACATTCTTTATGTTTAAAAAAGTCTGGAACCATATTGTTGTAAATTTTACAAAAACATTGACAACGCAGAAATATGTTTTCATAGAAATGGAGTAGGAACCTAAATTCATATTGCTATCTTTTATTGTAGGTACCCATCCTACAAGACATTCATCCAAGCTCAATGAAACAGTACAGATTGACTTGACACATTCATATTTAAGAAGAGTAAGTAGATGAAGAATTATCAGTAAATAATGTTTTTTAAGGTATTGATTGCATTTGGTTTGATTTACTTATTAACAAACATTTGTATAGATAGAAACCCTGCATACATCGTTCTATGTCAACATTAGATCCAACATCTTGGTTAGATTTGAATATGCACTTAAAATATACAATATTCTTAATACATAAATAAAATTTGTGTATTGTTTGTGTGCTGCATGATAGTATTGCAATTATTATACCCCCCTTCGAAGAAGAGGGAGCATATTGTTTTGCTCATGTCGGTCCATCTGTCCGTATGTATGTCCGTCCACCAGATAGTTTCCAGATGACAACTCAAGAACGCTTAGGCCTAGGATCATGAAACTTCATAGGTGCATTGATCATGACTCCAGATGACCCCTATTGATTTTCAGGTCACTAGGTCAAAGGTCAAGGTCACAGAGACCTGAAATAGTAAAATGGTTTCCGGATGATAACTCAAGAACGCTTAGGCCTAGGATTATGAAACTTCATAAGTACATTGATCATGACTCGCAGATGACCAATATTGATTTTCAGGTCACTAGGTCAAAGGTCAAGGTCACGGTGACCCGAAATAGTAAAATGGTTTCCATTAACCTTGGCAATACAGACAATTGACCTGGGAATACAGGCAATGTTCATTTCAAATGTTCATGACTATGTTGTGTATTGTTGTTACAGAAACGCAGAAGCTTGGTGGAGCCATATGATGCCAATTTGCAGACACGCTATGTTGAGATGTATGTAGTCAATGACTTCAGAACCGTAAGTGAAATGTTTCAGTATTCATTTAATTGTGTTTAATACTCAATCCTGAGCATTATTCAGCCATAGTGAACAGTTTAAATGTCTTCTTGTCCAACTGTAATGCATAGTGAACAGTTTAAATGTCTTCTTGTCCAACTGTAATGCATTGTGAACAGTTTAAATGTCTTCTTGCCCAACTGTAATACACTGCTGAATTTCAAACAAATCACACTTCATTATTTGCGGGCCATTGGGGTAGTGGTATGAGGGAAGAAAACTTGGTTTGTTTAAATTGATTATATTCTAGGCTAAGTGCATGATAAATAAAAATTAAATTTATATTCACCCAGACTGTGAAATTTGCTATTATGTCAACTGGTTTAACTACATATTGGTAAAATCTAAATAAAGCAGCATAAAGGATGTTACCATTTATCATTACTGTTGCTTTTTTAGTAACATTACTTTGCATTTGTCTCCATTTATCCAAGTGTGTGTTACATTATCTTCCTCTTATGAAAAATATCTTACGACATTTGTATAAAACCCTATAGTATAATATATTCCGTGTAAATACTGTACAGAATGGTTCATTTTCATAAATATCATTTAATTGTTATCTGATAATAACATGTTTAGTTGAACATCGGCCATTAAATAATTTATAATTAATTAACAGAATGATAATAGCACACATCAAGCAATTTGAAGTCAAAGTAATGAAGTTAAACCTAGCAATAGCAATGTGCTATGATTTAAATAAACATACTTGTGTACACAAAAGACATCAGCAAAGTAGTTTTTGCTAAGTTATTGTAAGGCATGATATATTATGTAGTTTAGCAAACTTGTGTTTAAGCAATACTAGAATTTGCAATTAACATGAGTGTAACTTTGCGAATTCTCAGTGAATTAATTGGTTATAATTGTATGCAAGCATAGTTTATTGAACAAATTAGCTCTCATGTTAAAAAATATATATATCTGGTCACACTCTTATACCTGAATTGTCAATACATACATGTAATACAGTGTCAATCGTAGCTTAGTTTGTATTGTTTGAAACTTTTGTAAGCAAACCTGAATGAGTAGTTAAGGTTTAATTTCGAAGCTGTCTTCATCTGAGAATGCCAAATGTATTTGATTATCATTTTTAGTGTATCTGTATGGTTAAATCCGGTATTCCTTGTTTTTCCAGTTTGATAGTAATAATCGTGATGTCGCGTACCAAACTCGGAAGACTCAGAACATTATCAACATTGTCAGCCGGGTGAGTCATACATATTATGTGGCAAGAATCATGCGTCTTTCAGGCCTTTCTTAAGGGTCTTTATGCGATGTGTAACCACTGTGCCTGACTTTTCAATTATAGGTTTTACTTAAGCAAACTAAGTATCAGGTGTGTTTCCATGTACATACATACGGCTCTATACTCCATTGTATCCGGTAGAAAAAAACTTGCAACATCAAAGTGGACCGGTATTAGATAAAAAATTTATGGTGAAACATCCTGTTATTAAACAAGATTTGTTTTTGAATAAAAGATCATAAAGATCTCAGGCTTAACTGCTACAAGTTATCTGAATCTGAACGATTAATTTATGTTCTAGATTTTAAATATATCATTAATTATTTATAACTGACAGGCTTTTTGCCATATTCAATTCTTGTGCATGTGTGTTTCACAGCTTTATCGGCCATTCAACATTTACATCGCCCTGGTTGGTGTGGAAAACTGGACGAAGGAAGATCTGTTCCAGATTGTTGATGAAGCAGATACAACCCTGCAGAGCTTCCTACACTATCGGAAAGAAAGGATCAACCCCTACCACAGGAATGATAACTCTCAGTTGATTACGTAAGTAAGGTTTGATCAACCCCTACCACAGGAATGATAACTCTCAGTTTATTACGTAAGTAAGAAAGGATCAACCCCTACCACAGAAATGATAACTCTCAGTTGATTACGTAAGTAAGAAAGGATCAACCCCTACCACAGGAATGATAATTCTCAGTTGATTACATAAGTAAGAAAGGATCAACCCCTTCCACAGGAATGATAACTCTCAGTTGATTACGTAAATAAGAAAGGATCAACCCCTACCACAGGAATGATAACTCTCAGTTGATTACGTAAGTAAGGAAAGAAAGGATCAACCCCTACCACAGGAATGATAACTCTCAGTTGATTACGTAAGTAAGGAAAGAAAGGATCAACCCCTACCACAGGAATGATAACTCTCAGTTGATTACGTAAGTAAGGAAAGAAAGGATCAACCCCTACCACAGAAATGATAACTCTCAGTTGATTACGTAAGTAAGGTTTGATAATTTCCAATTGAGCTGTGTTATGGGAGAACTCAGCATAATGCTTTTGTGTTAAGTGTTAAGTGTTGTCCCAGATTAGCCTGTCCACACAGGCTAATATGGGACAACACTTTCCACCAAAACTGGTTTTTTGTTTATATGAAGGCTCTTCTGAACAAAAATCCAGTTGAGACGAGAAGTGTTGTCCCTGATAAGCCTGTATGGATTGCAGTTTAGGGGAAGGAGACCCTATTCATCTTTTTTTCTGTAAATATAAAGGTACATCAGCTGTGCAGGATTTTAGCCATTAATGTATGCGTCAATAAAATTGGATTAATAACTGAATAAGAACTGCAAATTTATGTGTCAGGTAGAGTAAATACAGTGACATTAATCCTGAACCAAGCAAAAAAGTACATTTAAATGCTCATAGCTAGAATAATAATCGCCTGCAAATATTTAAAATATATATAATGACAACTTATCAAATGCTTTTAATAAATTCTGTTATAAATGATGTTCCTTATTTTAACAGCAAAATATTAAAATAGTTTTTCTGAGCTTTTTATTTATTTGTTGGTCGTTTCCATGCCGTTTGCGATGTTTTTTTCTGCAGGACAACATCATTCAGCAATGGAGTGGTGGGCAAAGCCATCAAAGGGACAATATGTACTTACCAGTACTCTGGTGGTGTGAACTTGGTAAGGATTAAATGAATGAGTGTTGCAGTGGGGAAAATGGGGCTTAATGCATGTGTGTAAAGTGTCGTCCCAGATTAGCCTTTTTGATCCCCAGAGGCTAATCTGGGACGACGCTTTTCACTTTGATGGTATATGTGTTCAAAGGAAGTTTCTTCTTAGTGAAAATCTAGTTGAGGTGGAAAGTTTTGTCCCTGATTAGGCAATTCTGGGACAATACATATAACACTTTTATTAAGCCTAGTTTTCCGGCTGGGAAGCTCAAAAACATTATAAAACATGTTTAATGCTGAATCAAGTGATATTGAAATGGTTCTTTTACACTACGCGACCCATGATTTTTGCCTCGATTCTCGCATCACCGCGATCTATGCAACGTGACGAATTGCAGTGATTCCGATCGACAAGAAAATTTGGATGATGTCTCTGTGATTCCATGGTGACTGTCGCACAATGTATCGCAAATCACTGCGAACCGCCATGATTCACCTTTTTTCGCGATGAAAAGAAGGCGGCAACATGGGAATTGGAAATATGCATTCCGCAAACTAGGATACCTTGTTAATAACCAAAATAATAAATGTTCTTTCCATTGGGAATTAGCAAAAAAAGACTCTGCAAACTGGAAAACTGAAGTTCGGCAATCTGGTACAAAGATGGCGACGATCACAGCTTCATTGCTTTATCCGTCCGTTTTACCGATTTTAATCGCTTAGATTGGTGTTTATCTGATGTGTAATGTCAATACAGGTTTGAAAAACTCGCGAGTCAGTGTTTATTTCATGTATTCCCTATCAGAACAGTACATGTAAGAAAAATAAATGAAATAATCCAGACGATTTATTTACATGCTTACGCAGTGTAACTGTTAACAAATATTCCTGTTCATTTTTACCCAAAAGCAGAAAGTCCCAGCGAAGCACGTTATATTACATGCCAGGTATGACGCAATAAAACATTTTTTTGTACATGGTCGTATTGCATTCAATTTAAATTTTAATTCGCTCGTTCAATGAAAGCTGTGTTCATAATGCACTGTACTCTTTACACTTCTGAAATATTATGAAGGCATATGTTATGTTTATGAAATTCCTAAACATATTTGTAGTCATAAATGTTTGCAATTATTTTTTCGTAAGTGATGTTGTAACTATGTTGGATTATCGCATAATTGTTCACATTAAAAAAGCGGTATGTATACAGTTATCATAACATTTCGGTTTATATGCATGAATTTGCAAAACACTGATGTCACTGATATCCACTGCCATCATTGCGTATCGCGGTGAATCTCCACAAACTTGGGGAGAATCACGGCAAAGATTATCTTGCTCTCGCACGACGGCGGAGTGACGAATCACGTGATATCTCGGTGATCTTCCCCTCAAAAATCAAACTGTCCACCGTGACTCCACGAATTAGGCAAAAATCATGGGTGGCGTAGTATATCTAAGCTGAACTCTAAAATAATAGAATCAGAGATGGTATATAAATTGTTGCTGTCATGGGAGCTCATGTTAACTGTTTATGCCCCTGGTAGGGTGGCATATAGCAGTTGAACTGTCCGTCAGTCAGTCAGTAGGTCAGTCAGTCGGTATGTCAGTCTGTCCGTCAGAAAACTTTTATGGTCATAACTTTTTCAATATTTAACATAGCAACTTGATATTTAGCTTGCATGTGCATCTCATGGAGCTGCACATTTTGAGTGGTGAAAAGTCAAGGTCAAGGTCATCCTTCAAGGTCAAAGGTCTAATATATGGCGTCTGTCCATCCGTCCGAAAACTTTAAAATTTGCCATAGCTTTTTCACAATTGAAGATAGCAACTTGATATTTGGCATGCATGTGTATCTCCTGGAGCTGAACAGTTTGAGAGGTGAAAGGTGAAGGTCAAGGTCATCCTTCAAGGTCAAATGTCAAATATTCCGTCCGTCCGAAAACTTTAATATTGGCCATAACTTGTTTAATATGTTTAATATTGAACACAGCAACTTCATATTTGGCATGCGTGTGTATCTCGTGGAGCTGCACATTTTTAGCGGTGAAAGGTCAAGGTAAAAAATAAAATTAAATTAATTCATTACTCCATTCAATCTCTTACTTACTTCTCGTGAAGTTGCACATTTTGAGTGGTGAAATGTCAAGGTCATCCTTCAAGGTCAAAAGTCAAAAAATACATTCCAAGGGAGATACTTTCTAAACCTGCCAAATGATATACACTTCAACACCGTTATTTCGAAGTCGTCGGGACCGTTAAAAAAACTTCGGATTAACGATAATTCGAAATAAACATTTGACAGAAGACTTCTTTGATTCTGTAAAAATAAAACGTTGTGGAAGTCGCATGGTTCGGTTACACGCTTACTTAAAAGAGTAAACTAGTCATATAGCAATAGATTTCCACTTGTAACAAACGGAGGAATAAAAAGATTCTTTTTCTTGTTTTTATTTTTGTCTACTTACAGAACATATAAAATATAACGATTAGCACAAATTATCAGACATACAAACATATGAATACATTTTCGGAAATGAATTAACTTTTTTTTAACTAATACGCGATGTCTCTCTGAACACCAGCTTTCGCACAGACGACAAAGGTGTAATTATCGGCTTTTGACGCGCCACGACAAAGTGTGAAAATGCGCTCAGTATTTTGCAGTTTTGACTTCGGATTAAAGATTGATAATAAGGTGCGAATTATAGTGTTGGGACCGACTGAATCACTTCGAAATAACGATTTCTTCGGTTTAACGAAGTTCGGATTAACAATGAAATTTTAGATTATACAAAGAAGAACCAAAATCGGGACCCGAAAAATACTTCGAAATAATGGTGACTTCGGATAATCGGTGTTCGAAATAACGGTGTTGCAGTGTATTGAAATTTTATTTTAAAGTGGCGAAATAGGGGGCATTGTGTTTCTGACAAGCACATCTTTTGTTTTTTAATAACTTTGATTACAGTACACTCACAATGCTGTTAAATACTGCTGTAGAAATGGTCATCAAGATGATATAGATAGTTACTGTGCTGTTATAATTGATTTGAAACTGTATGATTTATGTTCAATGTGCATTTGATGCTTTATGTCCAGAAAAAAATCATTGAGTTGTAAAAATAGCAGTTTTGCAAAGCAACATCATTTTCTTATATGTATAGGATCTGGCACGAGTTTTCATGTCATACCATATTTTATTAAATGAGTTCGGGAATTTTGTTAGTAAGCGAGCCTTTGGAGAGCTTACTTACGAATTTCCTGGATGTGTTTAATAAAATATGGTATGAAATGACAACGAGTATCAGATCTTATTCATCACATGCTTTTAAATGAGCAAATTAAATAAATATTTACGCATACATGATAAATCCCGAATGTTTTTTATATTTCGTGATGTCATTTGAAGTTGCAACATCATTTCAGCAAAATAACAAAATGCGCTTGGTCAATCGAACGAAAACTAAGCCAATAAAAACGCTTAAAAAGTATATTATAAATGAAAATATAACTAGACCACATATAAAACCATACAATTCTTGCAGGACATGCGATTTTATCAGTACATAATTTCTGAATAATAAATTATTTAAAACGGAAATTAACCTTTGTTACTACGCAATTATTTTCACAGAACTTACTTAAACATATATACATTGTTGTAACATCAGAATCTCGCAACGGAAGCTCAGACAGCAACAACTATAGCACACGAGCTGGGGCACAATTTTGGTATGGACCACGACAACTACACGATATGCAAGTGTCCTGTGGAGAAATGCATCATGGCGTCCACAAGTGGGGGGTTGGTATTCGCATGGAGTGTTCCGTTCAAATGGGCCTGTATTCACCAACCATGAAGGGATTTAGTCTCATGGAAATATGTTGTTCCTCATTTACAAATGGGCTGTGCTCTGTGAAAAGGTGGTTTAATGCATGTGCGTAAAGTGTCGTCCCAGATTAGCCTATGCACAGGCCAATCAGGGACAACACTTTCCGCCTAAATTGGATTTTTTTAAAGAAGGGACTTTCTTTAAACAAAATATATCATAAAAGCGAAAAGTGTTGTCCCTGATTAGCCTGTGCAGACTGCACAGGCTTATCTGGGATGACACTACGCACATGCATTAAGCCCCCTTTTCACAGAGCAAGGCTATAATATTTTGTGTATCAGAACCAAAAATGCTATTCACAAATTATTTAAAGTCAAGAATAATGTAACTAGAGTGGGTTAATATCAAGTTATATTCACCATTTAGTTAAACCAAGTCCTTTAAAATTGGGAATATTCCATCTATTGAGCTAAAATTTGGAATTGGACCAGTTTTTTGCACCTATCTGACCAGAAACAATAATATGCATAGACATAGCCCCTTAGCCATAGCCCCTTAGCCATGAATGTTTGCAATCACCAACTCTCAATTTTAAAAGATTGACCAATGAAAATACTTGTTTCATGTGAGCTTTTATTTTATTGGCTGAATCTTTGAGATCTAGTCTAAAACAGAAGTTGAACATTTGTACAAATGTACATGGGGCCTGACTTGCAAAGTGTTTTTCAATAAGTAATGGTATATAAAGAGTAGGTTCAAACTGAACAAGGATGAACATGTAAAGGGATGCCAGAGTATTACAGTTTCAGGAATATTCCCTACTCTTAATGTAATTGCTAAGCACAGGTTGATGAATACTGGCTCAGGTGGTAATATTTTGTTCAAGATGCAAGTATCTCATATGGTGGATTTGTTCTAGTGCATTGTGAATGGATTTTGAATGGGTAATGCATTTTGGGGCAAGTGATTTGAGAATTCATTTGCATGAAGAATGAGAAAAACATTTATTCAGAGATCTATGACATATAATTAATAATGTTGTACTTCCTGATATAACAACTAAATAACAGATTATAACAATTAATATTTGGAACAATATATTTGAGCCGTGCTGTATGAATAGTGGGTTTAATGCATGTGCGTAAAGTGTCATCCTAGATTAGCCTGTGCAGTCCACACAGGCTAATCAGGGACGACACTTCCGTCTTAACTGGATTTTTGCTAAGAAGGAACTTTCTTGAAATGAAAAAATCATAAAAACGGAAAGTGTTGTCCCTGATTAGCCTGTGTGGACTGCACGGGCTAATTTGGGACAACACTTTACACACATTCATTAAGCCTCCTTTTCACAGAGCACAGCCCATTTGTTTTTAGCTTACCAGAGCACTTAGTACTCCAGGGGTGCTATTGTGATCACTCTATGTTCAGCATCATGCAGTTTTGGTGTTTCTCGTCAACTTTTAGCTCTCTTTATGCCCCCGGATCGAAAGATCAGGGATATATTGTTTTTGGCCTGTCTGTCTGTCATTCGTTCATTCATTCATTGTATGTGCATGTCCCAAAACTTTAACCTTGGTTCAAGTTTGATAACTTTTGCAATATTGAAGATAGCAACTTCATATTTGGCATGCATGTGTATCTCAGGGAGCTGCACATTTTGAGTGGTGAAAAGTCACGGTCAAGGTCATCCTTCAAGGTCAAAGGTCAAATATCATTGTTTTTTTCTTTCCTAAAACTTTAACCTTTGTTAAAGTTTGGTCATAACTTTTTGAATATTTAAGATAGCAAATTGATATGTGCCATGCACGTGTATCTCATTGAGCTGCACATTTTGAGTGGTAAAAGGTCATGGTCATCCTTCAAGGTCAAAGGTCAAATTTATGGCTTCAAAGCAGCGCAATAGGGGGCATTGTGTTTCTGACAAACACATCTCTTGTTCATCCATAAGAATGTTTATCTTGAAATCACTAGGTCAATTCTTAGAAAAGCCTTGTACCACTCTAGAGGCCACATTTATGACTCGATCTTGATGAAACTAGGTCACAATGTTTACCTTGAAAATATCTTGGTCAAATCTTACAAAAGGCATGTACTACTTTAGAGGCCTCATTTATGACTCAATCTTGATGAAACTAGGTCAGAATGTTTAACTTACCATAAACAAGGAGGGTCACATGCACACCAAAATGATGCCACCATGTCAAATCTTAGAGAAACCTTGTTATCACAGTAGAAGCCAAATTTAATACTCATAGTGAAGAAACCTCATCAGAAGATCTTGACAATATGAAGGCCATGTTTGAATCTGGGTCAAGTGGGTTCAATAACTAGGGCGTCAGGTAAACCCTTCAACAAAAAAAATTGATATACCTTAATTGTACTCAGGTGAGCGTTTTAGGGCCATCATGATGGCTCTTTTGTTTTAATGACTTTGATTGTTAAAGGGGCCTTTTCACAGATTTTGGCATTTTTTTAACTTATTCATTAAATGCTTTATATTGATAAATGTAAACATTGGATCGTAAAAGCTCCAGTAAAAAATCAAGAAAAAAATTTAAAAAGGAAGAGAACATTGCCCGGAGCAGGTTTCGAACCAGTGACCCCTGGAGTCCTGCCAGAGTCCTGAAGTAAAAACGCTTTAGCCTACTGAGCTATTCCGCCGAGTACACAGTTGTACGTATTTTATACCTTATATAAGCAATCTTCGTAGTTTAACAAAATTTAACGACAAAAACAGAACTCTCCAAATTATTCAATCGTTTCGCGTTGCAACGCTTTATAATTTTTAGGTTTTCAAATCGTCAAAAGATGCATATAATAGCTATAATAGAGCATGGTTTATGTTCAGTATTACTGTTTCCTCACAAATATCATAACTAAAACGAAAACTTACGAATCTGAAACAACTTTTTTCAATTTTGTCAATTTACCAAAGCGTGAAAAGATCCCTTTAATGGTTAAAATTTAATTTATTTTTTCATGAACAAAGAATGATAAAATTGGAACA
The DNA here is from genome assembly GCF_020536995.1 of Dreissena polymorpha. NCBI lineage: Eukaryota > Metazoa > Mollusca > Bivalvia > Myida > Dreissenidae > Dreissena > Dreissena polymorpha. The sequence continues at coordinate 54,353,331 of NC_068362.1, forward strand.
AACATTATAATACAACAAAAAGAAATCTGCATGATAATGGGCGTATAGTAATGTATGTAGGACTTTTTATTAAACTTCTATTACACATATATTTTCTGTGTTTTCTTTTATTAGATCCATGGATGGGCGGTAAATAGTGTTTAAAACATGTTAACAAGTTTTGAGTCATTTCTTTTCTTTGCTGTTCAGGGATGGTAGAGGGAAATTTCTTTTTTGTATGTCTCAATGCTTGTGAACATGGAATGAAGCACAAATTGTTCACGCTCTTTTATTTCCATTAAATGAATTTTTTTTTGTGGATTTCTAAATTTGATATTTGGATTCTTTCTTTCGGAAATTTAGCAAATAAAGGAAACTCAGTTTTAGTATAAGCATCAGTGTAGTTTTAAGATCAATTAATTTTCCTGTATAGTGTTAGCTCTTAATTACAAGTAAATTAGCATTTTGCTTTCATCGTCAAAGGCATATCAATAAAATGACAAAAAATTAAGGTTCTCTTTGAATAAATACTTTATGATGCTTATTGTGGCACCAGTCGATGTTAGTGCTGATGTTTGCTAGGCATGGTGCATTGGTATGTGGCACCAGTCGGTTTTAGTGCTGATGGTATGTGTGGAAGGAGGTGTGAGCCTATGTAAACGTAGTATCAGTACTTGCTCTTATATAATATATGTGTCTTTTTTTCCTATTTGGCTGGCATCTACACTTTGCTTAGCTGGTATATGGTATTCAAACAGAAAATACTGATTAAGCTCTGGCTGTATGAAGCATGTTGATCCATGGCAATGTATGAGCAAAATTTTTTATAAAAAGTTTATTTATGACCATTTCTTTTTAAATTGCAAATAAAAAAGTTTGTGAATTTTTTTTTATGTGATTTAACCGAAGAATTTGTGTGAACAGAATGCAGAAGTCTCCGGAAGTCTTTTTAAATCAGCCACCCATATTATCAAAGTGTGACACAAACGTTTTTTTTTCCATTTGTGATTGATTGCACATAACTGATATCTTTTACTTCACTCCATAACAAACAGGGTGCTGTTTTTTACTAACAATGTAAATTCTCTTAATTTATATATTTCACCTTTATTGTTTGAATGAAAGTAAAACACATACAATTTAAATTGTGCTCCCTGTATTCAAGCACAATTTCATAATGTATCAAACAGGATATGAAATCAGAATATAATTAACCAGGTTTTCCGAAGGAAAAAACTGGTTATTAGATTGGCGAATGTCGGCAAGCGGGAGGAACAAGCTTGTCCGGGCCATAACTTTGTCGCTCACTGTGAGATTTTAAAATCATTTGGCACATTTGTTCACCATCATTAGACATTGTGTCGCGCGAAAGAATTACGTCGATATCTCCAAGGTCAAGGTCACACTTTGAGTTCAAAGGTCAAAAATGGCCATAAATCGCTTGTCCGGGCCATAACAATGTCATTCATTGTGAGATTTTAAAATCATTTGGCACATTTGTTCACCATCATGGGACAGTGTGTCGCACAAAATAATCACATCAATATCTCCAAGGTCAAGGTCGCCATGACTAAAAATACTAAAAATATATTTATTTTGAAACAAAGGGGGTTAATTTTGTTTGTTCAGTTCAAAAGTTCAGTTGTCTCCCTTTATCAGACTTTTTTCACAATGAAAACTTGGTTTTGTGACAATTTTGTCCCTTGTTTTGATTTTAAACTGTATCACAGAATTGCCACTTATTAAACTCATTCATAATAATTATATATTTTGCTTTTTAAATTAAAATAACGCTTGTGTGCTAAAATATAATTATTGAAGTTGAAATATGTCAACAGCTTTATTTAATTAATGGTTTGTAATAAAGATTCTTTAAAGCGGAGTATAACTTTAAGAAAATTTAGAGTCACAAAAAATCATTATTTTGGCTAAAAATGGGGTTTCTGAAAACTAATAACCATAGTAAGTAATTACGGTACATTGTAGATGTATTTGATCGTGAAGTATACAAAAATTAGTGCTGTTGTATGTCATGCATTCAATGCATGTGGAATGCAATATCACACTATCACTATGTGCAATAAAAAACACCCAGAACGCCATAGTCATTCCATTTGTTAAATACATCCTTGTAATAAAACAAATTGAAATATATTGATGATTCTTGACAACAACATTTTCCCAAAATGAATACACATATGTTTAAAGAAGCCGTTATGAATACAGTTGTAGACAATGCAGAAATTGGATTTTGCATGGCTAAAAAAGTTTTTCCCAATTCTGTTTAGAATATTGAAGATATTTACATGGCATTATCCATAAAAGAAATATGCTTTCCCAGTCGTTTAATGCAATTACATATTTTTAAGTGTGAAATATGAAATTCCTATCCAGTATTTTTATGTCCCCCAGTCTATACTGGGGGACATATTGTTTTTGCCCTGTCCGTTTGTTGGTTTATGGTTTGTTTGAGTCAAACTTTAACATTGGCCATAACTTTTACAATATTGAAGATAGTAACTTGATATTTGGCATGCATGTGTATCTCATTGAGCTGCACATTTTGAGTGGTGAAAGGTCCTTCAAGGTCAAAGGTCAAATATATGAGGGGACAGAGTGTTTCCCAAACAGATCTTGTTTATATTAGACTGGCAATCCTACATTGTTTTATTAAGAATAATTAGTGGAATATTCTAAAAGAATGTATCTCTTTGAAATATAGTCGACACTCCACTCTTTAGCGGATGATGAATGTTGTCTTGTTCTGAGAAAACTGGGCTTAATGCTTGTGAGTAAAGTGCCGTCCCAGATTAGCCTGTGCAGTCCGCACAGGCTAATCAGGGACGACACTTTCCGCTTTTATGGTATTTTTAGTTTGAAGGAAGTCCCTCCTTACCGAAAATCAAGTTTAGGCGGAAAGTGTCGTCCCTGATTAGCCTGTGCTGACTGCAAAGGCTAATCTGGGACGACACTTTACGCACATGAATTAAGCCCAGTTTTCTCAGAACAAGACACAATATATTAAATTCTCCATCAACCAGGGTGAACGTTCCCACAAAGTGGTCCTCGTGTTCCATGACATCGCTCTATGAGTCGTTTGAGATGGTGATGGACTACTGTCTGCGTAACGTGCCGGAGACCCTGTACGCTGGGCCTGACTGCGGCAACGGGTTTACAGAGGCGGGCGAGGAGTGCGACTGTGGGGCTCTTGAGGTAGGCTAGACTAGAGATAAATGTGTGGGAAATGGGGGCCTGGACTTCAAATCTAATATACGTTTCAATGTCTTAATTTAATTAAGGACTTTACTGTACAATCTTTTATATTCATGACATGAAAATTCATGGCTTTTTGCAAAAAAAAACTTTTTTGTGGAAAAATTAATTTGTGGATTTCTTATTGAAAAAGAAAAGCAAAATTTGCGTTGGTCATTTACCATTGAGTTTAAGGTAAATTTGTAAATCTGTTAACCATCAAAGTCCAAAAGAATTAGTGTCCAACAAAAAATAAAATAGTAAGATATGCTTGTTGGGTGTTCAGTGCAAAACTAATGTAGTTGATATGGAAATGTAAATCAGATACCACTGTGTGATGCCCAGCCTGTGATTTGACCAATGTATTTTAGGAGTGTCACAACAAGTGCTGCAATGCTACCACATGTCGCCTGACCCGGGGATCTCAATGTGCGGCAGGAGCCTGCTGTGACCTTGACACTTGCAAGGTCAGTGTTTTGCACTTTGCCCAGTGTATGTTACTGTAGCTGCTAGCAGTTGTTATGTAGTTTCATTATTTTCTGTTGCTGTGATTACATATTCAATGTGTAACTAAGGCCATTCCAAATTAATTTGTTGGTCTACGGATTTTTTTGAAAAAAGTTGAAGAGGCGAGCGAAAAAAAAATTACTTGTTTTGGAAAACAGGAAAATTTTCGAGCGAGCAAAGAGCGAAGAAAAAAAAATCACATTTCGATAGAGAAATATTGCATTAACAAGAGATACAGGTTTAAACAGCTATAGTTTACATTCAAATCAATTCTTATACAAAGAAAAGAATCTTTGTACAAACAAGCAATAATATATCTATGAGTTACATACTTTTAAATAAAAATGCACTAAAATTAGGTTTCAGCACTTAAACTGCACTTCAAACTGTTTTCATATTGGGAATTGCATTACTTGTAAGTTTTAATTTAACATCTTCTAATGCAATTAGTAAAATAATGTTTATATTTTTATATTAAATAACTCTTCCATGAAGATTCTGCGCTGTTATATGAATTTGCAGCCGTTAAAGGTTCCGATATGATTTCATGTTGGACCGATGCTACAGCAAATTGACGTTAAACGATATGAGGTCGATGTATATCGACGTCACTTTTATAGGAGTAAGTTGCATATGACCTTTGAGCACAAAATATAACCATATCATTGAAGTGAGGGACACATGTCTACTGCCTACTGCTGCTTATATTTGATCGATGTTTTCAATAGTGACAGCTGTGAAAAGGTATACCATGTTGCAAGCTGTGAAAAGGTAGACTGTGTTCCAATAGCACTTGAAGAGGGACAATCTTCAAAATGATAATGACAGACAGTCAGACAAAGGCCATGCATATAATCCATTGTCGATACCTTATTTTAAAAGGGGCATATCGATGGCTAGTACGATATTATATTTTTCTGAAATATGTATACATTACAAAAAACTGTTTTGATGTTTCTAAAATACACAGACCCAGCTCTAAGCTGCAAAGCCTGTTCCGTCAACCATGTATTTAAATACTTCTAAAACATTGTCCCTGTGACTTCAAATTCTAAAACATTGTCCCTGTGACTCTTTAAATTGTGTTATAGGAAAAATTTGCCTACATATAGGGAAATACCGTCCATATGCCCATTTAATGAAAAAAATGCATACAAAAACTTACGTCATGTTTCCCTATGTTGTTAAATTGAGCATGCTTAAACGGTATCTGCTGATAGTTGCATGTTCGAACGTGAACAAACACATTCAAATAGTCACAGAATGAAGCAGATATTTTTATATTTATAAGGGTTCGCTGCAGCAACTTTTCACTGCAATTTGTTAAAACGGTCATGCAGGAAGCCATTCTTCTGGTCGTCTCGATCAAATTTTCGAGCGACTACAGTTATCAATTAAAAAGGTTACGAAACACTTTATTTGGCATTCATATTCAGCGTAAAAAACGTTTCTGCGAGATTGCTTTTTAAAATTTTTTCACAAATTAAAAAAAACACATGCGCTATGGTTACAGAAGGACACAAAAATGAGTGCGAGCGGTAAAATGTTTTTGTTTTTTTTCTCCATTTTGAAAAAAAAAGGTGCGGCAAATCCGACGACCAACACATTAATTTGGAGTGGCCTAAATTTACTTTATATTTATTGTTCACAACATCTTCATAAAGATCAATTATTTCTCTGATAAATAACATGGGATTGTAAGTGATGAATGTTTACATCACTTAAAATATTTTTACCAAAAATCTTTTATTATCATTCAATAAATTGGTTGGCTGTTTTGAAACTTGTTTCTTTTTCTAGCATAAAAGATGATATATCTCTGATTAAGTAAGTTTAAATTAATAAAAAAAAATAGATACTGTCAAAATTCTTGGAAATGTGTGTTATCTGTTTTTGGTTCATAGAAATCGCTATTTATTTACTTTTTAATAAAAAGGAGATGAATCTTTAAGTCACAAAATATTCTTAAAACTTGAGCCTTGAGGTGGGAAAACATATTTGAATGCATGTGCAAAAAGTGTCATCCCAAAAAGTCCACACAGGCTTATTAGGTACAACACATTCACTTTTTATGGCATGTTTTATTTAAAGGAAGTCTCTATTAAGCAATGATCTAAAATTTGCAGACAAATTTTCCCTGATTAGACTATTGGGAGTGCATAGGCTAATCTGGGACAACCATTGATACACTTGCATTAAGCCCCATTTTCCCAGAGAAAGGCTCATAAAACACATTAGTCGTGTTCTGAGAAAACTGAACATAATGCATGTGCGTAAAGTGTCGTCCGCACAGGCTTATCAGGGATGACACTTTCTGCTTTGATGACATTTTTCATTTAAATAAAGTCTTTTCTTATTAAAAATCCAATTAAGGCGGAAAGTGTCATCCCTGATTAGCCTGTGCGGACTGCACAGGCTAATCAGGGATGACACTTTACGCACATGCATTATGCCCAGTTTTCTCAGAGCACGACTCATATGATCATACAACATACAAGCTGCCCATTTCCTCTATTACCCAGCCGAGGGCAGCAGCGACACTGTGTCGGGCCCAGGTGGGGGAGTGTGACCTGCCTGAGTTCTGCCTGGGAGACAACCCTGCCTGCCCCTCAGACGTGTTCCTACAGGACGGGCTGCAGTGTGGAAATGGGCAGGTACGTGGGGGCTCTTATCTGGAACAGGGGAGGGGGGAGTGGTAAACACTAAACTGTTGGCTTTACAAGTGAGGATGTGAAAATGAGCATGTCAATATTTTATTTTTTTGTTTTTAATGTAAGTTGTGTTTTCAGACAAAGACGAAATGTGGGGGGAACATTTCGTATCTTACTGGTGTATGTCTTGTTCTTTCCCCAGTGACCCCCACATTGCAGAGTTATTTGCCCTTGAATTTAGCTTACCAAATATTGCTTGGGTGTTAATCACACTATTTGAGAATGACTCATTGAATTGGGTTCATGTTGTGGAGCTGAGAGAAAGATCTAAATCATTGTATTAAGAACATCTATCCTGATATATTTTCTTGAGTTTCTTTGTTTGCTACATTCAAACGCGGGTCAAGGCTCAGTCTTTGCTTATTGCTTTATAATGCAGATCTTGCAGTGGCTTTTGTCCCGCTGAATTTTGAGAAATTCACTTTATGAAATCTTGATGATTCGGAAATAGTGAAAGAATTGTATGAATTTGTTTAGTCACACTTGATTGAAATTCAGAATTTATTTTAAACTATTTTTTATTCTTGTAAAAAAAACACATTTTGTTTTCACAATTCTGGTTTTAAATGTCAATAAATATTTTGTCCCATTTTACTAAAATAAAAACATTAAAAAGTAAGATGGCTTTAAATAAGCCAGCCAAATATTTAAGGAATGTTATAATTTATTTTTGTTTTGATAAATTTCCAAAATGTGATCTAAAATACCATGTACATGTAAGCAGAAAGTGTCACCCTTGAATAGCCTTCTACACAGGCTGATCTGGGACGAGTTTTAACCCTTTGCATGCTGGGAAATTTGTCGTCTGCTAAAATTCCGTCTGCAGAATTTCTAAAATTAGCATTTTCTTCTATTTTTTTTCAAAGAATACTATCAGAATAGCAAACAGTTTGGATCCTGATGAGACGCCACGTTCTGTGGCGTCTCATCTGGATCCAAACTGTGTGCAAAGGCCTTCAAAAATCGGTTCCCGCACTGAAAGGGTTAACGCACATGCCTTTAGCCCAATTTTCCCATAACAAGAGCAATTTAATCTTGCACCAACATTTCTCCACTGTAGCTTTTTTTCTGTATTTTCTGTAGCCTTCTGCTACAAGGGTAAATGCAGCATGCACACAGGATAGAGCCCAAAGAAACTTTTGTAATTTGCCCCCATCAAAGAAGCTTGGCTTTATTATCTGTCTGCCAGTCAGTCGGATAAATTTATGTCTTACACTCTCATTTCACCTCCCCAGGCATTCTGCTACAAGGGCAAGTGCAGCACACACACAGGCCAGTGTCGCCTGCTCTGGGGCTCTACGGGGCGTGTGTCTGACCCGGTCTGCTTCAAGCACCTCAACACCAACGGCAGCAAGCACGGCAACTGTGGCTACAACTGGACCCAGATCAGATACCTGCCCTGCCTCAGAGAGTAGGCAGCTTGCTTAACCCTTTACCACTTTAATACGTATTTAACCCTTTTCCACTTAGATACGTATTTTACCCTTTACCACTTAGATACGTATTTAACCCTTTACCACTTAGATATGTATTTAACCCTTTACCACTTAGATATGTATTTAACCCTTTACCACTTAGATATGTATTTAACCCTTTACCACTTAGATATGTATTTAACCCTTTACCACTTAGATATGTATTTAACCCTTTACCACTTAGATATGTATTTAACCCTTTACCACTTAGATATGTATTTAACCCTTTACCACTTAGATATGTATTTAACCCTTTACCACTTAGATATGTATTTAACCCTTTTTCACTTAGATATGTATTCAACCCTTTACCACTTAGATAAATATTTAACCCTTTATCACTTAGAAACGTACTTAACCCTTTTTCACTTAGATATTATTTAATCCTTTACCACTTAAATACGTATTTAACCCTTTACCACTTAGATATGAACTTAACCCTTTACCACTTAGATAAGTATTTAAACCTTTACCACTAAAAATAAGTATTTAACCCTTAACCCCCTTAGATATGTACATTTGTATATAACCTTTACCACTTAGATACGTATCTAACCCTTTACCACTTCAATATGTATTTAACCCTTTACCACTTAGATACGTATCTAACCCTTTACCACTTCAATATGTATTTAACCCTTTACCACTTAGATTCGTATCTAACCCTTTACAACTTCTATATGTATTTAACCCTTTACCACTTAGATACATATTTAACCTTTTACCACTTAAATACGTATATAACCCTTCACCTCTTAGACACTTATTTTCACACATTTGTAGTCCCTTAGAATATTAAATTTAATTGAAGTCCTTTCTTACAAAATTGAAGTTTTAAAGGCTTCATTTCCAACCCTTAGATTCTGATGAGTAGCAAACAGCATAACACCTGAACAGACTGCAAGTTACTCTGTATTTCTACCATATTTAACCCTTTACCACTTAGATACCTATTTTGACGCATTTGTAGTCCTTTAGAAAGTAGCCTTTAATTAAATACCTTTGTTACTAAATTCAAGTGTTTAAGGCTTCTTTTCCAACCCTTAGGTGCTGATGAGCAGCAAACAGCATAAAACCTGAACAGACTGAGTTGCAAGCTGTTCTGGTTTTATGCTGTTTGCACATAGCCATTTTCACTTTGCTTGTAAGTGGGAAAGGGCTAATACGTTACACTCGTTTGAAAATGACCTGATGTACTTATGTAATATGCAGCCACCATAGCTCTGGATCAGCCTGTAAATAAGTGCAGTCTAGTCAGTGGCTACCCTGTCCGCTAATGAGACCAAAACAATGCCATTAGAACAACTGACTTCTTGCCAGACTATGCAAATGCCCAGGCTTGTCTCCAGCTATTGTATGGGGCCTGCATATGGCATAAAACCCATTTCTGGCAGCACCTGGCTCAATGAATACCTAATTATTTTGTTTTGGCGTTGTCAGTCCTTCCGGCCAGCCGGCCGGCAATTTTGTGTCCGGGGCCATAGCTTGGAAGTGCTTTGGCGGATTTCATTGAAACTTGGTATGAGTATATATATATATGGATAAGAGGATGATGCATGCTAAATGGCATTGTACACCATCAGATAATAACGGAGTTATGGCCCTTTGTATCTTGAAAAAATGCTTTTTTTGTGTGTCTGGAGCCATATCTTGGAAGTGCTTTGACGGATTTTATTAAAACTTGGTATGAGTATATATATATGGATAAGAGGATGATGCAGGCCAAATGGCATTGTACACCATTGGATAATAATGGAGATATGGCCCTTTGTATCTTGAAAATGCTTTATTTTTGTGTCCGAAGCCATATATTGGAAGTGCTTTGACGGATTTCATTGAAACTTGGTATGAGTATACATATGGATAAGAGGATGATGCACATTGGCCTTGTCCATCCATCCAGAATACTTTTGTGTCCAGAAGTATAATGGGGGGGGGATATCAATTCAACAAATTTGCTTGTTATTCAATGCTTTTATATGTGATGCAGGTAGGGCACAATGCAAGCTTAATCAGCGAGAAAGGGAATTCCTTATAGTTAAATGTTTGAAAACAGGCCCAATGTTCATAATTGTAATGTTCAAAATTTAATTAAAAACATCTGCATAAAACAGAATTCATTACAACTGCAAAGTTGCATTCTTCAAGTGTGAAGATAAGTGTCATTTGTAATTTAATTTATGCTTGTCGGCAATTAAAAACATGATTGTTTTTATAATAGATTTACATGATTACCTAAGTTTAGTTTATAATTCAAGTTTCAATGAAACTTACAGGAGGCAGCAAAGAGCAGCAGATATATCAAAGCTCTTTTATTTATAACATAGGTTTTATATGGCAAATCATTTCACAGAAAAATAAAATTATAACTGTTATGGAATAGTGATTGCTTTATTCAAGTCTCAAAGATGTTTTAAATACATGTAGTGGTATTTGCGAGAACCAACAACTTATTTTTTTTAGAAATTCATAGGTTTGTGTTTTAGAATATTGAGTTTAAAATATTTGAATATATTTAAAAGGAAAATAATACTGAAATATGTGTTTGTTTTTGGTGTGATTATGCTTAATATTATTATTAATATGGAATCACTTGACATTTTTTTATTTGCACATTAAGTCATTTGTATATTAATTATAATTTTATGCAATTATCATATAACAAGGTATTACAATAGAAAAAAAAGAAGAGGAAAGTCATGCATGTATACCAATCACATGCCATCCAGTTGTAAACAATTGGATTGGGTTATATAAATATGTATGAATATAATACTAAAACATTTTAACCCATTCTGATTGGCATTTTTACCAATTGGTAGTTCTTTACAAAATCATATAAACATAAAGACCTTTCTTACTAGATTCAAATTTTAAAACTTTATTTCCAACCCAAAGATACTGATGAGCAGCAAACAGCATAAAACCTGAACAGCCTGGGAGCTACTGGCAGACTGTTCTGGTTTTATGCCAGTTGTATATAGCAATTTTTACTTTTGAGTGAGAAAGGGTTAAGAAATGTTCAGAAATTGGGGACGTTATACAGTAATATCCTCCACAATCTTCAGTGACGTGATGTGCGGGCTGCTGCACTGTGTTCACCAGAACGAGAAACTGATGTTCTGGAAGGACAGTCTGACCCACACAACCCCCGCCACGTTTCTCACCATCGGCACCACAACACATGTGTGCCGGGGAGCCATGCTGGATGTGGGGCTAGACATGCCTGACCCTGGCATGGTACCAGACGGTGCCAAGTGCGACGAGAAAAAGGTCAACAACTTAACCCTATACACATTTAAATGCATTTGTTGTCCCTTTTGAAATCAAATTAAATTAAACACCATTCAAAATAACTTCAAGTTGTAAAGCCCTCATTTCCAACCCTAAGGTACTGAAATGAAGCAAACAGCATAAAACCTGAATATACCGCAAGTTACTCACAGGCTGTTCTGGTTTTATGCTGGATGCATATAGCAATTTTTACTTTCCTGGGCCCAATTTTTAGCTTGTCTTGATGAGTTCTACACGCCACACACATTTTGGGGTCACTAGGTCAAGGTCACTGTGACTTTTTTCCCCTATTTCAGCTAAATATTCCCCCCTCCAAAAGAAAAATTTTTTTTTTTTTTTTTTTTACTTTTATACCTATGTTGCCAGCTGGTATCGTGCTACTAACCTTTGATTAAATGTATATCTATGTAAATCACATTAAAATATTATAGTACAAACATGTACACAAAAATGAAGTAATGAGAGACTAAGTAAAAAAATCCCTCATAAAAGGTTATAGACGCGAAAATTCACCCTCATGACGGCTGTGGGTGGCTTCCCCTGGCGGAAAGAGAGGGCCCTGCTGTCCAGCTTTCATTAATTCAAAACTGCTCCCGCAGCCAAGCATGGCACCCGTTATGCGGTGCTCTTGTTAAAACATCTGACAATTGATAAATAATAATCCTTTTCACTTACATTCTTGGTGAATTGATCACTGTCTTAAATAAGTACAAAATATACTTTTGAAGTATTTAGCTTGAAGCCATCATGTCAGTAAAGAGAGATTTTCTCTAAACTTAAAACTTCATTGGTTAATTTAATCAATTGCAAAAATGAGAAGGTGGGGTCTGTAGGATATAGTTATCTGTATTTCAACCCTGTTTAACCCTTTACCACTTAGATAGGTATTTTGACACATTTATAGTCCTTTAGAAAGTTATGTTTAATAAAATTCCTTTGTTACTAAATTCAAGTTTTAAAGGCTTCACTTCCACCCCTTAGTTACTGATGAGCAGCGAACAGCATAAAACCTGAACAGACTGCGAGTTACTGGCTGTTTTTATGCTGGTTGCAAAAGCCATTTTCAATCTGCATCTGATGGGGAAAGGGTTAATACAAGAGACTGTTATATGTCCAATATAATAAGAGACTGTTATATGTCCAATATAATAAGAGATTGTTATATGTCCAGTATAATAAGAGACTGTTATATGTCCAATATAATAAGAGACTGTTATATGTCCAATATAATAAGAGACTGTTATATGTCCAGTATAATAAGAGACTGTTATATGTCTAATATAATAAGAGACTGTTATATGTCCAATATAATAAGAGACTGTTATATGTCCAGTATAATAACCTTATATGGCTCATCAGGGACAATACTTTTCCATAAATGGTATTTTTCGTTTAAAGAAAGTCTCTTCATAGCAAATATCTAATCTTACGGAAAAATTCGTCCCTGTTTAGCCTGTGTGGACTTCACCAGCTTATTTTGAAAAACATTTTAAAGCAGATGCATTAAGCCTGTTTTTCCCAAAGTGGGACTCATATTTATATAATCAAGACAGATTTTAAGCTGAAAGACTCAATTGTTCTATCAGATGCTTGAACCAACTCTATGTTCTATCCGATGTGCTTGAATCAGCTCTTTGTTCTATCAAATGTGCTTGAATCAGCTCTTTGTTTTATCAGATGTACTTGAACCAGCTCTATGTTCTATCAGATGTTTTTGAAACAGCTCTATTTTCTATCAGATGTGCTTGAACCAGAAGTGTCGCTCCATCAGTGAGCTGGGGTTCCTGGGCTGTGAGGGCGGCTGTTCCAAGCATGGTGTGTGTAACAGCAAGGGCAACTGTCACTGTGAGGAGGGGTGGGGGCCTCCCAGCTGCAATGGGGCCGGCAACGGGGGCAGTGTGGATAGCGGGCCCATCAAGATTGAAGGTGAGTGGAAATAAGCTGCTTATGGGAAAACTGGGCTGAATGCATGTCTATTAAGTGTCATCCCTGATGTTTTCACAGGCTAATCAGTGATGACTCTTTCTGCCTTAATTGGATAGTCATCTAAAAAAGACTGCTTATAAAGCAAAATACCATACAAGTTGAAAGTGTCGTCCCTGATAAGCCTGTGTGAGTGAACAGACTTATCAGGGTTTACACTTCACACACATCCATTAAACCCAGTTTTTCAAAAAGGAAACTTAAGTTATTACTCAGGGTCTAACGGTTAGATGGTTGTTAAATTTCATGTTTCTTTTTTTTTTTTTTTTACATTTTTTTTACATTTTTTTTTTATTCAATATAATACACACAATGTATAGATGTATATGATCATACAACATAGTGATTGTACAAAGCAATAAAGTTCAGACATGTTATACAAGATATGCTAGTATATGTATAACAAAAAAAATTTAAGAGAAAAGAAAAGAACAACAGAAGAATAGCTATGAAAAATGATGAGTTGTATAAAGTCGGAAGAAAGCATACTGGACTTGTGTGTTTTGTTGTATATTCAAAATGATCTTATAAGATTGAAAAGAAAATATACAAAAATATTTTAGAAAGATAAACTAACATTAGAGTGAAATGTATATAAGTGGACAAACATTATGAGAATTTAATCCAATTCCATTTTTGTTCAAAGATTTGTAATGTGTCATTACTGAGGGCTATTTCTTTCTCAATCTGGATTTTTAGTTTTAGACTATGGACAAAACAATTAAAATTTGGTACTTGTTTTTTGTACTTCATGTTAAAGATAAAATATTTCATGAATATAAGAATAAAATTCACAATATTATTACAGTCTATTGATTTCAATGAGTAAATTCCGAAACTTACATTTAAGAAAGATAGTTTAACGTTTAGTTGCTGTTGTTCAAGAAAAGATACTAATTGATTCCAAATAGGCTGGATGTGTTTGCACTCCCAAAAAAGATGTTCTATAGTTTCGATGTTTTCACTGCAGAAGTCACACAGATTTGAGTTAGATAATTTGCATTTAAAAAGATATTTATTTGTAGCTGTAATTCTATGGATGTATTTATATTGAATATTTCTCAGTGTGATTTCAATAGTTGCTTTATATGGCATGGTAAATATGTGTTTCCAATTAAGTTCATGTTCTCCGAAAAGGACTTGCCATTTATTTTGGGTTTTGGAGTTTTCTGTAGAGGTTTTAATTTGTAGTGTGTAAAGTATTTTATTCGTTTTGTTTTTTCTTCCAAGTATGTTTTCTACGAATGTTGTTTGAGTACAGTCATGGTGTATTATTTGTATTGATTTCAGATTTAATATGTATGGGTATGCTTTTGATTAGTGTGTAGTACTTCAGAAAATTATTTGAAGGTATTCCGTATATGTAGCATATATCATCAAGAGTAGAAATCCTTAATTCTGTAGTCATATAATTGGTCGACATATTTAATGCTTCGTTCAAACCAATCTTTATAGAAAAGCGTCTTATTGTTTGAAATTATGTCTTTATTGTTCCATAAAATAGTTTTACTGCTGGTTTGGGTTTCTAGGTTATGAGTGACATCACTCCATGCTGATAGAACATCAGACAGAAATATGTTTTCGTTTGCAATTTCATGTAAGATAGTATTGCTGATGTTACATTGAAGGAGTCACCATATTTTTTTAGGATTTTCTGGTTGAATAATTTCCATTTACTTGTGTTGGTACTATCTAGATATCTTTTAACCCAGCTGCATTTGATTGCATTTAAGAATGAGTCCATGTTCGTTAATTGGATACCTCCATTTGCTACAGATTGAATTAACTGAGTTCGTTTTATTTTTTCAGGCTTACCGTCCCATATGAAATTAAATATTGCTGATTTTATATCGTTAATAAAATCATTTGGTGGATTTGGGAGAACTGTTAATACATAAATTAATTTAGGAAGTGCAAACGTTTTTCAATACTGTGTTTTTTCCGATTAGTGTAAGTTTACGGTGATGCCATGATTTTAAGCAGTTTTTAAAATTCTGTAATTTAGGTAGTATGTTTTTAAGAATTGTATCCTTTTTATTGTTTGTGAAAGTAATTCCTAACGTTGTGGCTTCGAGTGTAGGACATTAGCCCTCTGGGACATGAGCCCCTAGGACAAAAGCCCCTAGGACATTAGCCCCTTTGGACATTAGCCCCATAGGACATTTGCCCCTTAGGACATTAGCCCCTACATTCTTTTACATTCATTTTTATGCCCCCCTTCGAAGAAGAGGGGGTATATTGCTTTGCTCATGTCAGTCGGTCGGTCTGTCCACCAGGTGGTTGTCAGACGATAACTCAAGAACGCTTGGGCCTAGGATCATGAAACTTCATAGGTACATTGACTATGACTTGCAGATGACCCCTATTGATTTTGAGGTCACTAGGTCAAGGTCATGGTGACCCGAAATTGTAAAATGGTTTCCAGATGATAACTCAAGAACGTATACGCCTAGGATCATGAAACTTCATGGGTAGATTGATCATGACTCGCAGATGACCCCTATTGATTTTGAGGTCACTAGGTCAAAGGTCAAGGTCACGGTGACCCGAAATAGTAAAATGGTTTCCGGATGATAACTCAAGAACGCATACGCCTAGGATCATGAAACTTCATGCGTAGATTGATCATGACTCGCAGATGACCCCTATTGATTTTGAGGTCACTAGGTCAAAGGTCAAGGTCACAGTGACCCGAAATAGTAAAATGATTTTCGGATGATAATTCAAGAATGCATATGCCTAGGATCATGAAACTTTATAGGTAGATTGATCATGACTCGCAGATGACCCCTATTGATTTTCAGGTCACTAGGTCAAAGGTCACGGTGACCCGAAATAGAAAAATGGTTTTCGGATGATAACTCAAGAACGCATATGCCTAGGATCATGAAACTTCATAGGTAGATTGATCATGACTCGCAGATGACCCCTATTGATTTTGAGGTCACAAGGTCAAAGGTCATGGTCACGGTGACCCGAAATAGTAAAATGATTTTTGGATGATAACTCAAGAACGCTTTTGCCTAGGATCATGACACTTCATAGGTACATTGATCGTGCCTTGCAGATGACCCCTATTTATTTTCAGGTCACTAGGTCAAAGGTCAAGGTCACAGTGACAAAAGTCGTATTCACACAATGGCTGCCAGTACAACGGACAGCCCATATGGGGGGCATGCATGTTTTACAAACAGCCCTTGTTAGGTATTTAATTTCATCTTTTTTTTTTAATGGAATTAATGGGTTATTTTTTCTAAAACAGCAACAACAACACAATATGTTACTTATGTATCTAATTGTAAGGTAATTTTAGACTTCTGGATGGTGTCAGATAGCAAAATGTTTGCAAAATAAATAGAGTTCAAAGAAAAAAAAAGTAAAGAAATTGTAAAAAAAAACACTGAAATGTATGCGTGTGTTACAAGCTATATATTGTTTGTATTTACATATGAAATTAAAGAAATGGAATAAAAATGCTTGCTTTAATTATAAAAGTTTTGAACGTTTTACATGTAAAACACCTGGGGGCTAATGTCCTAGCGTGCATTTTTTGAAGGGGCTTTTGTCCTAGGGGCTTTTGTCCTAGGGGCTGTGGCTTCATCGGATGTCCAATTAAATTTCATTTCTTTTTTATATTGGACATTACTTTGTTTTAATTTACCTACTTGTAGCACAGTACATTTAGGCCAGAATTTTTTAATAAAATGATTTTCGGACCCGCCGACTCCAATTTTTGACGAAACCAAAAAAAAAAAAAAAATTATTATTTTTTTTTCGGATTTCAAAAGGTGGCTTTTAAACACGAAACGCTTGCCGGGTTTTAGAAAAAGTTCAAATGAGTTATAAATCATCATAATAAACCCAGTTTTAACTACCCACATTAATACGCGAACCTCCTTCATCGTGTACATGTGCTGGAATTTACCAACAGCTACGCCATCATTGTTTGTGCAAGAAGTTGATGAACGCTACAACGCTTTCATCAGCAAAGTCTGCTAATTTCCCAATAATTATGCAACCGTCAAATAAAATCCTGAATGGAATCGATTTGTAAGTAAATATTTTATTATTTCTTCACAATTTTATAAAATTGATAGTATTAAAATGACTAAAAAATATTATGAAAGCATTCAAAGCAATAAGAAAAGAACGATTTTAATTTAACAGGTGCTCGAAATGCGAAACCCATTTAGGCCTATCAACTTTAAACATTCCATATTTTACGCACAAATACGATCATATTTTAGAGAATAAAATTTAATGTGTTGTTTAATGTAGTTGTAGTGACGAATTTGTGCATATACAATGTGTTTTTTCGTTATTTTCAATGGGTACGAAACTTTGGTTTTGTTCCGAACTGGTTCGTACCAAAAGTTCAAAAATCGCAAAATCAACAGTTTCTAAAACGATTTCAAACCATGAATGTCCAAATAAAATAGTCAAGTTTATGGGGGTTATTATAGGATTTACAGCTCCTTTATGACATTAAACTATCAATTATGTTATCCTGGGATAAACTGTCACGAAGATCGATAATTAAAAGGATTATTAGGGACACTATTTCTTTAATCAATACCATGACAAAAACACATGTTAACTTGTTTCAACAGGCATTTGTGCTTAACAGTTCCATTATTAAAATGTTCTGGGAACGATATATTTTAATTAAGATACCAACTATTTCTGAAATCAAAAGTAGGTCCTTCACTCAATGTACTATATTTCGGATATGTTAAAATTCAGACATATATAAAGATATTGACATTTATGTGTTGATTTGTTGTAAATAGTTTGTACAAATATGTTTTGTGTTATTTCAGACAACAAGAATGGATGGTGGCAATTATCCTGGGTCTTTCTGTCAAGAAAAAGATGTGAAAAAATATTCATTTTATTAATTGAACCTGGAAATCAACCACCACAACTAACAGAAAACCTTTTAACAAAAGGTGTTGTTTTAGAATTTATGAAATTTGATAATAAACAGAAGTTGATGTATATCATGTCCAAATGACAAAATGTATAAACTGTTTAACAATTTGAATTGAGATGCTTTATTTTCTGATGTTTGATTTATTTTTTCTTTCAGATGATATATATTTGTGTGATTCTAGGTTTTAATAAATAATTCTGAAACATTTATGCAGCATACTGTTACATTATTGTTAACGTTATTATATTATGTTGGTTATCTGGTTTATCAAGTGGAAAAAATGTTAGTTATATAAAAATAAAGCTTTTAATATTAAGACTTATGAAGGTACTTATTGTTATTTATGTATTAACATACTTCTCAGAGTAATAAAAATATGGTAAATGCCATTATTCATTAATGTAGTAAGGTTCCTTAAATGATTGTCCTTATTGACTAAGTTTGAATTACAGGCGGTTTTCACACCGCGATAAAGTGGCAACAACTTTTTTTGGGCCAGTGAAACCCCTGAAAAGCGTTTTATTATGCTATTTGTATTTGTCTGCGGTATTAATTTTTACTGGACAATAAACTATAAATGTTTCTATTAAACCTCAATAGCTTATTGGTTGTTAGTGGAGATTAAAAGTATTTTTAATGCAACATATGGATTCCTTGTGAAAAAAAAACAATAAAAAAATCACCAAAAAGTTTATTATAGACAAGTGAAAAGATTGCATAACTTTTGAATTTATATATATATAGTTAAGATATTTTTAAAATTCAAACTAACTTAAAAACTGCACATCAAGACCTACAGTCTGATTATGATCATTTTGCACATCAACATGTTTGAAAAAAATCACTGTGGTGTCTTAGTAAAAAGAACTTCATACCATAACATTTTTAAAATGAGTGCATATTTGGTCACCCATCTTTTTTTCTTTTTCTTTTTTTCCGTCCTCCTACCCGACACTTTTAGAAAAAAAATCCGAAAATCATTTTATTAAAAAATGTTGGCCTTACTTTTGTTTAGTTTAAGACCCGATGTCATTCCGTAAAGGGTTAGTGACTCTATTAGGTTATGGAAAGAATTGTAATTGTCGTTTAAAAAATAAGTTGCATCGTCAGCAAATAGGGACTGTTTGATTTCTTCGTCAGGTTCTATTGATATGCCTTTTATGTGTTTATTTGATTGGATGTGATGTGATAGATACTCGATGCAAATAATAAAAAGCGATGATGAGAGTGGACATCCTTGTCGAACCCCTCGTTCGATGTTAAACTGTTTGAAAAGAAGCCATTGTTAATGATTATACTGTTAATATCGGTATAGAATAGTTTGACCCACTGAATGAGACTTTCACCAAAGTTCATATTTTCTAATCAAGAGAACATAAATGAATGATCAAGCGAATCGAATGCCTTTTCAAAGTCTGCAAAGAATATTAGACCAGGATTATTTGAATTGTTGAAATAGTTTATGCATTCTTGGATAAGACGAACGTTTTCACCAATGTAACGTCCTTTTATGAAACCAGATTGAGATCTTGAAATAATTGATGGTAATATTTTTTTTATTCTGTTTGATATACTTTAAGTTGCAATTTTATAATCATTGTTAAGTAAACTAATCGTGCGCCAGTTTGATAAGGATTCTAGGTTTTTTCCAGGTTTTGGAATGAGTGATATTATACCTTGTTTTTGTAGCGTTGTTAAGTTTTCGTTGTTAGATGAATAGTTAAGTGAATAATTAAATGTATTTTAATATCATTCCAGAATATTTTATAAAATTGGATTGTGATGCCATCAGACCCTGGACTTTTATTATTTTGCATTTCTTTTTAAGCTAATCCACATTCATATTCATTAAGTAATCTGTCGGACAGTATTTTTTCCTCTTCATTTAAAGCATGATGTGTATTTTTAAAAAGGGTGTTATTTTCAACATGTTTTTCGTTTTTAGAGGGTTTCGAAAAATAAACGTTCTTCTAGTATTTTGGTTCTGTTTGTTATATCTTCGCCATTGACTACTAATTTGTGTATAGTTTTTTGTTCACTTCTGCGTTTATATTTTTTATGAAAGTTTTACTAATTTAGTCTGCGTTGTGCTGCTTTTTCAGAACCTCGTAGCCTGCTGGTGGCATTGCTGGTGCTGTTCCACTTATTTAGCCTATGTTGTGCTGCTATTTCAGAGTCTCGTAGCCTGCTGGTGACGTTGCTGGTGCAGTTCCACTTATTTAGCCTATGTTGTGCTGCTATTTCAGAGTCTCATAGCCTGCTGGTGGCATTGCTGGTGCTGTTCCACTTATTTAGCCTATGTTGTGCTGCTATTTCAGAGTCTCGTAGCCTGCTGGTGGCATTGCTGGTGCTGTTCCACTTATTTAGCCTATGTTGTGCTGCTATTTCAGAGTCTCGTAGCCTGCTGGTGGCATTGCTGGTGCTGTTCCACTTATTTAGCCTATGTTGTGCTGCTATTTCAGAGCCTCGTAGCCTGCTGGTGGCATTGCTGGTGCTGTTCCACTTATTTAGCCTATGTTGTGCTGCTATTTCAGAGTCTCGTAGCCTGCTGGTGGCATTGCTGGTGCTGTTCCACTTATTTAGCCTATGTTGTGCTGCTATTTCAGAGCCTCGTAGCCTGCTGGTGGCATTGCTGGTGCTGTTCCACTTATTTAGCCTATGTTGTGCTGCTATTTCAGAGTCTCGTAGCCTGCTGGTGGCATTGCTGGTGCAGTTCCACTTATTTAGCCTATGTTGTGCTGCTATTTCAGAACCTCGTTGCCTGCTGGTGGCATGGCTGGTGCTGTTCCACTTATTTAGCCTATGTTGTGCTGCTATTTCAGAGTCTCGTAGCCTGCTGGTGACGTTGCTGGTGCAGTTCCACTTATTTAGCCTGCGTTGTGCTGCTATTTCAGAGTCTCGTAGCCTGCTGGTGGCATTGCTGGTGCTGTTCCACTTATTTAGCCTATGTTGTGCTGCTATTTCAGAACCTCGTTGCCTGCTGGTGGCATTGCTGGTGCTGTTCCACTTATTTAGCCTATGTTGTGCTGCTATTTCAGAGTCTCGTGGCCTGCTGGTGACGTTGCTGGTGCTGTTCCACTTATTTAGCCTGCATTGTGCTGCTATTTCAGAGTCTCGTAGCCTGCTGGTGGCATTGCTGGTGCAGTTCCACTTATTTAGCCTATGTTGTGCTGCTATTTCAGAGTCTCGTGGCCTGCTGGTGGCATTGCTGGTGCTGTTCCACTTATTTAGCCTATGTTGTGCTGCTATTTCAGAGCCTCGTAGCCTGCTGGTGGCATTGCTGGTGCTGTTCCACTTATTTAGCCTATGTTGTGCTGCTATTTCAGAGTCTCGTGGCCTGCTAATGGCATTGCTGGTGCTGTTCCACTTATTTAGCCTATGTTGTGCTGCTATTTCAGAGTCTCGTAGCCTGCTGGTGGCATTGCTGGTGCTGTTCCACTTATTTAGCCTATGTTGTGCTGCTATTTCAGAACCTCGTTGCCTGCTGGTGGCATTGCTGGTGCTGTTCCACTTATTTAGCCTGCGTTGTGCTGCTATTTCAGAGTCTCGTAGCCTGCTGGTGGCATTGCTGGTGCTGTTCCACTTATTTAGCCTATGTTGTGCTGCTATTTCAGAACCTCGTTGCCTGCTGGTGGCATTGCTGGTGCTGTTCCACTTATTTAGCCTATGTTGTGCTGCTATTTCAGAGTCTCGTGGCCTGCTGGTGACGTTGCTGGTGCTGTTCCACTTATTTAGCCTGCATTGTGCTGCTATTTCAGAGTCTCGTAGCCTGCTGGTGGCATTGCTGGTGCAGTTCCACTTATTTAGCCTATGTTGTGCTGCTATTTCAGAGTCTCGTGGCCTGCTGGTGACGTTGCTGGTGCTGTTCCACTTATTTAGCCTGCATTGTGCTGCTATTTCAGAGTCTCGTAGCCTGCTGGTGGCATTGCTGGTGCTGTTCCACTTATTTAGCCTATGTTGTGCTGCTATTTCAGAGTCTCGTAGCCTGCTGGTGGCATTGCTGGTGCTGTTCCACTTATTTAGCCTATGTTGTGCTGCTATTTCAGAGTCTCGTGGCCTGCTGGTGACGTTGCTGGTGCTGTTCCTGGTGGTGTTGCCACTATTGGCCTTTCTGGCCTTCCTACTCTACTACTTCAGGCATTCACTGCAGGCATGGTGGCACAGCAGGTTCGACAAAACAGCCAAGTATGCACAATCTCTTCTCTTACTTTCCTTTTGTGTTGTAAAAGTTCTTCGAAGTTGAATAAGTGTAACTCATTGATGACATTGTGTTCATTTATTGATAACATTATGTATGACTAAAAAAGTTAAATTTTAAGTCTTCAAGCATACATGTTTAGGGATTTTCGATTTAAAAAAAGAAGAGAACATAAAAATGTAAGGGCAAAACCTTTTCTGTCTGAAGATCAAGTACTAAAATGGTAATGACTTTTGACCTGCACATTATGCTGAACAAATGCGTCACATTCTGAGAAAACTGGGAATAATGCATTTGCGTAAAGTGTCGTCCCAGATTAGCCTGTGCAATCAGGGACGACACTTTCCGCCTAAACTTGATTTTGGGTAAGGAGGGACTTCCTTGAAACTAAAAATACCATTAAAGCGGAAAGTGTCGTCCCTGATTAGCCTGATTAACAGTTTTCTCAGAATGCGGCTCAAATTGTTTTCACTAAGATGTTTATACTACTCATTCAGGAATCAGAACCGGCCTGCGCGCCCGTCCCGCCCTCCACCCAAGACAGACCCACACCCAAGCAGCAGGCGGGATCCTCCCCCACCCCCCAGCAAACCCCTAGCCAGACCCCTTGCAGAGCAACCTGGGCCCCACCATGAGGTCAGCGGCAAATCTGGTATTGACAAGAGCAAGCCGAAGTCTAAGCCGATGGCCAGTGTGCAGATTTCCCATCCTGTTCTTACTGATAGCACACACGAGGATTCTAAGGCCCACATTCAAACCAGCCCTGTCGCTGATCATAAGAAAATACAGAGGCCTCCACCTCCTAAATTACCTCTAAAGGTATCTAAGCAGGACAACAAAGGTAAAACTCCTGGAGGAGCTTGTGATACCAAGACTGAGCCAGGAACCAGCGAGAGCAAGTCAAGGTTTGGGCCCATATTCAAAATACCAAGCTTCTCAAAGGCAGACAAACTAAGCACACCCAAACCTGAACAATCAGCTGACACGGATCCAGCTTCTGGAAATGTGGTGAAGAAACGAGAACTGACAAGAAACATATCTAATCCAGTCCTCATCAGCACCACAGACAGACGATCAAAACATCTTGTCAAAGCTGAAAACCATAGTGTCGCGCAGATTCAGTTGGCAGACAGACAGGCCAGCGTAGAGGCACCACCTCTGCCTCCTCACATCGACTTAAAGCGCAGCGAATCAGACATCGCCCGACGCAATCGTCCCCTGCCCCCCAGGCCAGTCTCAATGCCGGAGAGTGAAAGTGGGGAGGAACCAAATGTGACCGTCTCCAGTGGTAGAAAGTCTGCAGTATTTACCAGTAACTCCCCCAGAATGCCCCAGCGCCCACCCCCACCCCCTATCAAGCCAGGAATTGACAGCACAAGGAAGACAATAGAAGACGAGCTAGCGAAACTCGATAGCATAAATATTACTATACCAGACATGAACAGTAGACCTTCAACTCCAAAGGCAGTGCATCCAAAAACCAAAGATATAAAACCAAAACCAAGACCTGGAGCGCAGAAGACTACCTCCTCAGATGCACAGAAACCTTTGCCTCCTGCAAAATCACCTGCAGTGAGGTCGAAATCAGACAGCAACAAACTTGAGGACGTCTCAAAACCAAAAGAGCAGAGAACTGACATAAAACCTGGTGGAGATTTTGAAGTTAAGAAACCAATTTTTATTCCCAAAGCAAGACCTGGCCTCGGCAAAACCAAAGCAAAAACTGAAACACCTAAGGAGAATATAACGGAAATAAAGAGAAAAATCTCGACTGATTCTTTAGACGAAGATCCGAATGCTGGATCAGCCAGTGTGGCTGGCCTTTCAAGAATATTTGACACACAGACCAAGCCATTGCTTAGTGAGAGTGCATTGGCCGAGCCTAAGGACAAGGGCCTTAAGAAAACTGTGTCACAAGGATCAGCAAAGGCGCCCATGACCCCACCAAAACCTCGCCCCGGGGTCAAGTTCGTCCGCAGTGTTGATGTGTAACAAGGGCAATATTTGAGATGTGTGTGGAAGAAACTTGAGTTAAGCTATCAGTGCCAGTGGGTGTGAAGGTCATTACAAAAACTATAATATTATTTGGTCTGTGGGAAAACCTGGATTAATGAATGTGCGTAGCCTGTGCACTGTATTGCCAATCATTTGTGAATGGGGCTACGTTTTGGCTCAATTCTCACACATCTGTCAAGGTAGCTAAGTTTTGGCTCAATTGGTACACTTGTGTGAAGCTAAGTATTATCTCAATTGTCATCCTTGTGTGAAGGGAGATAAGTGTTGGCTAAATTGTCACCCTTGTGTGAAGGGAGATAAGTGTTGGCTAAATTGTCACCTTTGTGTGAAGGGAGATTAGTGTTGGCTTCATTGTCACCCTTGTGTGAACGGAGATAAGTGTTGGCTTAATTGTCACCTTTGTGTGAACGGAGATAAGTGTTGGCTAAATTGTCACCCTTGTGTGAAGGGAGATTAGTGTTGGCTTAATTGTCATCCTTGTGTGAACGGAGAGAAGTGTTGGCTAAATTCTCAACCTTGTGTGAAGGGAGATAAGTGTTGGCTTAATTGTCACTCTTGTGTATAGGGAGATTCATGTTGATTCAATTGTCACTGTAGTTTAAAGAGAGCAAAGTTGGTTTTAAGTGTATTATGCCATTTATTCATTTTTAGGAATTTCGATTTTTGAAATTCTAAGATCCTTATATTAAGATGACTTAACGTAATGAGGGTTTATTGATTTGTTAATTTATGTGGGGGGTTTTATTTGTAAATTTTAATCATGAACTTTACATAAGTATTTCTGATTTATCTAGATAAAATTTGAGGAACAATAAGATTTGTGTTTTTTTAATTAAGACATAATGCTTTAACCTCAAATTTGATGTTCTATCACTTTTTGGCTTGTTCTTTCACTTTTTGGCACAATTTAATATGATACAAATGTTTTCTTAAGAACATCAGTTTGTTAGAACTTTTCCAGTTTGATCACTGCTGAGTAAAATATCCTGTAAGAGATTTGTGATAATAATTTGTAGAATTATATCATATCGGGTATGTGGAAACATACATGTTTCAACAATTTGTTAAAACTACCACTAACCAAATGCTTCATTTCCATAATGGTTCAAAATGGATGAAGTATTTAAAGTTTTTATCACACTTATAAAGATTTAATTTTTTTTTTAGTGAATTCAACAACAAAAATTTAGTCAGTAACCCAGGGGTCTAGCTAGGTTCAAAATTTAGGGAGAAGTCACTTCTCCCAAAGGCCAAAATAGGGAGGAGTGGCAACTTTTCGGGGAGAAATGGTACTTTTGCATCCAGTGGTCAAGCTTAGCTCAAAATTTCGGGAGCTGTCACTTCTGTACAGTTGCGTCATAGGTCTTCATTTTACATGTATTTTGCAGCAAATTAAAAGAGAAGTATTTCCGTTCAGCTTTCAATCAACTCTTTACTTGTCTTATACCCCTCATTAAATTTGCCAATTATCATTAATCAAAAACAACTCTTATTTCACACTTTGGGGGACAACATTTACAAATACAAACACACACTCACTTAAGTGTTCATTTTTGTAATTGATGTATTTAACTGAGTTAAAGTTATATATTTAACACTTAACATGCTATTTATGTGATGACTGATAAGCTATTTCAATAATAGAGGCTGAAATGGGGGATGGAATTCAAAAGGCTGCATTTCATTTATAATAAGAGATGTCAAGTGTATGAAACCTACATTTTTCTTATTTGTAATTGATTGTAAATTATTCTGGTAATTTTTATTTTATTTTTCCTGTACAGGTTTATCAAATAAAACTTCAAGTTTAACAAAACCAGTAATATTCATAATCTTCTTACTTCCTTGTAAATTTTAAGAAAATCAAGATTAAATCGAATTTATATTGTGCTACAATTTTTTTAAATAAAAATTCATTTAAAGTCTCATTTTACAGCACAGATTCCAAATCTTACCCATAAATGAGCCCTATATTTATTGCCAGTGTGCTAGGTTAACTCTTCCCATTTGATCATTCCTTTGTATTGTTTTAATGGGCCATTTAACTTTGCTGAAGTATAGTTATTGGTAGCCAGCACAAGGCAATTAATCAAGGCTTCACCTATGAACAATTTTAAGAACTCTAATAGCTCCCGACTGTGCATTTGAATGTTCAACTTTGCATGACCTGTAAATGTGGCAACTTCTGACTGAGAATTCTCCTGTGTCCAATTCTCAACATCAAATTGATTTTAATGGTCAATGTGTGGCACAAACAAATAATTAAAAGGTGGAGAAGTTATGTCGCCTTCATGAAATTAATTAGCGACATAAATATTCCCTTGGCGAGCAAATCGCCCACTAGCGAGACCCCTGTAACCTGGATAAAGATGCATACAGTTGTTTCTTACGTAGTTTTTTGTTCCTTCCAAAGTCGAATGAACACTATACTGTAGTTAATAATGGCATTATAATAATTTATGTATTTAGTACTTGTTCTTTAAAGACTTTTGGCTTTTTGCTTTCATGTTGTTACAAGAGACTAAACAAATGTTTTTATGATTAAGTGTTAAACTGTTGAATCAGTATTTCATTTTAAGATACAACAGTTTTATGCTCAGGTCTCCAGTGGGTTTTTTCCCCTCATTTTGGAAATGGGGCCGGGTCCGTTTGGATTTGGAAAAAATCAGTGTTACGACCAAAATTTTGAAATTAGTGTTGTTGTTTTTTGCTCACAAATGCTTCAAACATGAGAATTATAGAGTTTTCAATATTCAATTTAATAACGTGTAACTTGTAGAGCTTGAATGGAGATAAACTAAATGTTGATCTTAAAAAGAATTTTTTTTTTTTTATCTTAAATTTGGAATTTAAGGTCCAATTTCGGAAAAATATATACTATTTTCTATTGGGATTGGGGTCGATTTTGAACACAAAAACAACTCTGCCCTTAATATGTGCCATGTATGTGAACCTGTTGATTAGTTGTTTTTTAGATGCAAGATTCTGAGTCAGTATATCTAGTCATTTTTGCATTAATGTTATACATGTATGTTTCATTTATATACCATTTTAATTATTGATATAACCATTTAGTTTGTATGCATCTTAATACAATTTTTAACATGTATAGTTCATGAAGACATGGTGATTTCAAATGAATACATGGTGTTTTTGTGCCCCTGGATCGAATGATCGGGCATATTGTTTTTGGCCTGTCTGTCATTCCGTCATTCTGTCCCAAAACTTTAACCTTGGTTAAAGTTTTGCAATAACTTTTGAAATATTGAACATAGCAACTTGATATTTGGCATGCATGTGTATCTCATGGAGCTGCACATTTTGAGAGGTGAAAGGTCAAGCTCATCCTTCAAGGTCAAAGGTCAAAAAAAAAATTCATAGCGGCGCATTAGTTTTTGTTACTTTTTAACATGTATAGTTCATGTAGACATGGTGTTTTCAAATGAATACATGGTGTTTTTACTCCTAAGTTTTTGTTACTGGATATGTTTGTGTCTTTGTTTAAATTGTCTTTCCAGCTGCTACTTAAAAGAAAAAAGCCTCAATATATCATTAGTTAATAATGCCAGTGATTGTTGTGCACCTATTATTGTGTTGTTGTTATAATAAGAAATACATGTACATACACCGGGCAGAAAACCACTCGACATAAATTGAAATTTAGGTTTAAATTTGGGGTGTAGAAAGTATTAGAATAGCTGCATTCTGTGTGTTCAAGGTATCGAAGTTCAGCTCTGTTTAATATTGTTTTGTGTTATGTATTATTACTTTTAGCAATAACCCCACTCAAAACTTTTACTTATTGCTTTAAGGTGTTTAGAAACAGACTATTTTTGTATTAGTTTATCCAAATCATGGTATACTTTTTTGAAAACTTTGTTAGTTTTCCCAAATCATGGTATTATTTTTTGAAACAATTATTGGTTTACCCAAATCATGGTAAACCAATTATTGGTTTTCCCAAATCATGGTACACTTTTTGAAACAATTGTTTGTTTACCCAAAACATGGTATACTTTTTATGCCCCCCTTCGAAGAAGAGGGGATATATTGTTTTGCACATGTCGGTCCGTATGTCCATCCACCAGATGGTTTCCGGATGATAACTCAAGAATGCTTAGGCCTAGGATCATGAAACTTCATGGGTACATGGATCATGACTCGCAGATGACCCCTATTGATTTTGAGGTCACTAGGTCAAAGGTCAAGGTCACAGTGACTCGAAGTAGTAAAATGGTTTCCGTTTGATATCTCAAGAACGCTTACGCCTAGGATCATGAAACTTCATAGGTACATTGATCATGACTCGCAGATGACCCCTATAGATTTTCAGGTCACTAGGTCAAAGGTCAAGGTCACAGTGACTCGAAACAGAAAAATGGTTTCCGGATGATAACTCAAGAACGCTTACGCCTAGGATCATCAAACTTCATAGGTACATTGATCATGACTCGCAGATGATTTTTAGGTCAGTAGGTCCAAGGTCAAGGTCACAGTGACTCAAAACAGAAAAATGGTTTCCGGATGATAACTTAAGAACACTTACGCCTAGGATCATGAAACTTTATAGGTACATTGATCATAACTCGCAGATGACCCCTATTGATTTTCAGGTCACTAGGTCAAAGGTCAAGGTCACTGTGACTCGACACAGTAAAATGGTTTCCGGATGAAAACTCAAGAAAGCTTACACCTAGGATCATCAAACTTCATAGGTACATTGATCATGACTGGCAGGTGACCCCTATTGATTTGCAGGTCACTATGTCAAAGGTCAAAGTCACAGTGACTCAAAACAGTAAAATGGTTTCCTGATGATAACTCAAGAATAATTAGGCCTAGGATCATGAAACTTCATAGGTACATTGATCATGACTGGCAGATGACCACAATTGATTTTCAGGTCACTAGGTCAAAGGTCAAGGTCACAGTGACAAAAAACATTCACACAATGGCTGCCACTACAACTGACAGCCCATATGGAGGGCATGCATGTTTAACAAACACCCCTTGTTAAAACTATTATTGGTTTACCCAAAGCATGGTATACTTTTTATACCCCCCCCCCCCCCTTCGAAGAAGAGGGGTAAATTGTTTTTCACATGTTGGTCCGTATGTCCGTCCACCAGATGGTTTCCGGATGACAACTCAAGAATTCTTAGGCCTAGGATCATGAAACTTCATAGGTACATTGATCATGACTCGCAGATGACCCCTATTGATTTTGAGGTCACTAGGTCAAAGGTCATGGTCACAGTGACTCGAAGAAGTAAAATGGTTTCCGGATGATAACTCAAGAACACTTATGCCTAGGATCATGAAACTTCATAGGTACATTGATCATGACTCGCAGATGACCCCTATTGATTTTCAGGTCACTAGGTGAAAGGTCAAGGTCATAGTGACTCAACTTAGAAAAATGGTTTCCGGATGATAACTCAAGAAAGCTTACGCCTAGGATCATGAAACTTCACATGTACATTGATCATGACTCGCAGATGATCCCAATTGATTTTCAGGTTACTAGGTCAAAGGTCAAGGTCACAGTGCCAAAAAAAAGTATTCACACAATGGCTGCCACAACAACTGACAGCCCATATTTTAAACAATTGTTGGTTTACCCAAATCATGGTGTATTTTTTTTTAGAAAACAAAGACAATGTGTATTCTTCCCTTCAGGGCTTTTTCTCTACTTGTCTTGTTCACTGTGAATCAAATGAAAATGGGCTGTGCTCTGTGAAAAGAGGGTTTAATGCCTGTGCATAAAGTGTTGCCCCAGATTAGCCTGTGCAGTCTGCACAGGCTAATCAGGGACGACACTACGCTTTTATATTTTTTGTTTGAAATAAGTCTTTTCTTATTAAAAATCATGTTTAGGCGAAAGTGTCGTCCTTGATTAGCCTGTGCAGACTGCACACGACACTATGCACATGCATTAAGCCCCTATTTCGCAGAGCACAGCTCAAATATGCTTAATGCTTAAGAGTTGGGATGACTTCAGGGATATTCCTATGAAATAAGCTGCTCAATTTCAAGTGGTTGCTGGTACTGTCTGTGCTAATTTTAGTGTAGCCACAGCATGTTATTTAACACTTTACCATTAAGATACATATTTTGACACATTTGTAGTCTCTTAGAATATTACTTTAAATTAAAGGCCTTTCTTACTTGATCAAAGTTTTAAAGGTTTCAGTTCCAATCCTAAGATACTGATGAGCAGCAAACAGCATACAACCTGAACAGACTGAGTTACTCGCAGGCTGTTCTGGTTTTATGCTGTTTGCTCATAGCCATTTTCACTTAGCTTTTATGAGGGAAAGGGTTAAGAATATTTTATGTTTATACTCATGTGACATTTATGGTCAAGAATAAAGTATTTGTTGTTACATTTGAACATGTTTTGATCATGAAAAATAATCCTTGATATAAATTGAAGATTGGATGTTAAATATACAAGACCAATTTTAAAAGAAATTATTGAGAATTGGAGCATACAATGTTATTGAGTATATTATTGTCCCCTACCGGTTTCACTGGAGGGGACTTATGGTTTGCGCTCTGTCTGTCTGTCATTCTGTCCGTCACACTTTTCTGGATCCTGCGATAACTTTAAAAGTTCTTCATATTTTTTCATGAAACTTGAAACATGGATAGATGACAATATGGACATTATGCACGTCATTTCATTTTGTTCCTACGTCAATAATTATGATTGCTATGACAACAAATAAGACTAGAAATACTGCTGAAAATAGTGGTTTTCTGGATCCTGCAATAACTTTGAAAGTTCTTCATATTTTTTCATGAAACTTGAAATATGGATAGATGGCAATATGGACATTATGCACATCATTTCATTTTGTTCCTACGTCAAAAAATCTGGCTGCTATGGCAAAAAAATAAAAAAATAATTAAATCTGACGATGGTGAAATTTCTGACAATGGTGGAGCCTGTAGGGGACATATATTGCTTGCCAATAGTCTTGTTTAGTATTGTTTGGTCATTCAGTTTTCTTGTATAAAGTAATGTATATTTTGTATATATTCTGTATTTTACTCTTAATATAGACTGTGATATGGTACACATTTTTCTTGCCTAAAAAAACAACATGTTACCAACTGGTGTAGGTATGTGTTACATGTAGCTGCCTGTTCAAATTATAATTAATGATGTCCATGTACAACCTTAATATATTTAATGTTCCCATTACATTAAAAAAAAATGATTGTCAATATTTTTTGTCCTGCAAAATCACTGTTTGTGATCTGTCAGAAAACATAGCATAGTTGCTTAAAAAACTGTGGTTTTACAATTTACAATTCAATGAATAATAGAATAATTGAACATGAGCTACTACCTTCAACAATTTTTATAATACCTGTGTGAAAATCAGATGTCCAATGACATGGACAAAATATGGATGGATAATTGTGGACTAATTTTAAGGTGTCCCTAAGTTTAGTGTCTGAAAACATAGAATACATATGGTGATATTGTTGATTTTATTATCCTCCCATAAAACGTATTGACCCAGAAATACTGTAACCATTTGTATCATTTGCATTGTCATTTTCATTTGTGAAAGATTATAAAAAATGCTGTTATGATTTCATTTTCTACAGTTTCCTTTCAGTTAAATATTAAATGATTTGGTAGAGTATTTTATCTATCATTTGTTTATGTATGTATGTGTACTTGTGGTTTGTATTCTTTGCATTGAACAGAGTTTGAAGGGAATATGGTGAAATTCTCCAAAATTGTTCCAAGATTATCAGAGAATTCTCATCTGATCGCAAAATACAGAGGTCAAGAATTTGATGAAAATAAATTAGATTTTATTACCAATGTGCTATATACCATTGAAATACTTATGAGCAGCACTATGAGATAATGGGGCTTAATGCATGTGCATAAATCCGACACAATCCGCTAAAACTGGAATTTTTTTTAGAAAATACTTTGTTCAAATAAAAAAATTCATGCAAGCAGAGAGTGTTGTCCCTGATTAGCCTGTTCAGACTACACAGGCTAATCTGGGACTTTATGCACTTGAATTAAGCCCCATTTTCCTGAGCAAGTCTCCAATGATAAATGGTCATTTCTTGCCTTGATTAGCAAACATTTATTTTTTCTTGCCTTAACTTTATAAATTTTTCAATACATGTAATAACTCTACAAATCCAAATAGATAACTCAATGGATTTTCATTTAAACTCGTACTTCACAAATTGATAATCTCAACAAAAATGTTGATAAGAAATTACAATTCTATTAGAACTCGCCCTTTCAGTTATTTATTAAATGTGTGACCAGGTAATACAGAGTTTATTTCAAAATAACAGGGTGCCAAAGAGCTGTAAATAAACTTATAATAATTCATCTTGTTGTAATGTTTTTTTGCATACTTAAGGTCAATACTGGTAAAAGATAACTCTCTTATCTGCTCATTTCTTTTTATGCTATGTCTGGATTTCAAGGAATTTCCCTACAAACAATCAACTAAGTCCTGTTAAAAAAACAAACGGTCCCTTAATTGCATTCCTGTATGATATATAATGTTTAGTGGTAGTTTTCATTATTGTTTTTCACATTTAATTTTCAAAGTCACATATTTGTTTGGATTGTCAACTTATTTGACTTTACATAAAGTCATATACAATGTAACTCATGTACCCACATTTATGTGTTCTTATTATTTATTTATTTATAATCATTATAGTATTATGTTAAGCAATTATTCATACATTCATTGAGTGTAATAAACAACTGCGAAATGTTGATTTTGTCCCTTAATGTTTCCCCTACTCCATTCACAACTTTAATGACAATTATGCATTGGTAGAAGTTAAAAATTTAGTTAGTCTTTGTATTTTTTAACAATACTAATAAACCAACTTTCAATTGGTAGCAACGCTGCTTATTGTTTCAATGAATTTGTGTGAAAAAAGGGGCCAACAGGGAGTTATACAAATACCCTATATCTATTGGATGGTGACATTGTTTGCACCCGTAACTTCATACCTCCGAAGCCTTCATTCAAATTTTGAAAGCACTTGAGACAGCAAAGGTCAAGGTCACCACAGGGTAAAAAATAAATTAGAACTGGGGACAGGCTAATCTGGGATGACACTTTACGCACACGCATTAAACCCCCTTTTCACAGAGCAAGGCTCATAT
This sequence comes from Dreissena polymorpha, assembly GCF_020536995.1. Taxonomy (NCBI): domain Eukaryota; kingdom Metazoa; phylum Mollusca; class Bivalvia; order Myida; family Dreissenidae; genus Dreissena; species Dreissena polymorpha. The sequence continues at coordinate 54,386,857 of NC_068362.1, forward strand.
AATACATAAAATGATAAATCTAGCATTGCCACTAGAAAGGAAACTTGTATAATGTTTAAGCCTAACTGACAATAAAAAAGCTTAGATTTTTAATCGTTTTTATCAGTTAATGTATTGTATTTTACAACATATGGCTTGTCTGCACAAAGTTCCACAAGGATTCAAGTTGGCACAAATAGAGGTTGCTGGCATTCGTCTTGTGTTTATCCCTAGGCAGTAATAGTTCCAAGCATGCAAATCATAGGGTCTAGCAGTGTCTAAAACTGTGACTTTTTGATAAAGGCCCTCAGTTCATCCCTGAAATCAAAATGCAATTACCTGTGATATTTTACACATTTATGAAATTCAGAACTACATAAAACCTGTGCAATAAACAGGTACTTGAAGGTGTTTGGTTCATGATTTGCAAATATTTTAAAATACTCGGTGTAAAATCTAAATATTTCATTTAAATATAGTCAGAAAAATGATTTTTACAATCAAATATACATTTGCATTTAGAGATTCACAAAATAAACATACAATGATTATTGTATTGGATTATTTACTTCAAACAATATAGACTACGATTGTTTCTTATTATTCTTATACAGTGTTGTCTAGTCAGAATCAAGCTATTGCAACTTCATGGGCATTGTATGTACTTGTACAATATTATTATTTCAATTACATTCCTGAAAAGGTGTGTGGTTGGTTATAAATTCTATTTATGACTCTTACATTTTGGTTTTGGTGAGGTTAGTCTCCAACAGGTCCCCGTACGTGACAAGCAACTCCTCCATAGGCTTGACAAACATCGGCCGGTAGTTGGCATCCATCTCAACCAGGTACTGCAACCATAGCAACTATGACTACAGGTACTGCAACCACAGCAACTAGGACTACAGGTACTGCAACCTTAGCAACTAGGACTACAGGTACTGCAACCATAGCAACTAGGACTACATCAACAAGATCAATGTTTTGATTGTACCTCACTTCATTTTCCAGTTGTTTAATTGCATGTACCCATCCATATTCAATTTTGATATCATATGCCATGATGTAGGAATGCTATACATCCTGATAAGACCTAGTAATTTAAATTGGCATAGTTTTTCTATCTGACCGCAGGCGATCCTTAAAGTGGTTAAATCCAAATATGCTTTAAGTTAGTCAACTGCATACTAAATTAATATAAGACTGAATTAGTTTGTGTGTTTCATGTCTATAAACAGTCGAAATGTGCGAAGTGTGAATACATTGTATACACCACATTGGACTGCTGATCTCTATTAGTTATAAACAACTTTATGGGGCTGTGAAGAACAGAGCAAGGAATCATAATAACACCATCAATTGGAAAACATTTACTAAAGCGAACATATGTACTTTTAAGCAATCAATTGTGAACCATAAGATGGACTGAAGAATAGTTTTTTGCAATTAAATGGGTACCATGGTCAAACTATTTGAATAGCTTCAAGATAATAAATCTAGTCTTGCACAAAAGAGACCTACCATCAATAGCTCAAATTCAAGATTTTCTGCTGTCTTCTCTAGCAGCTCTTTGAGCACTAATGGCCTAAAACATAATGGTGAAATAAAATAAAAAATGTACAAGGGCCGTCATAGAATAGCCTAGACCATAGATACAAAATATTATCTATCTATTGTTAATAATCTATACTTTGGACAGTTTAAAGATTTACCAATATATAGAATGCATGCATGCGGAATTTCAATAAAATAATTGAGCCGCGCTCTATGGACATGGGGTTTAATGCATGTGCATAAATTGTCGTCCCAGATTAGCCTGTGTAGTGTGCACTGGCTAATCAGGGACAACACTTTATGCCTAAACTGGATTTTTGCTAAGAAGAGACTTTCTTTAAACAAAGAAAAAACAAGATGTGTTTGTGAAACACAATGTCCCCCTATATTATGTTTGACCTTGTAGGATGACCTTGACCTTGTGAAGGATGACCTTGACCTTTCACCATTCAAAATGTGCAGCTCCATGAGATACACATGCATGCCAAATATCAAGTTGCTATCTTCAATATTGCAAAAGTTTTCATAAAATAAGCGATTTGGGCCACATATATTTGACCTCTGACCTTGAAGGATGACCTTGACCTTTCACCACTCAAAATGTGCAGCTCCATGAGATGCACATGCATGCCAAATTTCAAGTTGCTATCTTCAATATTGCAAAAGTATTTATAAAATAAGCGATTTGGGCCACATATATTTGACCTCTGACCTTGAAGGATGACCTTGACCTTGACCTTTCACCACTCAAAATATGCAGCTTCATGAGATACACATGCATGCCAAATATCAAGTTGCTATCTTCAATATTGCAAAAGTATTCATAAAATGAGCGATTTTGGCCACATATATTTGACCTCTGACCTTGAAGGATGACCTTGACCTTTCACCACTCAAAATGTGCAGCTTCATGAGATACGCATGCTTGCCAAATATGAAGTTGTTATCTTCAATATAGCAAAAGTTATTGCAAAATGTTAAAGTTGGCGCAAACAGACCAACAGACAGACCAACAGACAGACCAACAGACAGGGCAAAAACAATATGTCCCCCACTACTATAGTGGGGGACATAAAAATCCTCATTAAAACAAAATGTGTCGTCCCTGATTAGCCTGTGGGGACTGCACAGGCAAATCTGGGACGACTGCTTGCGCACATGCATTAAACCCCCTTTCCACTGAGTACGGCCCAATTATAATAATAAAAGCACATTCATTAAGCTTCCGTGTAAAATGTTCAAGATGTGTTTAAACACTGTTAAGGTTCAACCGTTTGTAAAATGGCACAACATGGCATGACACTGCATGTGATGCACAGCTGGATATTGTGCTAGTTAACCCTTTGCATGCTGGGAAATTTGTCGTCTGCTAAAATGTCGTCTGCAGAATTTCTAAAATTAGCATTTTCTTCGATTTTTTTTAAAGAATACTATCAGAATAGCAAACAGTTTGGATCCTGATGAGACGCCACGTTTTGTGGCGTCTCATCTGGATCCAAACTGTTTGCAAAGGCCTTCAAAATTCGGTTCCCGCACTGAAAGGGTTAAGTTATAGGCAATATCAACAAACCTATCATATAAACCTTCATAAAGTTTATAAAATGGCTTTACGTGCACCAGTCCTATGTAACCACATTGACTTTTGGTATTAATTGATGCTTTCCTGTGTTCTGTTGGGAAATAGAAATGATTTAAAACTTCTAATTCACTGTTCAAACAAGAAACATTGAACAGCCATGCTACCAGGTTTTCAATTTTTTATTGTTTTTCTAATTTCAATAATTGCGCAGTCCAGAGCTTATTCAAAAAAGCTTCTTACACACAAAATACTTTGCACAATAACTCCATCTTAACCATTTACCCCTTATAAACGCACTTTGATGCATATGTAGTCGCTCAGAAAATCTGATTAAATTACAAAATCTTCTTTTCTACAATCAAGTTACAAAGCCTTCATATCCAACCTTAAGATACTGATGAGCAGCAAACGGCGTAAAACCTGAACAGACTGTGAGTTACTCACAGGCTGTTCTGGTTTTATGCTGGTTGCAAAAGCCATTTTCACTTTGCTTCTCATGGGGAAAGGGTTTACTCATGTTATTGAGTAGAAACCATTTTTCTATTTTCCAAAGGTATGTAAGCAAACTAGACACACAATTTTAGTTTATTACCTTGATCTATAATAAGTTATTTTGGAGAAACCTTTTTTTCGAGATTTTTAAATTTTAAGTATCTGTGTCCTTGACCCTACTAAGCAAATATACAATCCTTAGATAGGTCTCCGTGCAAGCTTGCTTAACCCATTAATGCCTAAATGGTGCATGATGCGGCGTCTCATCAGGGTCTGCGCTGTTTGCTTAAAGGAATTTCTGTAAGAACTATTCTAAATAAATATACAAGACATTCCTAATTTTGGAAATAAATTGATCCAATTATGAAGGATGGGAGAGTCCACTAGGCATAAATGGGTTAATGATAATCTAAAGTTTCATCAAGATTGGTTAATCCAAACTAAAGAAACTGACTGGAAACCACCTCTTGGAAGCAGCCCGCCATAATTCCCATACCACAGTCTATTTGTGTATTTGTCTTGTTCTGAGAATACTGGGCATAATGCATGTGCGTAAAGTGTCGTCCCAGATTAGCCTAAGCAGTCCGCACAGGCTAATCAGGGACCATACTTTCCGCTTAAACTAGATTTTCGGTAAAAGGGACTTCCTTTAAACAACAAGAGCTTCAGAGGACAGCGCGCTGGACTATTCAAGAGCTTGACAGTATAACGTAAGCCATCATGGGGAAATTAATCTTATTCAATAATTTATTAGACGATCTTTCAAAAATAAAAAAAGGAAAAAATAAATATAAATTGGGGGGGGGGGGTAGGGGGGTGAGAGGGGGATATAATGTGGGGTGTGGTAATTTATTAGATGATGTTTAAAAAAAAAATGGGGGGGGGGGGAGGTTGGGGGAGGGATTCTGGGTGAGGGCGTGGGGTATTGTTTGGGTGGAATCCATTGTGGTATTCAGGTAAGTGTTGTTTTGTCAAAGTAATAATAACATGTGATCATAAATAAAGAAGTTATGGCAATTTAAGCAAAATGTTCAATTATCTAAGTGTAAAAGGGGCCATAATTCTGTCAAAATGCTTGATACAGTGGTCTGCTCTTGTTTATAGGTTGGGGTCATGTTGGTAAACAAGTATGCAACATATAAATTCAATTTGTCAAAGGATATAGGAAATATTTGGGGTAGTACGCAAACTTTAACATAGATTTATCAATAATATGCATTATTCTAAGTATAAAAGGGGCAATAATTATGACAAAATGCTTGATAGAGTTGTCTGCTCTTGTTTATAGGTTGGGGTGATGTTGGTAAACAAGTATGCAAAATATGAAAGCAATATGTCAAGGGACAATGAAAATAAATGGGGTAGAACGAAAACTTTAACATTTGCTGCATATTCTAAGTGGAAAAGGGGCCATAATTATGACAAAATGCTTGATAGAGTTGTCTGCTATTGTTTATAGGTTGGGGTCATGTTGGTAAACAAGTATGCAAAATATGAAAGCAATATGTCAAGGGACAATGAAAATATTTGGGGTAGTTTGAAAACTTTTACATTTGCACGCTAACGCAGACGCTCACGACGACGCCGGGGTGAGTATGATAGCTTCACTATATAAACTTCATATATAATAGTCGAGCTAAAAATACCGTTAAAGCGAAAAGTGTTGTCCCTGATTAGCCTGTGTGAACTACACAGGCTAATCTGGGACGACACTTTACGCACATGCATTATGCCCAGTTTTCTCAGAACACGACTCATTTACAAGGATTTTCAAATTTGTGTAAAACCTGGTTAAAAATAACAGTGAAAGTTACAGATAATTTTTACTCTTAAACGGAACTACTGTTTCCTGGAGTCCAACTAAACAAAATAAATTACCAGACACAATTTTAAATCCTAGGCAATTTTCCAGTCAAACACATTTCAAATGTAAACAAAAATTTAAAAATAAATAAATAAAATGTCTATGTTTCGACAGAATAATGATTTTAATGAACGTAAGATCATTAAAATCATGACATTTTTTCGCCAGTAGCACCGAAACTTACATCAGGTCATATCCTAAGAACTGAGTTCTGGAAGTGTACACCTTAACTACATCCCTGGAAAGAGAATACAAATATTTTATCTTCATTACGAAATAGTAAGATATCATATTAATTCATACATTTTTTGGGGACATAATGAGCCTTGTTCTGAGAAAACTGGGCTTAATGCATGTGCGTAAAGTGTCGTCCCAGATTAGCCTTTGCACACCGCACAGGTTAATCAGGGATGACACTTTCCGCTTAAACTAGATTTTCGGTAAAAAGGGACATCCTTTAAATGAAAAATACCATTAAAGCGGAAAGTGTCGTCCCTGATTCGCCTGTGCAAAATGCACAGGCTAATCTGCGATGACACTTTACGCACATCCATTTTGCCCAATTTTCACAGAACAAGACATAAATATTCCACAGTGTAAAAAACAGAAAAAGGGCCATCATTCTACCAGGACATAATGCAGCTCTACTTCCTATCTTTACGATCATCAACACATTAAGTTAATTCAACTGTTTTCAAACAGGAGTTAAAAACACACAATTTTTGGACTAAATATTTATAGCAATCTTCTAGACATATGTAGACAAGAGGGCCAAGATTGCCCTAGTTCGCTCACCTGAGAGGAGTGGGTTCATTCAATCTTTACCAAATGTCAAACTTGACCTAGATATTGTCCAGACAAACATCCTGGTCAAGTTTCATAATTATTGAACCAAAACTCTGGCATATGGGGTGTTATTGTTTTTGTAAGATTTGACCTGGTGACCTATATTTTGAGTTGACCCTCCTTACCAAACATCAAACTTTGCTTATAAAACTAAACATTATGACCAAGATTCATAAAATCTGAAACAAAATTGTGACCTCTAGAGTGTTTACAAGGATTTTGTATAATATAATGAAAATTTGGACAATCTCAGGACAATAATTTTGGCATTAATTATGTGATATATATAATTTAACCAATCTTTTCACCAAGTTTTATGATGGTTGGGCAAAAAATGTGACTTCTAGAGTGTTCACAAGCTTACTATGTATAAATATAAGAAAACTCAACTCTACTATCAAGGAAACAAATGTTCTGACCAAATTTCATGAAAATTGGGCCAAAAATGTGACTTCTAGAGTGTTCACATGTTTTCACTTAGTCTGTCAACAGACTGATATTTTTTTTTTCTAATTTCACAATTACTTAAATAATAATATTGAGATGTATTGCAATACAATATCAAAGCTCCTTTGCTCTTCTGGCTGAATTATCAGTCTGTTAAATCCTGCAAGTCAATTGACATGACGCCGCCTGTCAATCAAGTTCTTATCTAAGAACTGATCTACCAATCAGCGATCGATTAATCGGGCGCGTTAGTTAGCAACGAACTGTCCGCCATTTTTTAGACAAGCTATGTATAGGTTCACTTTTACTTTAGCGAGTTTCTTTTGTTTTCCTCTTTAAAAAAAGTAGATTAAAAATGGTTAAACGGTGTCGATGGGGACTATGTAACTAGGACAATCGATATCCTGAAAGATTAGTTGGTGACATTTAATTTATATCGTTTCCAAAGCCAAAAAGAGATCTTGAGAAGTGTAAGAGATGTATAAATGCATGCGGTCGTCACCACGAACGACTGAACATCAACACTGTCAAAGACAATTATAATATATTTTATCGGACATACTAGCAGATTTAAATAGTTTATGTTATCGATCTGATTATCACATAATATTTCACGTTTTTTTTAAATAGTTTTATCAGTTACTAGGTCATTTATATACAGAAGCGAGGTTCATCTGCATTACTTAAAGAGAAATAAAACCCAGCATGAAGCATAATTTGTGCTGTGTTTTATTACTCTGATAGTAATGCACTTTATTGCCATTATACATGTTATTAGAAGGTGACACGTGATATATCATATTAATAACGGTATCTACACATGTGCAGACATGTGATGTCACCAATAAACGCTTTTAATCCACCTTTGAGATCGAATGCCTAGTTCTCATTTTTTCAACGAGTTTCGTTCGATTTGTTCGGAAAAAAAAGCAGAAATGAAATAAGGCAAAAACGGTGTGAAGAGGTTTTATGTAACTCTGACATTCGGTATCCATAAGTTAGATTAATTAAATATATACCATTTCAAACGCGGAAATGTGGTCTTGACAAGAGCAAGTGGAAGCTTCCATGTGTAGAATTACCGAGATCACTCTTATGGAGCATTTATTTATTTAAAAAACTGGAAATGTTATGTTAGAAATAACTACGCATTATTAAGTATGAATTATATCATGTGTGCTTGTAGAATAATAGAGAAGATTGGTACCAGCTTTGCGTAACTTAACGAAATCCCCGTTATAAATCGAGTTTTGTGTGTGTCAGAAACAAGTGAAAATGATTATTTGTTTCTATATTAATAGAATCGAATAGATAAATGCCACATAATAAGATTTATTATTACTGATATAACCAATAAATGCAGAACTTGGGAGAAGTCGGTACCTGCGCCAGCGTCTGATACAGGTAGCTTTACTGAATTCCCCTTCATACAGCGCTACTTTATATATAACAATGACCAAACTTATTGTGCTGTCTTGCACTTTCAATTATAGTGATTGATAAATGTCCCATAAGGAATGTTTAATATTAATAATATCACTTTTATACATTATAACATGTGGGATTTTGCTACACTTGGCGTCAGAAAGCGTGTAAAACTTCACCGAAATCCCAGTTTAAAGCGCTATTTCGTGTCAAATACACGAGTGGAAATGTTTCGTAAATAACATGGGTAAATGCCGTTGAAGAAGTGTTAATTTATTGCCAACATCACACGTAATAACAGGTTCGATTTCGGTCAGCGCGCAAGCGTTTGAGAGCGTTATTCATGTACCGAAAAACCCGTTATAATTAGCTGATGTTCTCTATAAACGTATATTTTTTACATTCGCAGAATAACTAAATGACACAAACCCCTTATACAAGTGTCATATGGTGTCAAAAAGTCCATAAAAATAATCCGGAATATCGCGTTAATCTACATGCAGTATATAGGAGGTTTTGGGGATTCCGATAATGACGTCACGTTTGCCCATGCTCAAATTTTGGCCGTCAAAACTGCGGCCATTCTGCTATTGTTTGCATGTGATGAACCGCATCGTGATAAGGTAACAATCATATTCGCGACCCTTTTGATGAACAAAAAATACTCAGAACTTGAAATTCTTTCAGATTAAAGTGAATCCAATGAACGAACACAAATAAGGACGAAAACAAACAACAAATTGATTGAATTTATGTAATCAACATACAGAAACTGTTTTGAACCTATTTGTCTGTAAAAACTTGCCTTGTTACAGATTAACTAAATCCTCTTGATAAATGTAAATGCTTTTATTTAATTGTTCACACCAGTTTTGACACTCTTTGTTTCAGCATTTTTATCCCAGTGTTTAATTGCCCCTTTGTTTATCACAAACCGATTATCTCGATATGATCGGATACTGTCCAGACAATTACTATGAAAACAGTGTGTAATAAACCCAGGGACCTATACTTGTATGACTCTGTATGAGATCTCTGCATAAACCACATGTGTCTGGTCATTAAACACAATTTATGATACCTCCATGTCATCTCTTGGCATATTAAGTCAAAAACTTAACAGTTGCTTTAATAAAATATTTGAAAATAGATATTTGTCCGAAATGGATTAGCAGCTAGGAACTATTAAGTATATATATAAGCCAGTTTAAACATAACAATAAAGTGTTTAATAACTATACATTTAAAATATTTTACAAATTTACTGCTACACAATTAACGTATTTAATGGGTACCTGCTAATGTAAACTCTGCTATAATGTGTAAAGATCGTGCGTTACTGCAGTGTTCGAAACATCATCATGAAAACAAGCAACCGCGTTTGGTCATTATACGGATATAAAATACTTGCGTAAAATAAATTAAATGTGAAGATTTATGGTATCATAAAATGCTAGATTTGTATCGCTCATTATCACTAGAGAAGAGTTTTCAATATACAAGTACATGCAAAGACAGTTCAATTTGCACCATATTCAGGTGTTTTTTCAATTGGAATGCTTAAATTTATTAATATTTTCATTCAATGTAAACGAAACGAAAATTCATTCAATGTAAAGAAAATTAAAACTACATTTCAAGATTGAAATGTATTGAGCTATTTAAGGGCTTTGTTTTATAACTGATTCAATACACCCCTTACGCTAAATTTCAATCTCTGATGAAAAATAACACTATCGCATCCACACCACTTATAATAATATTCAAATTATTGTATGTTTTATAATTTTTGAAATATCATTTATTAAAGTCTTACTTAAAAAAGAATACGAGTATTTATAGTTTTGTTTTGTGAAATTGTAAGTATTAAGTCTTCCGACGACCTTTACTCTGATACAATGTAATTGGCCGCGATCGAGAAGTTGACGGCCCATCTATTTTTAGTAACGGAAAACCCCTCTTGTGACGTCACACAAAAACCTCCTATAGGCAATGAAGCCGTTTTGGTGTTAGCTTGTCTAGGTTTGCTACCCGCTGAGCCACGTGATTAAGTGGGCGGAGCGATCATAGATAAGGCGTCATGTCAATTTCTAGCAGGATGTAATCTGATATACTTGGCCCCCAGCAGGAGATCATCTCTCATTAATACCACAACTTGACAGTATACAGGAGGCTTATCAGCCATGGTCAATACTACCAATTAGATAGCATCTGCCTGGTCATAGCTCACATATTTGTTAACTGAACATTTCTTATCATAAGAAAATATGGAACATAGTTTTAACATTCCTTTCTGTTTTACAATGTTTTGACAGTATAATAATATTGTTTTTATTTTAAAAAAATGGAAAGTGTGATTCATAGGTCGTTTGAACAATTAAATTATTCACAGATGAGACCAAATCAAATTTCCAGTTATTACAATAACTCAATTTTCATTGTTGTATTATACATTTTGTTTTTGAGATTGTAATTACATTTCCTGTATGCACGTGCATATCAATAAATAAATACATTTATGTAAAAAGTCTTATCTTATAGTCTGGTCTTATTTAAAGGCACTATTCAAGTTCAAGTTCAAATTTATTCAGGTACAAGATCAAGGTACATTATAACAACAATATAGATAAGAACATATAATAAATAAATATGGTTAAGAGATAACAGTGAACAAATATATATTGATCTTGCAGACCTGGGATAACCTATGAAGTACAAGTACTTATTTCCATTGGGGTCCCTGATGGATAGCATCTGCCTGGATAGCATTTGAAAACTTTTTCATATTTTCCTATAATACAAATGAGAAATAATTCTTTCAAGTTTCAATTGATTTATGTACAGTACATCCAGGAAACTTTTTAAGGTATCCTGATACAAAAAATAGACCAATAACACGATGCTGCTTTATGGCGAAACACCAATGTGGACCAATGTCATCTTTTAAAGAGTCTAATTTGTATAAATGTACAAACATCAAATTTAGCCATGAATATATTTGATAGTACCTTTTCACTGTTTACATTTTTTAACAATAAAATGAGACACCATTTAAAAAGGTTACGATCATTTATTTGCAAGAGATATCATAATTTATTAGATTTAATAACTCATGACAGTAATATTTAAAAGTAACTTGGCAGAGACACAATAATACTGTATAATATAAAATTAACTGAATCCTAATCAATGCCCTGTTCAATAATGTCTAAATGTCTATACTATGTAATCAAGTTAGGAAGATATTAGACTGTACTGTTTGAAATTATATGGATAATACAACATGGTACAATTATATACCCAGAAATTTTGATAACCTCAAACGAATGGTACTTTACCCAAATTTGCACTTGCACTTTTTGTTGAGCATGAATTTTTTATTGAACATGTTGAATACTCTTACAACTACGTAAAAATTTCGCACAAAATTTAATTTAATCTTTTTCCGTAATTTTGAGGTCCTTTCTATTAGGTAACATATTTCAGTTTTTTCACCACCAACAAACACTTTCCGCCTGTCTTTTGCCTCTATCTTTTAATCTCCACACAGTAAGCAAGAGATTTTCTTTGTAGTCGTAGTTAACTCTATCTGTGTAAATTATTTTTGAGGTGTAGATTCTGCCATATTATGATTTTACTTCATAGTCATATATTATATGATTTATTTTATATTTACATCATGGGCGAAATTTCAGCTATACGACATATCAATAAAACATATTGCCCAATGACCATTAAAGATAGTTCACGGTTTGTCTTAAAATCATCAAACATAAACAATATTTTAAATCCTTAAGTCTATTTTCTCTCAAAGAGATCATAACTAAAGAATGTTCCATGTTTACACAATGTTGTTCTAAATACTGTGCAAATCAAGGCCCATTATCATTCAGTAATTATATAAACATTAGATGGCCAGAGATATAATAAGTCACTGCAGCAGCACTCTGGCCCATCAGGTGGCCATTTCAGATTACAATCTTTCCAGGATTCTGTCCACCTCTCTCTCAGGGTTTAACAGTCCTGCATTTTAAGCAGATAAGAAAACGTAACTCTGTATAGTATAAGTACAGTACAAGAAGTAGGAGAGAGTTATCTCTATAAAATGATAATGCAGGGCTGTTAACAGTCTAGTTTTCACTATACACATATAGAGAAAAATGCCCCGCCCACTGGCAGCCATGTTTTTTCACTGATCTGGACCATTATCGAAATCGTCCGAGATATCAATAAAACAAATGTTTTGACAAACTTTCATGATGATTGGGCAAAAATTGTGACTTCTAGAGTGTTTACAAGGTTTCTCTATAGCTAAATTAGGAAAACTGCCCCCCCCCCCCCCCCCGGCAGCCATGTTATTCAACTGACCGGAACCATTTTCGAACTCAACTCTCATATCAAGGAAACAAATGTTCTGACCAAGTTTCATGAAAATTGGGCCAAAAATGTGACATCTAGAGTGTTCACATGTTTTCATGGTATACATATAGAGAAAAATGCCCCGCCCACTGGCGGCCATGTTTTTTCACCGATCTGGACCATTTTCAAACTCGTCCGAGATATCAATAAAACCAATGTTTTGACCAACTTTCATGATGATTGGGCAAAAATTGTGACTTCTAGAGTGTTTACAAGGTTTCTCTATAGCCAAATAAGGAAAACTGCCCCGCCCCCCCCCCCCCCCCCCCTGGCAGCCATGTTATTCAACTGACCGGAACCATTTTCGAACTCAACTCTCATATCTAGAAAACAAATGTTATGACCAAATTTCATGAAAATTGGACCAAAAATGTGACTTCTAGTGTTCACATGTTTTCACTATATACACATAGAGAAAAATGCCCCGCCCACTGGCGGCCATGTTTTTTCAACGATCTGGACCATATTCAAACTCGTCCGAGAAATCAATAAGACCAATGTTTTGACCAACTTTCATGATGATTGGGCAAGCATTCTGACTTCTAGAGTGTTTACAAGGTTTCTCTATAGCCAAATAAGGAAAACTGCCCCGCCCACTGGCGGCCATGTTTTTCAACAGACCGGAACCACTTTTGAACTCAACCAACATATCATTAAGAAAAACATTTTGACAAAGTTACATGAAGATTGGGCATGAAATGTGACTTCCACAGTGTTTACAAGTTTTTTCTTTTTTTTGACCTAGTGACCTAGTTTTTGACCCGGTACGACCCAGTTTCGAACTCGATTGAGATTTCATTAGGACGAAGCTTCTGACCAAGTTTCATGAAGAGCGGACAAAAAATGTGGCCTCTACAGTGTTTACGAACAAATGTGGACGGACGGACAGATGGACAGACGGACAGATGACGGACAAAGACCGGTCACAAAAGCTCACCTGAGCAATCAGGTGAGCTAATAAAAAATCATTCTATTTAAGATCAGTTTCAGTGAATTTTCAACATGGCCATAGAAGATAGTAATGCTGCCAGCTTACCATGCTTTCTGTAGCTGCCCCAAGTTCACATATATCCTAATGTGGTAGCTCATGACAATGTGTGGTCTCTTCCTGTAATACAACGAGGTATAAATAGTTGTAAGTGTTAGGTATGCATTAGTTAGTGATAGGTGTGCAGTGGTCAGTGTTAAGTACGAAGTGGTCAGTGTTAAGTATGCAGGGGTCAGTCTTAGGTATGCAGTGGTCAGTGTTAGGAAATCAGTGGTCAGTGTTAGGTATGCATTGGTCAATGTTAGGAATGCAGTGGTCAGTTTAAGTTACACAGTGGTCAGTGTAAGGCATGCAGTGGTCAGTGTTATGGATGCAGTGGTCAGTGTAAGGTACACATTGGTCAGTGTTAGTTATAGGTACACAGTGGTCAGTGTTAGGTACACAGTGGTCAGTGTTAAGTATGCAGTGGTCAGTGTTAGTGTTAGGTACACAGTGGTCAGTGTTAGGTACACAGTGGTCAGTGTAAGGTACACAGTGGTCAGTGTTAGTGTTAGGTACACAGTGGTCGGTCTAAGGTACACAGTGGTCAGTGTTAGTGTTAGGTACACAGTGGTCAGTGTTAGGTACACAGTGGTTAGTGTTAGGTACACAGTGGTCAGTGTTAGTGTTAGGTACACAGTGGTCAGTATTAGTGGTAGGTACAGTGGTCAGTGTTAGGTACACAGTGGTCAGTGATAGGTACACAGTGGTCAGTGTTAGGTACACAGTGGTCAGTGTTAGGTATGCAGTGGTCAGTGTAAGGTACACAGTCGTCAGTGTAAGGTACACAATGGTCAGTGTTAGGTACACAGTGGTCAGTGTTAGGTACGCAGTGGTCAGTGTTAGGTACACAGTGGTCAGTGTTAGGTACACAGCAGTCAGTGTTATGTACACAGTGGTCAGTGTAGGGTACACAGTGGTCAGTGTTAGTGTTAGGTACACAGTGGTCAGTGTTAGGTACACAGTGGTCAATGTTAGGTACACAGTGGTCAGTGTTAGGTACACAGTGGTCAGTCTAAGGTACACAGTGGTCAGTGTTAGGTATGCAGTGGTCAGTGTTAGTTACACAGTGGTCAGTGTAAGGCATGCAATGGTAAGTGTTAGGTACACAGTGGTCAGTGGAAGGTATGTCGTGGTTAGTATAAGGAAGGATGTGGTAAATAAAAGGGTGAAAATTGATGCCTCAAGACTAAAAATGCCTATGGTTTAATGTATATTACTTTCTTTCAAGCAAATTCAAACACTATAAAATACTTTTATTTAAACAATTTTTTTAACAATATTCATAATGTTCAGTAGAATCAATGCATAATTGAATTAAAGGATTTATAAGATAAAGACAGTGGCATTCAATATTTAATAACAAAGATATTTGCTCACACATCGTTGAAGACATTGAACACCTGCTTGTTCCTCTCTAAAAACTCATCTGCAATCGTCTCAAAATCATGATGAAGCTGTAAACGTAAGCAATTTTGTTCGTTCTTATGATCAATAATAAACAGATTCTGCAGATTTAGCTAAAGTATTGTCACAAACGTAACCAATACCTGGTACCATTTTGTCAGCTATGGTTAAGGGGAAAAGGCTCAGGAAAAAGTGGCGCATTTGGCTTGAATAAATGGTCTTGCACATCTATACCTTATAGTGATGGCATATTTGAAGTTTCAATTTAAATTGCTTGAAATATAAAGAAGTCGTTTGCCCCACACACTTGGAACATTTGTTAAGACAGACAGTCCAACCAACAAGAAGACCAATGGAGTGACTCCAATATACCCCCATCTCAAATTTTCTTTGCTGAGGCATAACAATTACCACGCTTATGGTTGTCTATTACATAATGATGGATGTACCACATAAAATCACGGCAGAAGAATGAAACAGCTGAAAAAATACAACACAGCTTGAATTTAACCTGAACTTGCGCTGATTGCTTAAAGAAATTTTTGTAAGAAATATTCTAAATATAGAAATAAATATACTAGACATCCCTAATTTTGGAAATAAATTGATCCAATTTAGAAGGATAGGAGAGGAATAAATGGGTTAATTGAAATATGGTGTACTAACAGGTATGTAAAAATTAAGGGTTCAATAAATCACTCCAAAATTAAAACATTTTGAAGAAGCTCAAAAGTATAATGAACATGAAGGCCTTTGAGGTGTTCACTATAGATTAACCCTTTGCACGCTGGGAAATTTGTCGTCTGCTAAAATGTCATCTGCTGTATTTCTAAAATTAGTATTTTCTTCGAATTTTTTCAAAAGAATACTATCAGAATAGCAAACAGTGTTAAGTATTGAACGTGGCGTCTCATCTGGCTCCAAACTGTTTGCAAAGGCCTTCAAAATTCGGTTCCAGCACTGAAAGAGTTAAGAGACTCAAACTGACCTAATATGCTTTCATGATGTTTCAGCAATAAATGTCACTTCTAACCAATTTTTGAATCCCTTGTGACACAGATTTAACCGAGACATTACTGGAACAAATGTTCTGACCAAGTTTCAAAGCTAGGAAACCAAGATGGCTCCTGATTGGCTGTTTCTAAATTATACAAGTCTGGTACACATATTTTTCATTAAGTCATACTAGGAAAACTGCATCACCACCTTGAGCCAAGGGTTTAGAAGGACAATTGTAAAAATTTCCCAATAAATCATTATCATAAGAAACAAGAAATGTGTTTGTCAGAAACACAATGCCCCCTACTGCGCCGCTTTGACGCCATATATTTGACCTTTGACCTTGAAGGATGACCTTGACCTTTCACCACTCAAAATGTGCAGCTTCATGAGATACACATGCATGCCACAAATCAAGTTGCTATCTTCAATATTGCAAAAGTAATTGCAAAAGTTTAACCAAGGTTAAAGTTTTCCACAGAATGACAGACAGACAGATAGACAGACAGGCCAAAGACAATATACCCCTGATCATTTGATCCGGGGGCATATAAATGGTCTCAGCAAGTTTCTCATAATTCGGTCAGATGTGATTACTTGCTTGTAAGCAATCTTTCTTTATATTAACACAAGAAATTAGGATATTAAACCCATCCCCTTAAAGCTGTGTTTTAAATGGGCTTGAACAATTTTCAAACTCGAGATACATTTGTAACAGTGTGTATGTCTAAACTCAATTAGTTAATGGTTCTACCCTTAACACTTTCCAACTTAGATACGTATTTTTACGCATGTGTAGTCTCTTAGAAACTTAAATATAACTTAAGACCTTTCTTACTAGATTCAAGCTTTAAAGGCTTCATTTCCAAACCTTAGATACTGATGAACAGCAAACAGCATAAAACCTGAACAGACTGCGAGTTAATCGCAGGCTGTTCTGGTTTTATGCTGTTTGCACATAGCCATTTTCACTTTGCTTCTAAGAGGGAAAGGGTTAAAGAAGAATTAAACTAGACCCTAGATCTTATAGTGATAAAATGAGCCTTGTTCTGCGAAAAAGGGGGCTAAATGTATATGGGTTATTCCAAGTTAGCATGTGCAGTCTGCATAGGCTGATCAGGAACAACACTTTGCGCTTTTATGGAATTTGTAATTTAACAGAAGTATCTTATAAACAACAAGCGATGTGTTTGTGAAACACTATGTCCCCATATATTTGACCTTTGATCTTGAAGGATGACCTTGACCTTTCACCACTCAAAATGTGCAGCTCCATGAGATACACATGCATGCCAAATATCAAGTTGCTATCTTCAATATAACAAAAGTGTACATTAAATGAGCGATTTTAACACATATATTTGACCTTTGACCTTGAAGGATGACCTTGACGTTTAATTTTCACCACTCAAAATGTGCAGCTCCATGAGATACACATGCATGCCAAATATGAAGTTGCTATCTTCAATACTGCAAAAGTTATGGCAAATGTTAAAGTTGGGGCAAACAAACACACAAACCAACCAACAGACAGGGCAAAAACAATATGTCCCCCACTATAGTGGTGGGGGACATATAAAAATCCTGTTTAGACGGAAAGTTTTGTACCTGATAAGCTAATGCTGACTGCACACTCTTATCTGGTACGACACTTTATGCCCATGCATTAAGCCTAGTTTTCCACAAATGAGGCTTGTATATAACAATACCAGCTTGATTGGTCAAACTGCTACATTTCTACGACTGTGACCTAGATATAGATGTGAGTATATAGCAATCCCAGCTTGACTGGTCAAACTGCTACATTTCAAAGACTGTGCCCTAAATATAGATGTTAGCCTGACCTCAGGGGGTACATCCTTCCTGGACATCATCTCCATAATCTCCTCCCCTAACATCAAGAACCTTGCACTCCCAGCTGCACTCTGGTCTGAAAGAATTGTGAAAAAAACTGAAAGAATTGCAGAAAAACTGAAAGAATCGCAGACAAAACCTAAAAGAATTGCGGAAAAACTGAAAGAATCTTGAAAAAACCTGAAAAATTTGCAGAAAAACTGAAAGAATCATAAAAAACTGAAAGAATTGCGGGAAAACTGAAAGAATCATAAAAAAACTAAAACAATTGCGAAAAAACTGAAAGAATCATGAAAAACCCCTGAAAGAATTGCGGAAAAACTATAATAATCATTAAAACTGAAAGAATTGCGGGAAAATTGAAAGAATCGCAGAAAAAACTGAAAGAATCACTGAACAACTTGAACGAATCATGGATTGACGATAAAAAACACCACCGCAACGGCTCATAATAAGCAGGTGTAAAACACAAATATAAGTAAATTAATCACAAAATTTTGTCGTTCGTCACTTCGCTTATATCATACAAAAGCTTAAGTCAAAAAGTGTGACATATCTTAATTCATGCGTCTCCATTAAAGATGAAAAACACTTGTATAAAGTTTCATTTTAATAAAAAAAGCTGAAAGATTAGACCGTACCATAAAGTACACATGATGACAGAATCATCCAAATCCTAACTTTGCTTCATCTTACCTGCATATATGAGGGGTATCCAGTGGTAGGCATTGTTGTTGTAGATCTCCTTGTAGAGTCTGAAGCGGGTATAATTGGTGGATGAAGTCAGTCTCTGTTGAGCAAACAAAATGTTCAAATAGACACAAATAGAACAAGAATTTTCTGACAAATAGAAAACAGCATTAGAATGTCATCTAAAACACAATTTTAAGTAACCATTATTTAGAAGTTTTTTCCTGGTCACTATTTTATTTGCCCATTTTTTTATTAAACTGAAAAAAAACACAGTTAATTTGGACTTTTCGAATATTTCGAAGTCTAAAACGCCAATATCTGCCTGCTTTACTTCAAAGTCATGGTCTCGATTGGGACCCAATCTATTGAACACTCTGCTGCAATGCGCAGTGATCCTTAAACCTTAACCACTTACAAGTTTTTAAGAGTTAAATTCCAACCCTAAGATACTGATGAGCAGCAAACAGCATAAAACATGAACAGTATGCGAGTTACTCACAGGCTGTTCTGGTTTTATGCTGTTTGCACATAGCCAATGTCACTTTGCTTCTGAGTGGGAAAGGGTTAAAAGAAGCTCCTTTTTTGTTCAAATCATCATTATTTTGCAGTTTACTGGCTAGTTCCAACAAATTAAACAAGAGCACCGCCTTGCGGGTGCAGACTGCTCATCTATTTTTCTTTTTAAAGGTGTAGGGACCTATCTCAATTTCAATCACAAAGGAGGGAGGGGTGGAGTGGAGAGGGGTGTTTAGTGTTAGGTGTGGTCATTTATTACATTATCTTCCAAAAATGCAAAAATGCAACAAAAAAAATCGGCGGGGGGGGGGGGGATTCTTGGGTGGGATGGTTGGACGGTATTTCAAAAATAAAATAATAAAAATAAATATTTGTGTTTTGTGACCTTTGACCTTGAAGGATGACCTTGACCTTGAAGAATGACCTTGACCTTGAACTTCCAGCACTCAAAATGTGCAGCTTTATGAAAACGCCACTTTGAAAAAAAAATATTTATTTTTTTGACCTTGAAGGATGGCCACGACCTTGAACTTCCACCACTCAAAATGTGCAGCTTCATGATAACGCCGCTTTGAATAAAAAAAATTGACCTTTGACCTTGAAGGATGACCTTGACCTTAAAGGATGACCTAGACCTTGAACTTCCACCACTCAAAATGTGCAGCTTCATGAGAAGGCCACTTTGAAATTTTATTTTTTTTGACCTTGAAGGATGACCTTGACCTTGAACTTCCACCACTCAAAATGTGCAGCTTCATGAGATACTATTGCATGCCAAATATCAAGTTGCTATCTTCAATATTAAAAAAGTTATGGCCAATTTTAAAGCTTTCAGACTGACGGACACCATATATTTGACATTTGACCTTGAAGGATGACCTTGACCTTCACCTTTCACCACTCAAAATGTTAAGCTCCATGAGATACACCTGCATGCCAAATATCAAGTTGCTATCTTCAATATTGAAAAAGTTATGGCCAATGTTAAAGTTTTCGGACGCACAGACGCCATAAATTTGGCATTTGACCTTCAAGAATGACCTTGACCTTTCACCACTCAAAATGTGAAGCTCCATTAGATACACATGCATGCCAAATATCAAGTTGCTATCTTCAATAGTGAAAAAGTTATGGCCAATGTTATTTTTTTTTCGGACAGACGGACAGACTGACTGACATACTGACACACTGACATACTGACGGACAGTTCAACTGCAAATGCCACCCTACCGGGGGAATAAAAAAAAATTGGGGGGGGGTATAGTGTTAGGGTGTGGTGGTCATTTATTGGATGATCTTAAAAAAATAAAAAAACATCGGGGGGGGGGGGAGTCAAGGTCATTCAAAGGTCAAGGTAAAATTCAACTTGCCAGGTACAGTACCCTCATGATAGTATGAAAGTATTTGAAGTTTGAAAGCAATAGCCTTGATACTTTAGAAGTAAAGTGGATCTAGAAGTAAAGTGGATCTAAACGCAAAATGTAACCATATATTCAAAGTTACTTTGTCAAAAAAGGGCCATAATTCCGTAAAAATGACAACCAGAGTTATGCAACTTGTCCTTTACTGTCCCCTTAAGATAGTTTGCGAGTGTTCCAAGTATGAAAGCAATATCTATGATACTTTAGGGGTAAAGTGGACCAAAACACAAAACTTAACCAAATTTTCAAGTATAAAGGGCCCATAATTCCATCAAAATGCCAGTCAGAGTTACATAACTTTGCCTGCACAGTCCCCTTACGATAGTAAGTAAGTGTTGCAAGTATGAAAGCAATAGCTTTGATACTTTAGGAAAAAAGTGGACCTAAACACAAAACTTGACCAAATTTTCAATTTTATAAGTATAAACAGGGCACATAATTCTGTCAAAATGCCAATCAGAGTTACATAACTTTGCCTGCACAGTCCCCTTATGATAGTTAGTAAGTGTTGCAAGTATGAAAGCAATAGCTTTGATACTTAAGGAATAAAATGGACCTAAACACAAAACTTAACCAAAATTTTCAATTTTCTAAGTATAAAAAGGGCACATAATTCTGTCAAAATGCAAGCCAGAGTTATCTAACTTTGCCTGCCCAGTCCCCTCATGATAGTTAGTAAGTGTACCAAGTTTGAATGCAATAGCATTGATACTTTATGAGAAAAGTGGACCTAAACGCAAAACTTAACAACTCAACCGGACGCCGACGCCGACGCCAAGGTGATGACAATAGCTCATAATTTTTCTTAAAAAAATAGATGAGCTAAAAATATTGATGATTAAATGAACAGTAAACAACCTTATTAAACTGAATCTTTCAAAAAACCATAACTCTGTTTCACTCATAATGGAATAAATCTGGGGACAACAACCAAAACCTTTTTTTACTGTTTGAAAAGAGCACAAATGTTTCATATAATTAATAGCCGTAGGATGACTTTTAAATGAACTAATGTTTTAATTCACAAACAATGGTGTACATTTATTTCCACTGAAAAATCTTGCTTGAAAATAATGTAGCTATTTAATTAAAAGGGAAATAACAAAATCAGTTTTCAAAAAGGCATTGTAAATAACTTGTCAATCTTTTTTGGCTCGATGAAAACAATATTTTAAATCACAAACTCATAGGTCACATGTAATCTTTCTGCAACAATCAATATGAACATCTAACACAAGTCCATATGAGCCTAGTTGTGGGAAAACTGGGCTAAATGCATGTGTGTTAACTCTTTCAGTGCGGGAACCGAATTTTGAAGGCCTTTGCAAACAGTTTGGATCCAGATGAGACGCCACAGAACGTGGCATCTCATCTGGATCCAAACTGTTTGCTATTCTGATAGTATTCTTTGAAAAAAAATCGAAGAAAATGCTAATTTTAGAAATTCTGCAGACGACATTTTAGCAGACGACAAATTTCCCAGCATGCAAAGGGTGTGATCCCAGATTGGCCAGTGCAGTTTGGATAGTGTCGTCCCTGAATAGCCTATGCAGTCAACACAGGCTTATCAGGAAAGACACTTCTTTTCGCACATGCTTAAACAGCCCTATATTCTACTCACCCCATTGCGGATGTACTTCACATAGTAGTCCATGGCAACCTCTAGGGTCTCTTCTTTAATCAGAAGTAGAAAGAACGCTTCACTGAAAACAAGAGATGTGTTTGTCAGAAACACAATGCCCCCTACTGCGCCGCTTTGAAATAACATTTATATTTATCATTTGGCAGGTATAGAAATCATCTCCCTTTAAAGCTTATTACTTCCCTTGGATTTTGTCTAATCTAACCGGGAGGGGGGGGGGGGGGTCTGTAGACAGTCAAAAATGACCAAGTCAGACATCACTGACAACCAAGGCCTGTGGTTTAATGAATCCTACCATTCACAAATTAGTACAGGAAAGAAATGATAATTATATCATTTAAAATAAAACTTTGACAAATCCATCATTTGAGTTATAAATAATCAAAATAAAAAATCTGTACAGTAACTGTTGAAAGAACTTAAATTCTTGGTAAGGAAATATATAATCTGAGATTTATAATTATATAAATTACTTCCCTTGAAAATAATTGTCTCTAACAAATCTCTATTTTTAGTAGCAAATAATAAAGAGCCACTACCGTGACTGTTGATTCACCACTCAAAATGTGCAGCTCAATGAGATACACATGCATGCCAAATATCAAGTTGCTATATTCAATAATGAATAATTATCTCCCTTTTAAGCTTATTACTTCCCTTGGATTTGTATTTTTGACCTTAGACCTTGAAGGGTGACCTTCTACTGCGCGGCTTTGATTAATTTAACAAAAAGATATAATTTAGCAGGTCAGATAATTATGTCCATTTAAAGCTTACTACTTCCCTTGGATTTGTTTTTTCGACCCCTTGACCTAGTTTTTGACCCGGCATGACCCATATTCAAACTTGACCTAGATATTGTCTAGATACAACTTCTGACCAAGTTTCATTAAGATCGGATGAAAACTATTTGAATTAGAGAGCGGACACGAAGTGTGACAGACGGACAGTACGAAAACTATATACCCCCTTTTCTTCGAAAGGGGGCATAAAAAGGGAGAGCAATCTAACAAACCTCAAAGGGGTAATTTCGTTAAAATTAGAAAACAAATATTTGCTCCATTTGTGGTTACTCAGTGTTTTCATTATTAACCGATTGGCAATCCATATCATCGGTTGAAAATCTCGAAAAATCGGTTGTTTTTTATCCAATAGTGAAATAAATTTAGTGGTGTCACACCGCACCGTTTTTATGAAACATCGGTGACGATTCGTCAGTATGAAACGAAAGAGCTAATCAGAAGCGTTGTAACAGTAACTGATGTAAATTCAGCATGGAGTCTGATACTGGAAAGAAAAGAATAATGAACCTTTTAGATTTCAGATTTTAAGCTAAATCTGGTTAGAAAGAAAATTACACAGTTGATTTTTCTGCCTGTTTATATTGTTAGTTATTGTTCAATAACTATCTGTTATATTTGTTTTGGTTCTCTTTATCTTTTTTGCGCTGTTTTAGATCGGCTTCGTTCACGATTGTTGTTACTTTTCTTAGTGCCGTTTGTTGTTATGGTTTTACCGCTGAAAAGAGGGTAAGTTTTCCGCATTATCAGAATTGAACTTTTTATAGTTTTCCACAATCACCCTTGTTTGAAGTTTTTTTTTTCTTTGTTGCGTTTTTTTTCCCATATAGATCCAGTTTTAAATTAAGTAAGGATTGAAAGCTTCTTACATTATTACTTCGTTTTGCCAATGTAATGGTACAGAGGACAATTTTCATCTCATAAATTTATTACATGGGCAAAAATCTAAATTGTCTGTAATTGGACCTGTCATATTAATTACTACAATATTAATATTAGTTTCAGCCAGAGCACTGATTTCTATTAGCAAAAGTTGCATATTCATTTTTTTCTCAGAGGGCTTTGCCCCCCTGAACCACCTACCAGGACGCTGCCTTGGCGGCCGCCTAGACCCCCAGCATTATCTGTTGCTTCTTTTAAAAAATCTGTTGTTCCAAATAATAAAGAAAAGACTGTTACTGTTTCACTGTTAATTTACAGGACCATATATTGAGAATAACAGGTTACTGTCTGATCTTTTTGTAATATATCAGGCAAGGCTTAGAATAATATAAGCAAATTCGTTGAATTTATATCCCCCGCCAATATACTTCTGGACACAAAAGTTTTCTGGACAGATGGAAAACGCCAACATGCATCATCCTCTTATCCATATATATACCAAGTTTCAATGAAATCCGTCAAAGCACTTACAAGATATGGCTCCGGACACACAAAAAAGCATTTTTTCAAGATACAAAGGGCCATAACTCCTTTATTATCCGATGGTGTACAATGCCATTTAGCGTGCATCATACCTTTATCCACATATATATACTCATACCAAGTTTCAATGAAATTCGCCAAAGCACTTCCAAAAGTGCCGGACGGACGGAAAGACGGACGGACAACGCCAAAACAATATCCCTCCGCCTATGGTGGGGGATAATAACGGCGAGGCTTGCTGAGCTGTTATTTTATTCGTGCCGAGCCTGATATATTACAAAAAGATTAGGCAGTAACATGTTTTTCTGTTTATCATACTTCTACGTCCCTGATTTTAAAGAATTAATGAAAAAATCGCTAAAAGGCTGCAGTTTGAGCGGGAAAAAATATGACTTTTGTCGTTTGACGTGTTAATAATGATGTCATGAGCACGTCCGCTTAATATTTGTAAAAAATGTTGTTTGCTGTTTGTGTTGCATTTTGTGTTTAAAATAAATTACATCTTGGTATCAAATTGTTTGTTTTGTTGAATCTGATTAGATTTTACTAAAAAGAGCTGTCAGAGGACAGCGCGCTCGACTATTCGAGTGCTTGACAGTATAACGTAAGCCATCATGGGGAAATTGTTCATATTCAATAATTTATTAGACGATCTTTCAAAAATAAAAAAAAGGAAAACAAAAATAAAATTGGTGGGGGGGGGTAGTGGGGGGGGGTAGGGGGGTTGAGAGGGGGGTGTAATGTGGGGTGTGGTCATTTATTAGATGATGTTTCAAAATTAAAATAAGGAAAAAAAAAATGGGGGGCGGGGGGGTAGGGGGGGTTGAGAGGGGGGTATAATGTGGGGTGTGGTCATTTATTAGATGATCTTTCAAAAATAAAAAAAGGACAAACAAAAATTGTGGGGGGGTGGGAGTGGGGGGGGGGGCAGGGAATCTTGGGGGGGGCGTGGGGTATTGTTTGGGTGGAATCCATTGTGGTATTCAGGTAAGTGTTGTTTTGTCAAAGTATTAATAAAATCTGATCATAAATAAAGAAGTTATGGCAATTTAAGCAAAATGTTCAATTATCTAAGTATAAAAGGGGCCATAATTCTGTCAAAATGCTTGATATAGTTGTCTGCTCTTGTTTATGGATTGGGGTGATGTTGGTAAAGAAGTATGCAAAATATAAAAGCAATATGTCAAAGGACATAGGAAATATTTGGGGTAGTACACAAACTTTAACATAGAATTATCAATAATATGCATATTCTAAGTATAAAAGGGGCAATAATTCTGTCAAAATGCTTGATAGAGTTGTCTGCTCTTGTTTATAGGTTGGGGTCATGTTGGTAAACAAGTATGCAAAATATGAAAGCAATATGTCAAGGGACATTGAAAATATTTGGGGTAGTATGCAAACATTAACATTTGCACGCCAACCCTAACGTCAACGCCAACGCCGGGGTGAGTAGGATAGCTCCTCTATATATATTTCATATATAATAGTCGAGCTAAAAATGATTACTTTATAGTTGATTCCCAGTAATAAGACCATCCTCAACACATGACTGATATAAGAACTTCCTGTTGACCATGATATAAAACAATCTACATGTATCAGGCAACGTTATATCAGGCAGATATCAATGCGGTGGTATGATAAAGTACAGTCATTTGCAAACATAGTTTCATTGCAGTTGATTGACTTCATGGGTTGACATAATCATGAATTTTCCACAATCCCATCAGAAAATGACTCACACAATGCTTCATTAACCCATTTATGCCTAGTGGGCCATCCTTCTAAATTGGATCAATTTAGTTCCAAAATGAGTGATGTGTAGTTTATTTATTTCTATATTTAGAATATTTCTTACAGAAATTCCTTTAAGCAAACAGCGCAGACTCAAATGAGATGCCGCATCATGCGGCGTCTCATCTGGGTCTACGCTGTTTGCCAAGGTCTTTTTTTCTAGATGCTAGGCATAAATGGGTTAATCGTTAATATATGTGTTATTGTAAACAAATTTGTATGCTGGAATAGATTGCCTCTGTGTGATAATTAATTAGCTTTCAAAAAACAATTTTGTTACAGTCTGAAGTTAACAGACTATAATCCAAACTGGCCGTTACAGTTCTGAGCAATTTGGCACAGACATATAACTCTTGACCTATTTAAAAAAAAGATATGAATGTCTATTTTGATTCATTATCAATTTCAGTAACAAATGGCTTAAGAATCATCATAAATCTGGCCCCTGTTCCCTATTTAACCCATCTATGCCTAGCGTCTAGAAAAAAAAGGCCCTGGCAAACAGCGTAGACCCAGATGAGAAGCCGCATGATGCGGCTTCTCATCAGGGTCTGCGCTGTTTGCTTAAAAGAATTTCTGTACGAAATATTCTAAGTATAGAAATAAATATACTAGACATCCCTAATTTTGGAAATAAATTGATCCAATTTAATAGGATGGGAGAGTCCACTAGGCATAAATGGGTTAACTCACTATTATCACTCCATCTTCAGGTCAGTTATCACGTATCTCAAACCCATGAAAAACCAGATATGAGGCATGCTCTTCGAAAAGGGGGTTTAATGCATGTGCGTAAAGTGTCGTCCCAGATGCACAGGCTAATCAGGGATGATTTATGATATATTTTGTTTAAAGAAAGTCTCTTCTCAAGAAAAATCAAGTTTAGGCAGAAAGTGTTGTCCCTGATTAGCCTGTGCAACCTGCACAGGCTAATCTGGGACGACACTTTATGCACATGCATTAAAACCCCTTTTCACACAGCATGGCTCATATATTTTCTACTTCATTACTACTGACTTAGGACCCATTATACAACTTACCCCTGGCAGCTACTGTGACTTACTAGTAATTGTTCTCCATGTGCAGGTCTGTGGTCACATATCTAAGTCCCATGGACTCTCGCAGTTCAAACAGGACCTTGGCTGCCTCTACTATGTACCGTCGACTTAACTGAAAGCATGCACCAGTAGTAAAGGCATATGATCAATCAAGATGACACTTTACATCGGTTTTTTGTTCAAAATCAGGGCCATTTAAGGGGCCCATTCCAATTGAAACAAGCAAATTCTTTGAATTGATATCCCCCTCCAAAATACTTCTGGACACAAACAGTTTTCTGGACAGATGGACAACGCTAACGTGCATCATCCTCTTATCCATATATATACTCATACCCAGTTTCAATAAAATCCGTCAAAGCAAATAGCAATTCCAAGATATGGCTCCGGACACACAAAAAAAGCATTTTTCAAGATACAAAGAGGCATAACTCTATTATTATCCAATGGTGTACAATGCCATTTGGCGTGCATCATCCTCTTATCCATATATACTAATACCCAGTTTCAATGAAATCCTCCAAAGCACTTCCAAGATATGGCTCCAGACACAAAAAAACATTTTTTCAAGATACAAAGAGCCATAACTCTGTTATTATCCAATGGTGTACAATGCCAAATATCAATTTGCTATCTTCAATATTGCAAAAGTTATGACCAAGGTTAAGTTTTTGGACAGACAGGCACATGACAACCAGACAGACAGACAGACAGGCCAAAAACAATATAACCCCGATCATTTGATCTGGGGGCATAAAAAGTATATATTTGATCAAAAGGGACTTGCCCAATTGTAGATTTCCCTACCATTAAAAAAAATCTTTTAGTTTATCTCCCAACCAGCACTATATTTAAACCTTAAAAAATATATTAAAACAAGCCATGTGTTTTTATAAAAACACTATGTCCCCATATATATGACCTTTGACCTTGAAGGATGACCTTGACCATGACCTTTCACCACTCAAAATGTGCAGCTCTATGAGATACACATGCATGCCAAATATCAAGTTGCTGTCTTCAATATTGCAAAATGTATGGCAAATATTAAAGTTGGGGCAAACAAACAAACCAACAAACAATCCAACAGACAGGGCAAAAACAATATGTCCCCTACTATAATGGTGGGGGACATGAAAAAACTTCATTCTCAATTTTGAAGTATTTGTTACAATACATAATACCCAATTTCAGTCAAAGCGATGCAATTTTCACCAATCTAAAGAGACCCAGCCCCATTCCCAGAGGGTGGGAAAATCTCCTTACGCACATGTATTAAGCCCTGTTTCCCCAGAATGAGGCTCAATTGTTTTAGTCAGGTTAAATTACACCTCTTTAACCCTTTGCATGCTGGGATATTTGTCGTCTGCTAAAATGTCGTCTGCTGAATTTCTAAAATTAGCATTTTCTTCATTTTTTTTTCAAATACTATCAAAATAGCAAACAGTTTGGATCCTGATGAGACGCCACGTTCTGTGGCGTCTCATCTGGATCCAAACTGTTTGCAAAGGCCTTCAAAATTCGGTTCCCGCACTGAAAGGGTTAATATGTGGTTGTTAACATGAAACAACAACACTTTTGGCAATTTTAGAAGCGTGATTACAATTTAACGAGCCAGAGAAGCAAATGTTACAAGTATGAGGACATAGAAATGTTAGCTTGTAAAGCTTGACATCTTATTTCTGGAATGAAGGTCCGTGTTACGTGGTTAAGAATTAAAAAGAGCAATAAAGGCTAATAAAGCAGTAAATTAATGTCAATAAAAATAATGCTTCATTTTATTTAATAACAAAAATACTTACATAGCTCATGGCTTTTGTGAAAAAGTTTTCTGAAAAAGAAAAACAACAATGAGATTATTATTATGTAGAAATTCTCATATGAATTAAATAGCATAAAAAAAAGATAAATTTTATTTTAAATGTTATATTAAGCAGTCAGATAATTTTCAGATGTAGAAACATGTCATTAAAGCCACACACCTTATTTGGCATAGTAACTCTAAGTATAAATAAGAAACATATTCTATCTATGCCAATTAGAATATATCTGGTGGTATCAAGGTAGAAATCCGTCTTTTTTGCACTTTGAAACTTAAAAATAATCGCGTTTGTCGAAATGGACGTATACATCTAGAAATCCTTCTTTTGGTTTTAAAAGCAGTACAGTTTGAAAAATAATAAATTACTTGCTAACTAGGCTAAAGATTTAATTTTATCTATGCCAATAAGAATATAACTGGTGATTACAATGAAGAAATCCATCTTTTTTGTGCTTTAAAACTTTAAAATAATCACGTTTGTCGAAATGAATGGACGTATAAGTCTAGAAATCCTACTATAGGTTTTAAAAGCAGTACCGTTTGAAGAATAATAAATTACTTGCTAACTAGGCTATAGATTTAAAGACAATTTTGCACACTTTTAAATTGCATCTATGTATTGATTAACATGTATTTAATTTCAAAGTTTGAGGCAAGGTGTATGGCTTTAACCCTTTCTGACTAAAAAGCAAAGTGAAAATGGCTATGTGCAAACCGCATTACCGTAATAACTCTATGTTTTCGGACACTTAAAAATAATTTTAAAAAATTGTGTCCAAAAACTTAGATACGAAAAATATTCACAAAATACAGGTGTCCTAAAACTAAGAGTCGAAAATTGAAGTGTCCGAAAATAGCGTCAATTGTATCAACGACTATTGGTCATAGCATGCACTTGTAAAATACCATGCCGTATAGTATAAATTACAGTTAAATATGTTTTCACTGCATTTTAAATAATTTTAAATGCTTAATTTATTTGACAGAAAGTTACTACAAGGTTGTACTTTGACCAACGAGTTCAAAGATGAGCATGTGATGTACCGATACTCGCTAGTATGAACCTGTAATTAACGCAATAAAAAAGCAAACTATGAATTCTTTGTTTGTTCATTTCCGATAGTTGTTGTCTAATACCTTCCATTGTTCATAAAACTTACAATAATATTCATCAAACTTTGAAGCCTTTAGTATTTGTCACAGTTATTTTACTGAGAAGGGGTAGTACAATTGCGGTAGATAATTGAACTGTTATTTGGCACTACCCCTGGAAATTGCCATAACGCTTATGCTATCAGGCGATACCATTGTTTAATACCGGTTTACAAGGTTATTTACACAATACGCAAATGTAATGGTCCGTTGCCCTCAGACATTGCACCTGCCATGTTTTATGATGTTAATCTGGTTGTAAAACCCCATGATCGAAGTGTCATTAGATATCGAAAACAGGACCGAAATTTGGTAAAATAGCGCTGTAAAATATACTGTCCGAAAACTTAGAGACATTAATTATGGACGACAACTTGTGTGGCCGAAAATTAAGAGTCACGAAAAATAATTATTTTTGCTAAAAAAAAAAAGGGGTGTCCGAAAACTTAGAGTTTCCGAAAACATAGAGTAATTACGGTAACCAGAACAGCCTGCAGGTAACTCGCAGTCTGTTCAGGTTTTGTGCTGTTTGCTGCTCTTCAGTATTAATGTAACTTTCTAAGGGACTACAAATGCGTCAAAATACGTATCTAACTGGTAAAGGGTTGAAGCATGAAGTAGATATGTCAATGATACCCACGGCTGCATGACACATGTTCAGACACAGACAAATATACCAGCCAGAAAGAGTAATTCACTTAGAAAGTTAAATTAAATTAAAGACCTTTCTTACTAGATTCAAGTTTTAAAGACGAAACTCGCAGGCTGTTCTGGTTTTATTATGTTTGCACATAGCCATTTTCACTTTGCTTCTGAGTGGGAAAGGTTAAGCTGTTATTATGTGAGTTAAATCCACTCAGTAGTTTAAATGAGCCAATACAATTTTCAGAACTGTAGTCTTGAGAAGAAAACAACCATTCAACCCTGTTAGTCCTGTTCTGAGAAAACTGGGCATAATGCATGTGCGTAAAGTGTCATCCCAAATTAGCCTGTGCAGTCCCCACAGGCTAATCAGGGATGACACTTTCCACCTAAATTGTTTTTTTAATAAGAAGAGACTTCATTTAAACGAAAAATTTCATAAAAGCAGAAAGTGTCATCCCTGATTAGCCTGTGCGGACTGCACAGGCTCATCTGGGACGACACTTTACGCACATGCA
Source organism: Dreissena polymorpha (assembly GCF_020536995.1). Lineage (NCBI taxonomy): Eukaryota > Metazoa > Mollusca > Bivalvia > Myida > Dreissenidae > Dreissena > Dreissena polymorpha. Next base: position 54,418,235 of record NC_068362.1, read on the forward strand.
TTATGCCCAGTTTTCTCAGAACACAACTCATTCAACCCTGTTATCACAGTACCAACCTCCTAGGTGGTCCATCACCACTTTCTCAGGGCTCTGTTTCTTAAGATACTCCACAATCTCCAGGATGTCTTTGGCAGGCTCGTGGTTCCTCTGTACTGAAACGCAGAAACCAAGGATGAGATTGTTAGTATTGTTGAATCCTTAACCAAAGAACTTATACCTCAGTGAATTGATAGTATAATTTGTCTCTAACTTTGTCTCCAAATTTAAAATATCAATATTTTGGGTACAGTTGCACAAAGTTATCAGGATCATGCTTTCAGCTTTAATGGTATTTTACATTTAAAGGATGTTTCTTGTATACCAACATCCAGTTAGTCGAACAGTGTTGTCCCTGATAAGCCTGTGCTGACTGCACATGCATTAAGCACAGTTTTAGCCTGCGCTAACTGTGCATGCATTAAGCCCAGCTTTCCTCCTGCAAGGCTCAATGTGAGGGACCCCCATGTCCTACCTGTTGACCAGAATCCAGATTCCTTGTTCATAACTATCAGGGTGTCCAGCACAAGTGACCACGTCTCAAGTGAAGGCTCTGTAGCAGTATAACAGAAAATGAGTGCTGACAAAACATTGCCAGATCATGACTGACACAATCAAGAACACATGCAGAGATCTTTTTGTTCCTAATTGCGAAAAATACCAATACCGCCCATTGGGAAAAAAATATGATATTGGGAAAATTAGCGTCATGAAATCTTCAGATTGGGAATTATGTGTCCTTTTTATTGCTTTGTATTAATTGCACAAAACATTTCTAATACTCATTTTCATGCATTTTAGCTTGAAATGTCCAGTTTCAGTGCTTATTTTATTTTTTCACTTGCAGATACTGCACTTTTGGAACAACATTGACGATATTTTCCGGCATTTTGGGAATTTTTCACACAGCAACTGGAAATTATGTAGTCATTTCTCAAGTGGGTAGGTACCTATTACAGGTACTTTATAAAGAAGGAAAAGAATCGCTGACATGAAATACCAGATCATGACTGGCACATTCAAGTATACATAAATACTAAGGCTGCTATTATTATTTGAATAGTGTAAGACCTCTAAATGATAATAGGACAGATTTATCCTACAGCTATATAATATTGTAGAAAAAATCTTCAGGTCTCATGTTCACTTTTGCTTTGCACACCTAGTATGTGTATGTTTCCAACCATCAGGTAAATTTAAATACACTATGATGCTAAAGTAGTATTCTCAATTTTCAAGACAAAGAATATTTTGTCACAAAAGCCCATTAGAATACACACATAAAGTCTCTACAAACTTAGCCCAAATAACAATTGTTAAGCGTGGGGTGAGAAAGCAAGTATTCATGTGCTTTATAATGGAATAATGCGCAATGATTTGATTGTTGAATTTATCACAGACCAAAATTTGCACAAAGTATTAACTAGTTCTATTGATTTTAGTCCTCATGGACTTCATGCCAGGAAATAAAGAGCAATTAGTCTCCAAACTTTATACACGATTAATTTAAAAGGACTTTAGCAAGGAAAAAGAAGATTAAATGATTGTGAAGATTGTATAGGTGAAATAGATCATGGGTATGACGATTTTTGTTACATAAAAGCACATTACAAAAAAATATTCATTTAGTTAATCTAATATGATATAAATCAAATAGAGAACTCTGATAGAAATAAAGAAGAAAAGTCAGAAAGAAAGAAAACCAAAGGGGGTATCAAACTCTTGATTTAAGGGCCATTCAAAGTTATGACAGTAAACAATGTTTTAACCAACTGTAATATCATGCTTGGTAATAAACAAGAGATGTGTTCGTCAGAAACACAATACCCCCTATTGCGCCGCTTTGAAATAATAAAAAATATATATATGGCCAACGTTAGTTTTTTTTTCGGACGGACGGACAGACTGACATACACACATACTGACATACTGACGGACAGTTCAACTGCTATATGCCACCCTACCGGGGGCATAAAAATGTGCAATATAGAATATTCACAATTATGACGTCAAAATGTGGACAAAAAACAAAACATTCTCGGTTTGATAAAACGATTTTATTCTCAGAATTCATGAACTATTTCATAATGATATAGAGCCAGTTGTATCTGTTGTTATTTACTATTATCGTCTTAATGCAATTCATTTCTTCAAGAAGTTGCCTCTTGGAGGGTCATTTTTAATGACTAAGTCACTTGAACTAATTGTTTTCTTGTTTTACAACATAGTCCAGGACATCTCACGGTTCCCTTACCTATATCCAACTCCCTCATCTCAGCTAGGACCTGGCGTACGTTAGCCACAACCTTGTTACCAAGGTAACCGTCCTTTGGCATCAGGCACTTCAGAAACCGTAGCATGCCATGGAACGTCTCAAGGTCGGGCTGCACGCCCTCTGCTGTCATCTTCTTTAGAACATTCTGGAAATATCATAAACCTTGAAATAGGTTTGAGCCATGCTCTGTGAAAAAGGGGTTTAATGCATGCGGGTAGAGTGTAATCTCAGAATAGCCTGTGGAGACTGCACAGGCTAATCAGGGATGACACTTTCTGCTTTTATGGGGTTTTTTTGTTTACAGAAAGTCTCTTCTTAGCCAAAATCCAGTTCAGGCAGAAAGTATAGTCCCAGATTAGCCTGTGCTGATGTGATTACACGTTCCAACATTATGCAGTTGTAAGAAAAATAGTTTTGACCAAGTCAACATTGTTTTTCTGATAAAAAATGCGACGCAAACAGGTCAATATTGTAATTCATCACAGCTCTTGTCAAATATTTCCTCTTTTATAAATTGTTCATATAGTGTTCCTAAGTAACACAAAATCGCTTATTTATGATTATGTTCCATACTACATTGTCTGTTGACATTTTTTCACAAACAAGTTACTCCTCTCTGAAATGTCAGTTTTAAGGCTATTTATAGATATGAAATCTTGAAATTGGAATAGCCAATCAGAATACACGGCTCAACAAGAAAACATTTTCAAGATGGCAGTTTGACGCTATCAAGAAAATTGATTATTTATTATTATTACTGATGATAAACTTTTGGAAAAAAAGTATATATATAAAGAACAGAGGTTAATAATTATGTTTATAATGATTCATAGTCATAAATTTATAAAATATTTGTGATGTAACCACTTTATGAAAATTACCCACGACTCAACCAACATATAGCATATACAGTTTCTTTTATTTTGACCTTGTCCCTACCTTGACTTCGTCAAACGACCTGTTGGTAGAGGCCTCCCTCCCCATCTGGTTGAGAAGGTCATTGAACGTCCCAAGGTCAGCTGAAACAAGCATAATATGAGTAGCGTTCTGAGAAAACTGGGCTTAATGCATGTGCATAAAGTGTTGTCCCAGATTAGCCTGTGCAGTCTGCACAGGCTAATCAGGGACGACACTTTCCGCCTTAATTGGATTTTTGTGTAGAAGAGACTTCCTTTAAACGAAAAATACAATAAAAGCGGAAAGTGTCGTTCCTGATTAGCCTGTGCGGACTGCACAGGCTAATCTGGGATGACACAACGCACATGCATTATGCCCAGTTTTATGAGAACAAGACGGGTAAATGGGCAAAAGAAGATTCCTTCACATATACACTTCATGTCCATGACATATTTAATGCTGAATTTGATGGCTTTAGAAATGCAGAAGCAGTTTATTCCACATTTCATGCAGACTGCCAACCAACAGAAAACCTGACAGACAGAGTTACACCCATAACTCCCCTATCAAACTTTATATGTTATTGGGGATATATTCATAGTTGTTTCAAATGGCTTGGTTTGTAGAGATATTATAAATAAGCTGTGTTGTGAAAAAATGGGGACAACAGCCAGGTCGCACAATCTGCTTATAAGCTACTGTGGCTGCTATTAAGTCTGCAACCTTGTACCTAGGTGAGCTAAAAACAAATACTCATAAAAATACGAATTTCAGTCACTCAAGAATCAAATTAGTTAATCTTCCAAAACACACATAAATCCTCTATAACAGTGTTTTTTTCTCACCACTTTGGGAAAAGGGCCAGGTCCTTATGGATTGGGAAATATCTTTTTACTAATATTGCGCTATTGTTGATTTTATAATTACAAATACTTTAAAATTGATAATAAAAGTGTTTTCAATATTAAATTTACTAAGGTTCAACTTATAGAGTTTGATTTGGAGATAATTGACAGGTTGAGACTTATTTAAAAAAAAAAATTGGGGGAAATTTCAAAGGGGAAGTATAGGTCCCATTTGGGAAAAATATATACTTTTTTCCATTGGGAATGGGTCCACCTTCCAGACCCAAATTTTAATGAAAAAAAAACCCACTATATAACCTACAAACCAACACCACTGGTAGTTAGTTAAGATCACATGGTCTTGTGCATCTGATGAACACCAGGCATTTTTTATATCACATCACAGATTCATACTAAATTATTTTACAACTACAAAAATAAGTTAAAACAAGCAAACTTACCTGTGAATTCCTCAACCTCCATTTCTTCAAACAATGTCCAGCATCTAGAATCTCCTGCCTAGGTAATGGAAAACAAGCCTTGGTACAAATAAAAAAGCATTTAGAAACGTGACAAAAACTCAAAATAATGTTTGCCACCAAGAGAAGGATTACCCATATTATACATGAAAATTTAAAAATTATTTTCGTAAGCACAAAAAGCCAAAGAAAGTCATTAAAGGTATAACAGTTATTACCATATTTTCATTGAAATTAAATAATCCTTTGCATATTTCATGAGAAATTAAGTTCATTCAAAACTACGGAAGATGGCAAACCTGTGCAAGACCTCGTATGATCCAGTTGTATGTATCGGCTGTTCTTGTCTCTATCCCTTCAAATACCTCCATTGCTTTATCCATGTGTCTGAAATGTGGTTGATATTACATAATATTGCATAAAACAAGTTTTATAATAATCTGATTTATTCTTTCTCTAGTTCACATTTATATTACAACTTCCTATACAAAAATAAACAAAACATGAACAAGAGTTTAATTGGCATAAACATTGCCTGGTAATAAAGTATTTTTGGAGGTAAACATCGGACAAGGTATCAATTGTTCTTTGACTATAAATTGTGACATTGAACTTCAAACTAGGTACCTGGTTTTTGTGTGAGCCACTCTATTGTCGTAAGCATGCAACTGCAAGGTCATTTAAATATCGTAGTTTTGCTCATTTCTTATTTGATCTTGACCAGATTTTTTGCTAACAACACTCTATGAAAAAAATTTCTGTCACTGATGAGAAAATGTTTAACAATTAACTAATGCTAGAAAAGCTCTCAGAACGTATTGTTAAGTGTCAATTATTTTTTTTTGACCTTTGACCTCAAACTGTGAAATTGGACATAGGTGCTTGTTTTCAATGTGTAAGACGCTCAATTCTACAATTCTTGTCACTTCTACCAAATTAGTTGGAAATCCATTCATGCTTGACTAATTACTGAACTGGACAAAGTGTTGCAATACCCAGTGTTTGTTTGACCATTTTGGGAAACAGGGCCAGGTCCCTTTAGATTGGGAACAACCGCAGCGTTTTGACTACAATTGGGAAATTCGTGTTGTTGTTGCTTTGCTTATAAATGCTTGGAAATTGAAAATTAAAGTGTTTTCATGAATATATTAAAGAAGGTTCAACTTATAGGGCTTGATGGGAGAGCAATTAAATGTTGAGATCTAAAAAAATAAAAATAATAAAAGATTGCTTTTTTGGAAACCTTCAATTGGGAATTTCTAGGTTCCATTTGGGAAAAATATATGGGTTTTTTAATTGGAAATGGGGCCGAATACCGCTGCCTATTTTACATGAAAACAACAACACTGTTACCTTGACCTTACAACTAGGGACAAAGGGATTATGTGTCTTACATGAAACAGAACAATGCTGCTCAATTCAACCAAGTTGAAAATCCATCTATCCCAGACAAAAGATATGCTCCAGACATAGTGTCAAGAATTAATTTCTAAAATTAAAACTTCAACCTTTTATTGTCATCTTCACTTTGAACCTAGTTGCAAGGTTCTTGCATTTGAAACTCCATCTCATCACTATAAGCCCTTCCATCCCATGGTTTGAAAAATCTATCCATGCATCAGGAAGTGACGCTTCAGAAAAATTGTAAGAGGTGGAAGTTTTTTATTTTACCATGGACCTTGAATCGTAACCTTGACCTTTGACCTAGAGGGCTGGCACAACACTCTATTTACTCATGAGTATCACTTATGACATGCTATTTGAAAATCTATTCTGTTGGATAGAGATCTGCCCCTTATAAAGTCTGCCCACCTGCAAGTGTATTCCCATAATAATGATGTTGTTGTTTTCAAAAAGGCATCTACAAATGAATGGATTCATAGCCTTGAAAAAGTCTTTGCAAAGACTAGGAGATTTAAAACTTGCAGAATCACACACTTTGCCAAGAATAAATCAAAATACACGATCAAAGTAAACAGAAACTCTCAACTCTTTCCCCCATAAGAAGCAAAGTGAAAATGGCTTTTGCAACCAGCATAAAACAAGAACAGCCTGTGAGAAACTCGCAGGCTGTTCAGGTTGTATGCTGTTTCCCGCTCATCAGTAGCTAAGGGTTGGAAATGAAGCCTGTAAAACTTGAATTAACTATGAAAGGTATCTAATTAAATGCAACTTTCTAAGGGACTACAAATGCGTCAAAATATGTATCTATGTGGTAAAGGGTCACAAAAACATGTGCACATGGCTTTGTGTTTTTCCCACACATACTTGCTGGTGGTTGTGTTGTCTGGCTGAGCCAACCTCTCCTCGGGGAAGATGTCATGTACAGGGTCCTGACACTGGTATGCACAGAGTAGCTCAAGTAGACGCATCATCCCTTCCTGTGATAACTTCAGGCCTGTGGAGAGTAGTCAGGTGGTAAAGAGGAATTGCATAACTCTTTCAGTGCGGGAACCGAATTTTGAAGGCCTGTGCAAACAGTTTGGATCCAGATGAGACGCCACAGAACGTGGCGTCTCATTAGGATCCAAACTGTTTGCTATTCTGATAATATTCTTTGAAAAAAATCGAAGAAAATGCTTATTTTAGAAATTTAGCAGACAACATTTTAGCAGACGACAAATTTCCCAGCATGCAAAGGGTTAAATTGAGCCTTTTTCTATGAAAACTGAGCTTTTATGAAATTATTTGTTTAACCCATACAACTTAGATACGTTTTTTTTTCACACATTTGTAGTCACTAAGAAATTTAATTAGTTAGATTAAATACAAGACCTTTCTTACAAGATTTAAGTTTTTAAGGCAGTTTTGAGCAGCAAACGTCATAAAACCTGAATAGACTGTGAGTTATTCGCAGGATGTTCTGGTTTTATGCTGTTTGCAAATAGCCATTTTCATTTTGCCTCTGAGTGGGAAAGGGTTAAAGATGGTTTTTTCCTAAACAAAAATCCAATATACCGACTGTGTATTCCTTGATGCACATGCATTAAACCTTTCCCACTCAGAGGTAAAGTAAAAATGGCTTTTGCAAACTTAATAAAACCAGAACAGCATGTGAGTAACTCGCAGCGTGTTCAAGTGTTATGTAGTTGGCTGCTAATTATTATCTTAGGTTTGGAAATGAAGACTTAAACACTTGAATGTAGAAAGAAAGTATTAAATTAAATTTAACTTTCTAAGGGACTACAAATGCGTCAAAACATGTATCTAAGTGGTAAATGGTTAAATATGTATCTGCGTAACAAAGGGTTAAGCCTAGATTTCCATGATTAAGACTCATTTTATGACTATTTAAAGCTTCTGTAGCGAATTTAAGAAGCTTAAGAGCTTTGTGAGACAAAACCTTTCAATTTATTATGAAGATAGTTATAACATTATTATTTTAATTTTATTTGTAATGACAGGTACACATTTATTGACACAAACAATGAAGCATCCAAGCATTTGGAACAAGAAACTGTCAGCGACGGGTGATGCTCCCCAAAGTTTTTTTTTGTCACAATATTACACTATATATTCAAATAAAAGGAAACGTCTTGAGGGGCAACTTTGGACAAAATAATACGATGGATGGTTTAGCAACTTAAAAATTTCAAGGTCCATAACTCTCTAAATAAATCATCTAACCAGAACCCACTAATAACATGCTCATCTCCTCAAGGTAGTTAAGCTTCCCATAAAGCTTCATTGTATTCCAGTTATTAGTTGCTGAGAAATAGCCCGGACAAGAATTGCACTATATGTACAGTTAATGGAAAATTTCAAAGGGCCATAACTCTGTGAAAAATCATCCGACCAGAACCGGCTGATAATATGCACATCTCCTCTTGGTAGTGAAGCTTCATATAAAGTTTAATTGAATTCTGGTCATTAATTGCTGAGAAATAGCCTGGACAAAAATTGTGAAAAGACGGACGGACACACGCACGGACAGACTAAGCTGCGACTATATGCTCCCCCCAAAAGTTTGGGGGAGCATAATAAAATCACAGGTTATTTATTCACAACAACTAAACAACGGATTCTTACTCTTTTCTTTATATCATACAAGTATCTTCAAACCAGACTGCGCTATTGCCGAAGCTGATATACAAAACTTGCCGCATATTGCATAAGACCCGTATTTGCATGATGTGGCTTGTATACTACCTTGTTCGCTCATTCTGTCATACACCTCAACTGCATGTCTGACTGCCCGGCGGTCCACACGCTCCATCAGGGCCTTCTCTCCCACATCAATGACATTGTAGCCCTTGGCCCGGGGCTGGAACCCCTGTGATGGAAACATGCAAGGTGTCTGCATTAACTCTTTTTGCTAGTTTGTTTTACCTGTTACCACTTAGGTACTTATTTTCAACCATTAGTAGTCCTATAGAAAGTTGCATTTAATCAAAAACCTTTCTTATTAAATTTAAGTTTGAAAGGCTTCATTTCCAACCCTTTGTTACTGATGAGCAGAAAACCATAACAGGTTTTATGCTGGTTGCAGAGCCATTTTCCCTTTGCTTTTATGGAGGAAAGGGTTAATTCTTTTTGGCTAATTGTATCAATGATATTATGTAACTAGAAGTCATAATGATTCAGCATAAAACTATTGTGCTTGGTAATGATCTAGAGTTAAATAGTAGTGAGCAGAGTCCTGCTCTTCTTTGCATCCCCTCCTACCATACTACGCCTCTGGAATGGTTAACACAACTAAGTGTACCATCCCCCTCCTACCTTTCTGGAATGCTTATTACACCTAAGTGTTGCATCCCCCTCCTACCTTTCTGGAATGGTTAACACAACTAAGTGTTGCATCTGCCTCCTACCCCTCTGGAATAGTTAACACAACTAAGTGTTGCATCCCCCTCTTACCCCTCTGGAATGGTTAACACAACTAAGTGTTGCATCCCCCTCCAACCCCTCTGGAATGGTTAACACAACCCAGTGCTGCATCCCCCTCTAACCCCTCTGGAATGGTTAACACAACCATGTGTTCACATGCATCCCCTTCCTACCCCTCTTGAACGGTTAACACAACTAAGTGCTGCATCCCCCTCTAACCCCTCTGGAATGGTTAACACAACTAAGTGTTGCATCCCCTTCATAACCCTCTGGAATGGTAAACACAACCATGTGTTCACATGCATCCCCCTCCTACCCCTCTGGAACGGTTTAATAACACAACCATGTGTTCGTATCAGTTGAACTTAAAAATATATTTATAAATATTCAATCGTAAATGACAATGTAGCACGAGCCGCTGACTACCTGAGACCGCCACCGAGCGCTATGTGCGCGGCCTCACAATGCCGATGTTCCTTCCGAAACCCTCGGAAGGCCAATTACAAAATAACAATGTAATTATAATTTTCCTTAGGCTACCTGCCTTCTGATTATGAACTTAAAATAATCGAGTCGATTAAGATATATACAATGCGACCAAAGAGGGGACTGATGCCTTCAACGAATCCTCCGGCTTCCGTGAAGCTACTGGTTACCGCCTCCGTGAGGCTACTGGCTTCCGCGAAGACACTGGCTCACGTCACCCCAAGGCATGAGGTGAAGCTTCCGTCACTGCCTTGTACGATGTCCGTATACTCCAACACTCTGAAAACCCTCTACAAGGAACAGGAACTCTGCAGCCCGGGCAGCACCGTTTAAAGCTTGCAGCCAACGTAATTACCCAACTGCTCCAGAATACTGTTCTTTAAGAGTAACGTCCCTTTTCTTCAGATGTTGATCCGCTCGCATACACCGGAGAACTGCCCAACTTGTCTATTTGGAAGCCTTTATATACTGGAGAACACAGCGCCACCTAGCCAACGGCAAGGCATGATCCGGAAACTACCGATGTTTCCGAATTCCCTCCGCACTCTACGGAGATTACCGATCAGCATTTCTCCTTCACTTACACAGAAACTAGCCGAATATATACGCAGGAGTTTACTAAAAACATTCCTTAAATATCAAATACTCTTTAAATGCTTAATACATTATTTTTAGCTATACAATTAACTAACTTTATGAAAAACAAGTTACAATTTCATATTGTTTACCTGGCAAATTTAAAACTAAGGGAGGTTATTATACTGTAGTAGTGAAGACACGTAAAGCATCTATTTCGACCACGAATCCTTTCGTCATAACGACAATGCTTAAACAAGAGCACCGCCTTGCGGGTGCAGACCGCTCATCTATTTTCTTTTTAAAGGTGAAGGGACTCTCATTTTCAATCACAAAGGAGGGAGGGGTGGAGTGAAGAGGGGTGTATAGTGTGGGGTTGTGGACATTTATTACATTATCTTCCAAAAAAGCGAAAAAAAAAAAAAAAAAAAAAAATGGGGGCGGGGGGGGGGGGGGGATGGGGGGGGGCGATGGGGGGGCGATGGGGGGGGCGATGGGGGGGCGATGGGGGGGGGTATTTTTGGGGTTCGATGGTTGGACGGTATTTCAAACATAACCGTTTAAAAAAAAAAGGGCACGGGGGATGGTTTGGGTGGAGTCTATTGTGGTATATCAGGTAAGAGTAGTTTCGTCAAAGTATCAATCAAATCTAATCATAAATAAAGAAGTTATGGCAATTTTAGCAAAATTTAATAATTTGACCTTGAGAGTCAAGGTCATTCAAAGGTCAAGGTAAAATTCAACTTGCCAGGTACAGTAACCACAAGATAGCATGAAAGTATTTGAAGTTTGAAAGCAATAGCCTTGATACTTAAGAAGTAAAGTGGATCGAAACACAAAATGTAACCATATATTAAAAGTTAAGAAGTCAAAAAAGGGCCATAATTCCGTAACAATGACAACCAGAGTTATGCAACTTGTCCTTTTACTGTACCCTTATGATAGTTTGTGAGTGTTCCAAGTATGAAAGCAATATCTATGATACTTTAGTGGTAAAGTGGACCAAAACATAAATCTTAACCAAATTTTCAATTTTCTAAGTATAAAGGGCCCATAATTCCGTCCAAATGCCAGTCAGAGTTACATAACTTTGCCTGTACGGTCCCCTTATGATAGTTCATAAGTGTTGCAAGTATGAAAGCAATAGCTTTGATACTGTAGGAATAAAGTGGACCTAAACACAAAACTTAATCAAATTTTCAATTTTCTAAGTATAAAAAGGGCACATAATTCTGTCAAAATGCCAGTCAGAGTTACATTACTTTGCCTGCACAGTCCCCTTATGATAGTTAGTAAGTGTTGCAAGTATGAAAGCAATAGCTTTGATGCTTAAGGAATAAAATGGACCTAAACACAAAACTTAACCAAAATTTTCAATTTTCTAAGTATAAAAAGGGCACATAATTCTGTCAAAATGCACGCCAGAGTTATCTAACTTTGCCTGCCCAGTCCCCTCATAATAGTAAGTAAGTGTACCAAGTTTGAATGCAATAGCATTGATACTTACTGAGAAAAGTGGACCTAAACGCAAAACTTAACCAAAATTTTCAATTTTCTAAGTATAAAAAGGGCACATAATACTGTCAAAATGCACGCCAGAGTTATCTAACTTTGCCTGCACAGTCCCCTCATGATAGTAAGTAAGTGTACCAAGTTTGAATGCAATAGCATTGATACTTTCTGAGAAAAGTGGACCTAAACGCAAAACTTACGCCGACGCCGACGCCAAGGTGATGACAAAAGCTCATCATTTTTTTTCAAAAAATAGATGAGCTAATAAAAATACCTCAATTGCAAGTCCTAGACTAAGAAATTTGTTGGATTTAGCTATTAACAAGCAAATTTGTTGAATTGATATCCCCCGCCAAATAAAGTTTGTCTATGGATGGGTGCAAATCCCTTTATATTTGGTATAATCCTAAAAATATATTTAAATGTAGAGTAATCCTTTTTATGCATTGCAATTCTCCTCATTTATATCTATACACCCATGCAGTTTTATACTGAAATTTTGTAGCCTGATTTATGCCCTGAAAATTTGCACAATACAAAAACAACAAAGGACAATAACTCTTATTTAAAAAAGTGAAGGGCTATGGTTCATGTGCATGGCACTTCTCCTTATTGATATCAATACACCCATGAAGTTTCATTTTGAAGTCTTGTACGCCCCGGTATCTGAGATATTGCCCTTGAAAGTTAGATCACACAAACAAGAGTTCCGCGGTCTGAGACATATGCCCCCTAAAACAGGGCTTTGAACTAGTTACCCTGATTTCAATAGGGGTCATCTACTGTCCAAGGCCAACGCACATGTGAAGTATCAAGCCAATCGGTCAATTCGTTGACGAGTTATTGATCGGAAACAATATTCACACTTATTGTGACCGTGACCTTGACCTTTGACCCAGAAACCCCAATATCAATAGGGGTCATCTACTGTCCAAGGCCAATGCACATGGGAAGCATTAAGCCAATCCGTCAATTGGTTGACGAGTTATTGATCAGAAACAATTTTCACAATAATTGTGACATTGATCTTGACCTTTGAGCTAATGACCCCAATTTCAACATGGGTCATCTACTGTCCCAGGCCAATGCACATATGAAGTATCAAGCCAATCAGACAATTGGATGACAAGTTATTGATAAGAAACGATTTTCACACGTATTGTGACAGTGATCTTAACCTTTGACCTAGTGACCCAGGGGTCATCTACTGTCCAAGGCCAATGCACATAAGATGTATCAAGCCAATCGGTCAATTCTTGACGATATATTTATCAGAAATGATTTTAATAATTATTGTGACAGTGACCTTGACCTTTGACCTTATGACCCCAATTTCGATAAGGTTTATCTATTGCCCAAGGCCAATGCACATATGAAGTATCAAGCCAATCGGTCAACTTGTTGACGAGTTTTTGATCGGAAACCAACTGGTCTACAGACAGACCGACCGACCGACATCCAGCAAACCAATATACCCCCTCTTCTTCAAAGGGGGACATAAAAAAGGGGCAATAACTCTTAATTAACAAAGTGTGGGGTCATGGTTCATGTGCATGGCACTTCTCCTGATTGATATCTATACACCATGAAGTTTCATGCTGATATCTTACATAGTTTCTGAGATAAAGATGAAAAGTTTTGTGACAGACACATGGACGGACTGACAGACAGATGAACAAAGCCAAATCTATATCCCTTCGCATTTAGTGGGGGATAATTAGAAAATGTCAATAGATATCTCCAGCTTTCCAGCTGACCCTTTTTAAATCAGCACTCTGAACCTTTTGTGGTTCTAGATCTTCCCCTTTGTTTAGCAGATAAAACAGTTTCCCACTCAACCCTTCTATTTAGAAGAAATAGATACATTTATTTTGTAATACAATAAGTTTAACACTTTTGTTACTAGTTCAATTGAATTATTCATCTTAATGTTCTTATATATTGTTTCAGCGTGTAAATATTGGTGCCATTCTGTTAACATGAACAAATAAAACACAACTGATATTGACACTCTATTATGAAGAGTATACAATGGCATTAATAATTAATCACAATATTTGTCAAGTGAAAATTTACAAGTTCAACAAAAGTAAGAACTAATATCATCCAAGAATATTTATGATATAGTATGATCAAGGCATACCCTATCATTTGACAGACTATCCAATGGCTAAAATAAAACAAGGGCTGTTTGTAAAACATGCATGCCCCCCATATGGACTGTCAGTTGTAGTGGCAGCAATTGTGTGAATACGTTTTTTGGCTTTGTCATGATCAATTTCCTATGAAGTTTCATGATCCTAGGCGTAAGCATTCTTGAGTTATCATCCGGAAACCATTTTACTGTGTCAAGTCACCGTGACCTTGACCTTTGACCTAGTGACCTGAAGGTCAATAGGGGTCATCTGCGAGTCATGATCAATGTACCTATGAAGTTTCATGATCCTAGGCATAAGCTTTCTTGAGTTATCATCCGGAAACCATTTTACTATGTCGGGTCACCGTGACCTTGACCTTTGACCTAGTGACCTGAAAATCAATAGGGGTCATTTGCGAGTCATGATCAATGTACCTATGAAGTTTCATGATCCTAGGCCTAAGCATTCTTGAGTTATCATCCGGAAACCATTTTACTATTTCTGGTCACCGTGACCTTTGACCTAGTGACCTCAAAATCAATAGGGTCATCTGCGAGTCATGATCAATGTACCTATGAAGTTTCATGATCCTAGGCCCAAGCGTTCTTGAGTTATTATCCAGAAACCATCTGGTTTACGGACATACAGACGGACATACGGACAGACAGACATGTGCAAAACAATATACCGCCTCTTCTTCGAAGGGGGGCATAAAAATTGGCAAAATAATGTTCATCTGGCTACATTTAGTTACTTACAAAACCACATAAATATTTAAAATTGTAATAATTCTGAAATAAGTTAAATAAAGTTAAGAATCATTTACAAAGCTGGAGGGCCCTTTATATAATACAAACTCAACAATCACAACGGATGGATTGGGACATACGGGTATATGTGGGCGGGCATCGTTGTGGCCAAACAAGTCACTGTGTTTGTTGACGAAGTACTGCGCTGCTCTTTTCCCAGACGCCTTCGCCATCAAGCAGACCTCCTGGAAGGAACAAAAACATCACATTCGTAATTACGAATAATTTTCAAATCCGTTACGTATTTATTTTAAAATCTTGTCGTACCATTACGAATTACAAAATCAAGTTACGAATATTTTTTTTACATCGGTTCATATCGATTTTTATTAAGTTCTTTTCGCGCATTAAAGATCTTTTCTGTGCTTATATAAAATGGTTATCAGGTTTGTTTAACAAAGCGCATTTTTTCCAATAAAAGCGGCTTGTACAGTCTATCTGTCAAATAACAATGGTGGCGCCCAGAGAGTGTCCTAAAAAACTGCAAAGCGTGCAAAAACACGCTTTTAACATATTGTATGCAAAGTGAGCCGAAGTTGAATGTTAAGAAAGACATTATAGAAAAGATCTTATACGATGTTGTATGTTCAGTTGCCGAAACAGTCGGAAAAGCTAAAAAAAAACGCGACACGACGGGTCCAAACTTTAACAAAAAAACATTGAACAAGTGGAAGGGACAATTCCGATGGCCAATCGTTGAAAATATTGAAGGGGAGACCCGATTTAATTGTGAAATATGTAAAAATTCATCGAAGGCATGCAATCTAAGCACAGTTTGGGCATATGAAGGTATTTGAAAAATAAAATTGTATAATACTGAATAGACACTGTTGAACTTGTTAAAATTAAGTTGCAAGTATGTTTATTTTGATTTTTTGCATGAAAATAACCAATATTATTTATTTTTAGGTCATTTAGAAAAGTTAAGAATTATTTTCCAAAACTTCATAGTAACGTTAAGAATAAAATTTCAGAGTTAAGAATTATTTTTGAAAATCTGGTAGTAACGTTAAGAATTTCACGAAACCTTATCTGGAGCTCTGCATTGGGTATAAAAGAAAGAAAAAGAGACCATTGGAGCCTTGTTCTGAGAAAACTGGGCATAAATACATGTGCGTAAAGTGTTCGTCCCACACAGGTTAACCCTTTACTACTTAGACAAGTATTTTCACTCATTTGTAGTCCCTTAGAAAATTAATTTTAATTAAAGGCCTTTCTTACAAGATTCAAGTTTGTAAGGCTTCATTTCACGACCTTAGATACTGATGAGCTGCAAACAGCATAAAACCTGAACAGACTGCGAGTTACTTGCAGGCTGTTCTGGTTTTATGCTGTTTACACATATCAGTTTTAACTTCGCTTTTAAGTGGGAAAGGGTTAATAAGAGGACAACACTTTCTGACTTCAGGACTTTTTCCTTTAAAGCAGATGTTTTAAATTAAAATAAAGTGAATGCAGAAAGTTTTGTCCCTGATTAGCCTGTGAAGATAGCACAGGCTCGTCTAGGATGACACTTTACGCACAATCATTAAGCCCTGCAGTTTTCCCATCACATGGCAGGCCTTTAATTAACTATTGAAACAGTAGAAATGTGATAAAAAACACACATTCCGAAATGAATCATACAATTACTTCAAGAAATTAGATAAAATTACAAGGGGGTGGTAAATTCTGAATTTATTCTTACAATTAACATTAAAAATTTGTAACAGGTGAAAATAATATACAAAGATGTTCATGGCCCGAAAAATCTAAAGAAAAGGAAAATGCATTTTGAAGATGAAAAATGTCAAAATATTAATTTTACCAGGGCTTTTTCAAATCATTTTTGGATTATGACATATGCCTGTAAAATTTGAAATTTTTCTGATCACTTTAAATTGGAAAAAAGTATACATGCTTGATTTCTTAACTTATGAAAAATAATGTATTAATTATAAAACAGAAAATACTAAACTGCCCATTTATGAATGGTACCAATACTGATCAAAATGGAAAGAAACAACATGGTTTTTAGCCAAAAAAAAGGGAATTTTTATACATTTTTTTAAAGGTATCAAGTCAATGTCAGACCCATGGCTCATTGGCAGGGGACAAAATATTTCTATACCGCACTCGTCCTTCAGGATGAGTGAATAAAAATTTTCACTCGTCCTGCAAATACATGCACTTGTCCTTCAAATATGTGTGAAATAAAGATTGCAAAAGGCTGATATGACTAATAAAATTCTTGGTCAGACAATGAGGAATACAGGACACAAACGCTACAAAATAGTTTGCCATTCTCCATTTTCGCCCACGCATTTTGGACAGTTTGCGAACGTTTGGTCTTGTTATATACCAACTGCTGTGTGTCCCCCGCTCCCTTTAAAGAACGCTCGTATGTCAGACATTTTTCAGACAAATTTCAGACTGCCTCACTGGTTTAAAACTGTACTTTGCAGTTAAATAATTCTTTAAAAACTAATACTAACAGTGAATGCAGTCGGATGGTTCCCTGTCAACATGCACGCACAAAGTTTACACCAAAAAGCCAATATTTACTCGGAAAACAGTCTCGCATAACAACGCGCACCTGTTGTATGAAATTTACAATTACAATTTCCAGTTCATTTGGGTTTTACTTTCAAAATAGATTTGCTTTAATGAAATGATTTTAGTAAATGAAAAAAGAGTCTTACTGATAAAAAATACATATTTTAACATCAGCTTTTTCACTTGTCCTGTAGGATGAGAGCTTTAGGAAAATTCACTCCTCCTTTCAGGATTTCACTTGTCAATACGAGCGGACGAGTGGAATTTTTGTCCCCTGCTCATTGGTTCATTGCTTAATCATGTGTGTACAATAGACAAATGTTAGGCCTTTAACTAACTATTTAAACAGTAGAAATGTAATCATTGACAAGCCCAGGTCTGTTACCTTAGGAGAGTTCACAGGTGATTTGAGATTTAAAACAAAAGGACCTGAAAGGCCCAAAGTTGCTCACCTGAGATAACAAGATATTATTGGGATAAATCTTCTGACCAAGTTTCACGAAGATCGGAAAATAAATGTGGCCTCTAGACTGTTAACAAGGTTTTACTATAGCCGTATAAGGAAAAATGCCCTGCCCCCTGGCAGCCATGTTTTTCAACCAACCGGCATCATTTTTGAACTCGTCCAAGATATTATCAGGATGAATCTTCTGACCAAGTTTCATGAAGATCGGACAGTAGATGTGGCCTCTAGAGTGTTAACAAGATTTTACTATAGCCATATAAGGAAAAATGCCCCGCCCCTTGGAAGCCATTTTTTTCAAGCAAACATTATTATTTTCAATCTCATCCAAGATATCATTGAGACCAATCTTTAGACCAAATTTCATAAGATTGGACAATAAATGTAGCCTCTAGAGTGTTAACAAGGTTTTACTATAGCCATATATAGCCATATAAGGAAAAATGCCCCACCCCTGGTGGCCATGTTTTTAAAGCAACCAAAACCATTTTCGAACTCATCCAAGATATCATTGGGACAAATCTTCTGACCAAGTTTCATGATGATCAGAAAATTGGACAATAAATGTGACCTCTAGAGTGTTAACAAGGTTTTACAATAGCCATATAAGGAAAATAGCCCCGCCCCTGTGGTGGCCATGTTTTTCAACCAACCGGCATCATTTTTTAATTCTTTCAAGATATTATTGGGATGAATCTTCTGACCGAGTTTCATGAAGATCGGACTATAAATGTGGCCTCTAGAGTGTTAACAAGATTTTACTATAGCCTTATATAGCCATAAAAGGAAAAATGCCCCGCCCCTTGGCGGCCATGTTTTTCAAACAAATGTAACCATTTTCGAACTTATCCAAGATATCATTAAGACAAATCTTCTGACCAAATTTCATCAAGATTGGACAATAAATGTGGCCTCTAGAGTGTTAACAAGGTTTTACTATAGCCATATAAGGAAAAATGCCCTTCCCCCTGGCGGCCATGTTTTTCAACCAACCGGCATCATTTTCCAACTAGTCCAAGATATTATTGGGATGAATCTTCTGACCTTGTTTCATGAAGATTGGACAATAAATGTGGCCTCTAGAGTGTTAACAAGATTTCACTATAGTCATATATAGCCATATAAGGAAAAATGCCCCGCCCCTTGGCAGCCATGTTTTTCAAGCAAAGGTTACAATTTCTGAACTCATCCAAGATATCAGTGGGACAAATCTTCTGAGCAAGTTTCATGAAGATCGGAAGAAAAATGTGGCCTCTAGAGTGTTAACAAGGTTTTACTATAGCCATATAAGGAAAAATGCCCCGCCCCCTGGCGGCCATGTTTTTGAACCAACCGGCATAATTTTCAAACTCGTCCAAGATATTATTGGGATGAATCTTCTGACCAAGTTTTATGAGGATCGGACAATAAATGTGGCCTCTAGAGTGTTAACAAGATTTTGCTATAGCCATATATAGCCATATAAGGAAAAATGCCCTGCTCCTTGGCAGCCATGTTTTTCAAGCAAACGTCACCATTTTCTAACTCATCCAAGATATCATTGAAACCAATCTTCTGACCAAAGTTCATTAAGATTGGACAATAAATGTGGCCTCTAGAGAGTGAACAATGCAAATGTTGACGTCCCACGACGGACGACGGACAACGGACAAAAGGCGATCACAAAAGCTCACCATGAGCACATTGTGCTCAGGTGAGCTAAAAACACACACAATCTTAAATGAATTAGGTAATGACTTCAGGAAATTAGATTAACTTACAAGGGGGCATTAAATTCTGCATAAATTCATACAAGTACAATTAAAAAGTTGTAACAGTTGAAACTAAAAACCAAAGATGTTGGTGGCCTAAACAATCTAAAGAAAAGGACAATGCTATTTGAAGATGAAGAATTTCAAAATATTAATTTTTTACCATGGCTTTTTCTCACCATTTTCGGATAATGACATATATAATACCTGTATAATTTGGAATTTTTGTCCATTTGTTGTCCCTTAGAAAGTTAATTTAATTTAATACCTTTCTTTCTAATTTCAAGTTTTTAAGGGCTTCATCTCCAATACGTAGTTACTGATGAGTAGCAAACAGCATAAAAGCTGAACAGACAGGGAGTTACTTGTGGGCTGTTCTGGTTTTATGCTGTTTGCAAAAGCCATTTAAACTTTGCTTCTTATAGGGGAAAGGTTTTCAGCCAAATTGGGAATTGTATTACATTCTTTTAAAGGTATCAAGTCAATGTCAGACCCAATAAGTTAAACTAATGCATTTTAAAACAACTTGTTCCAATTATAATTGTACTTAAAATAAGGTCAGAAAAGCATCTTTAAATAGGAAATTGCTTACATCATTTAATAAGTCACAGTTTCATTTCACATGTTCATCAGTGAACAGGTTTGCATATTAATTTATTTCATATTTGACATCAATAATGAAAATCTCTTTGTTAATTATTAATTATTGTTAATTATAAGCGCTTCCCACTTGAAAAAACAAAATGCAATTTATTTGGTTCTTACACCCAATGTACATAACAGCAAGTGAAATGTAAACAATTAAAAAAACACCCACACAAAAAGCAGTTAGCTTCCATAGCAAAATATAGTAACTTATTTAAATTCAGATAAATGCTATTAAAAATAAAATAAAACGAAGCACAGAATTGAATGTACTTTATGAATTTATTTTCCTTGATTTGGTTAAGTTGCCTTCAATTTGGGAAAAATGATATAATCTTGGATTGTGAATAGTACTGTTTTCAGGTTCCAATTTCTAGTGAGGAAAAAAACTGCTAAACATATGGATATATGATAAATTGATATTAAAACCTCCAGCTATTTATTTCTATGCTTTCCAAACCTCTGGAAGGTGAAACATCAATCGGGAATTGTTTGACTGGATTTGGGAATTTAAAAAACTATTTGCCATTGGGAATATGACCAAATAATGGTTATACAATAAGGTAAAAAATGTGATGTTAACAGTTCTATTAAATAAAATCTTTCTGTAGAAAACCCCCCTAAAAAAAATGAAAACAGGCAACAAACATTACAGTTTAATTACTGAAATTAAAAAGATTATGCATTCAGAACTACATGATTTAATGAAACCAATTCAGTTTCATGTTTATTTTCACACCTAGAGAAGCGCTCTCAGATAACCGGACTTAATGCACATGCATACAGTGTGGCTCTCAGATAACCGGACTTAATGCACATGCATACAGTGTGGCTCTCAGATAACCGGACTTAATGCACATGCATACAGTGTGGCTCTCAGATAACCGGACTTAATGCACATGCATACAGTGTGGCTCTCAGATAACCGGACTTAATGCACATGCATACAGTGTGGCTCTCAGATAACCGGACTTAATGCACATGCATACAGTGTGGCTCTCAGATAACCGGACTTAATGCACATGCATACAGTGTGCCCAAGATGAGTCAGTGTTTTACACATTCCACCTAGACTGGATTTTTGTTAAGAAAAGAAATCCTTCAAACATAAAAAGCACATGCAGTGTTTTTTTTCATTCAAAATTGGGTCCGGTAATCTGCCCCATTCCAATTATATAATTTTCCCAAATGGGAGCTAAAACTTCCCTATGGAAGGTTTCAAAAAAAAAAAAAATTTTTTTTTTAGATTTCAATATTTTGTTCCACTCCCATCCATATAATTCCAACCTAAGTAAACATAATATTGAAAACACTTGTATTCTAAATTTTGAAGCTTTTTATAGCAAAATAACAACACTAATTTCCCAATTTTAGTCATAACGCCGCAAATTTTCCCAATCCAAAGGCACCCGGCCCCATTCCCAAAATGGTGAAAAAAACACTGACATGCATTAAGCCCGCATTTGTCAGAGTGTGGCTCAAATCTGTTCATCACTTTTGTCATTTTAATGTGTGGCTTCAAGACCACTGATGCTTTCTTCAATATAGAACATAACTGAATAGTTTAAATACAGTACCTGATTCCTAAAGGTTGGCATCAGGTATGGGTCATCAATGAAGGAATAATGTGGAGCACTTGGATCCTGAAAAAAACATACACAATAAACATCTTTATGATCTAAAATAAGAGAAGAAAAAAGAATTACAGAAATTATAATAGAGGCCGAATTCACGGGTGTGATTTAGGACATTGACCAGGACAGGAGAAGGATATTATATAGACGTATGCTACTATTTCTACGGTAATTACTAAATTTAAAAAGTTTTCGGACACTCTAAGTTTTTGGACACCCTCTTTTTTAGCAAAAATAATTATTTTGTGTTACTCTTAATTTTCGGACATAAAGGTTTTTGTACATAATTATTGCCCAGGGCTTTTCATCAGGAAATTATGAAGAGGCCCTAGCCTTTCAAATTGCAAATTCAAATTTCATGCGCGATAACTGCTCATTTTGGGAAGGCCGTGTTTTTAAAAGTTTTTGAAACAGGGTCTTTTTCATTGTGCAGACGTATTAAAAAAACACATTATGGTGCATTCTTAATCATATTAGAGCTAATTGCTTTAAATTTGGGAGATGCCCAATATGTCTTATTAAAATAAAAATATGTTTGTTTTTGTTTTTTTTATTTTGGAAATTCCTCTATCAATTTTGGGAAAAAATGTCATTGACCTTATTTTCAATTGGACGGGGCCGAATTTTGGCCCCGGTTATAAATGGGTGAAAAGCCCTGTTGTCTCTTTATTTTCGGACAGTATATTAAACCGCGCTATTCTACAGACTTCGGCCCAGTTTTAGCTTTTCTTGTGACACTTCGAGCATGGATTTTTACAACCGATTTAAGGTCATAAAACTTTGCAGAGGCATGCCTGAGGGCAACTGACCACTACATTCGCACAATTGGGTAAATAACCATGTATACAGGTAGAAAGCAATTGATTCACCCAACAGCATTTTAAACACATCCGTCCTATTAAGGAAGAAGAATGTTTGATTTTCTTACTTTTTGGTTCTATCATTTCAGGCAAGAGTTAGCAGCGCTGTGAAATTGTATTTATTTCAAAGCAGAGATAGAAGAGTAAATCACAATACAATAATTGTATATTGATATATTGCTTTTATTTCAATATAATTATAATTTTCGGACACCTTAATTTTTGTCTAAAAATATTCGGACACCTGTATTTTTCTAATATTTTTTGTATTTAAATTTTCTGACGCAACTTTTTTAAATTATTTTCAAGTGCCCGAAAAACATTGAGTAATTACCGATATGATAATCTGAGGTATATTTTCCTGACACCTAAATATGGTACATGTCTCAAGCAAACTTTAAGGTCGCAGTGGTGTAGTGGATATGGTGTCCGCCTGGCGATCGGGAGGTAACGAGTACGATCACCACTGTGGAAGCATTCTTTAGATTTCCCCCATGGACACCAAGCACTGGTTCTAGTCCCAGGAAATGGACTCCAGAGTGTTTCAAATAAACCTTGGGCTTTCTATGCAATAAAGCTAAAATGAATAGGTTTAAACTAAGTAAACTTCTCATTTAATAGTAAGGACCGCAGTGTTTATTTGGAACAGGTTACTTTTCACAAAGTAAAAGTTAACCCAGTTTAATAAAACATTCTGGTAACAAATGAAAACAACTTTTTTATCTACTGCTTTACTGACGCTTGTGTTGTGACATACCGTGCCAACAGTTGATGCCAATGCTTTCAATACTGAAAGAGAATCTCGCTTCTTTTTCTTTGGGATTGCAATAGGCGTTTTGCCATTTCCTTTGACTAAGATGGTAGAGTTACCAGCAATCGGTTTTTGAGGCACTTCTTGAAAAACGTCATACTTTTTATTGTCTTTGTTCCTTGAGAAATATTTATCTAGCTTTTCTTTCTCTTCTGGATGTACTTTCACACCAAGCGCATCTAAAGGAACCCAGTACCCAAGTCTCTGAGGTTTGTGTGTTTTATCCAAATGTGAGTCATTCTTCTCATCTGAGACTGTTGCACATGATTTCTTCTGTGTACACAGCACACATCTAAAATATAGTACAAATAAACTACAAAGATCATATCAGTGACTGTTTTCTTTATACCATGGTTTCCAGGGCTCGAAATTAACACTCGCACACTCGCAAAATGCGTGTGAAAAATACCGATTGTGAGTTAAGTTTTAAGCCACTAGAATTTTTTGCGAGTGAAGAAATAATGAAAAAAAAGAGTTATATTGCTAAATGCACTCGACGTTGTGAACGCTAAACCGCAGGTCAATTAATAGAACGTCCGAATACCCATATGCGGAAGCTCGCACCTTGTATGTAGACTGGTATACTTATAGTACATATATGCGGATGGTATTGGTACAAAGAACATGAAACAGTCGATTATCCACACATGTTCACTATAAAAGACAAAAAACCTGAACAGTCATGTCATCGAAGCGAAAAATAACTAGTTTCTTTTTGCCCACAGATTGAAATAACAATACGAAATATAAAGCAAAGTAAACCGTTGAGTTGAGAAAAAAAAGGAAATTAAATTCTTCCACAAAAACAGTGAAAAAGTGGGAAGAAGAACGCCATATACAACACCAAAACTTTTGGTTGATGTCATATTTTATTTAGTTTTAATAGTACTAAACTAATGTCCAAACTTGCTTTTATTTATGTTTCCAGCAAAATTTGCGAGAATGTTTTTGATTTTACGAGCTGGTATTTATGCTGCTCGCAATGTTTTGCTAGTAGAAAGAAAAGTTAAATTCGAGCCCTGGTGTCAGGTTAACTATCAATTCATTTCTCTTGACTACCAGTTGCAATTTTAATTAACCCATCGCTTATCAAAACTTCCTTTCCATTCAATACTGACACTAAACTATGAAATCCTCATAAATGTCTATTTGATTTACATGCTTCATAACAGGATGTGAGCAGAGACAATTATCATTGATGATCAGTGGAATGTAAAATCTGAGCATTTCCAGGGAAGATAAATAGCCCCTGGCCCACAACACAAGGAAGCTAAACAGCAACAAAAATTGAACTGGTAGAATAAATTTAATTCTAGTTTTATTTAAAAAGTTCAAACAAAACTGAAAATGTGTAGGTTATAGTGCTTTCGTTTACAGTTCTAACATACTAGCAGTATGGCAATTAGTCCAAATAATTAGACGTAAGCTACCCCGCTTACGTCTAAACGGCTACCGTCGTTTTCCTATAGCAAATTGAGTTCAACTTAAACTTCACTTTTTCTCGTTAAATCTTTGCTAATGATTAAAATTATCATTAATTAGACATAAATGTGAGCGATTACCTCTTAAATGTGTAAAAATTGTGCTTTTAAACCACTTATGTACATTTTTAAAAATAACCATACACAACAAACGAAGTGTGTTTGTCGTTTATAGAATTACATTGAATTATCTTGAACGAAATTATTTTTTGAATAGGTTACACATAACCAATTGTTGTTGTACAACAAACCACATCACTTTTTAGGTTTTTGTACTCTTTAATTAAATGAAACCTATATGTGTGTGTGTTAAAACTACCAGTTGTATCACGGAGTGTATATTGATAGGAGATGAATCGAGTATTTGACCCTTACTGTAGTAAATTCAATCTTCTGCAAAAACTATTCATCCGATTTTATTGGTTTATACGTTATCTTGTTGCTTATTAATTCCTCTTTCAAAAAATATACGTTTTAGTATATTCCCGTTGTTATTAATGGATTTATAGCGAGATAAACACAAGAAATACACATTTTTTGTTTTACCACCACGCGTTTTACCGTGTTGTGGCTATCGATCTTATACAATTAGCGTACAGCGAAGCGCCGAGGTTATACATTTTGGTGTACCCACTCACGTCTTTTGTTGAATTATAGTTTCATTTCTCGACCGATTTTGACAAATTATATATCATTAGAAAGCTTACGTTACGTAGTAAAAAGATATATAAATATATATTCAGTTTTTTTTCTGATTTCTACAGCCCGGCGAGTTATAACTTTAACTTTTGCAAATATCATACCGTTTTTGAGTTTAGAATCTAGATTTACCGTTGACATGTTCGTACTTAATACAAATTTGTAGCGTTTATATATGGAGTTCAGTTTAAAAAATTACACCTTGCTTAGGAGAATAGAATTCTGTATACGATAGAAAAAAAAATTGTTTAAAAACGAAAGTAATTAAGGAATGAAGGCGGAAGAAAGTAGCGCGCGTTCCTTACGCACTGAACTGATGCTACGGTCTTGGCGATTATGCTTTTGTTTAGAAACCGGTCATTGAATTTCCTTTGCCATGATTATTATATTTGTTATGAAATATATTGTAGTATTTTGTTCACGAAACATATCAATAAAGCTTATTATAAATAAATCTTAACAAATTAACGACTTCAGCTCTTGTTTATAACACAGAAAGGGTGTTAAATTTATGATGAAACAGCGTATATAGCGGACCCTCTCGATTTTATTCGGCTTTGCATGCATACTTGAAATAAAATGGGTGTCAAAAACATTCATCGTTTGCTGTTAATTATCAACAAGGGAATTATGTATAATTATATATAATGTTATTTACCTTAAATTGTCAGTTTATTAAAGATTCTTGAAAATCACGGTCGGTGTTACACGAGTCATTTTGTATTTTGACATCAGGGAATCATGTCCAACTATTCAAAATCAGATTTTTTTTCACTGGGACGATGACGGCTTAGATTTAGACAGGCAGACAGATAGTTTATTCAGACTTATACAACAGTACATCGTCTTCAACTCAAATATATAAATTATTTTTAGACGAATTGTTAGGTGATTACACATATAGCAGTGATGATTCTGAGAATGTTGCCATGTTTCTTATCCGTGTAATCTAGAGTCCGTGGTTTGAGTTTTTTATCGCGGTGTTCAATAAAAGATATCTCAATAATCTTGTTTATTGATAGATCTGTGGTTTTATTGCCCCTGTGTTCAGCACAAACCAATTATCTCGTTATGATCAGATACTGTGCCGACCAATACTAAATAACACTATGGTGTCATATGCCACAGCAGGGACCTATACTTGTGATCATGGAGTCTAAGTGCAAGACTTAAAAAAGTATGTTGTTTCGCTTGCGGTTGTTAAAGCCAAAACGGGGCTTCCCAGCTGGCACAGCTGCTGATATTCGGATCTGAATACTTAAACTTATTCAGACCTTATTCCTAACCGTTGCGCGTTTTACGTATCGGATTTTAGGCGGGAATACAACTCAGTGAAACTATTCAATTTCTTATACAACATTAAGCATATTAACAGTTATTGAAATTAACAATATCAGCGACATCTTTTTAAAAACTAAACACCTTTTCAAGTATCGAATTTAACATGTCAATAAAATATATTAATACCAAAAAAGGTTTCATTTAATATTGTTCACATTAAACCTTTAAATGAAAGTGTCGCTTTAACTATTTTCCGTGTCTTATTAAGCCGCGAATCGTTTGCTAAAACAGTAAACAAAAAGGGCTACAGGTTCTAATTCTTAATGAAATACAAAAATAAGTATAACATAATTAATAACGTCCATAAACACACACGGCAAGATCAAAGTTTTAATGGAAAACTAATATGACATTCCACGTAAATTATTATTTTCGTCTAAATCGAATACTATATATAGAGAAACAATGTATTTATAACCGACCAATGAGGTAACATTATGCAACTTTCAATTTATACAGTGCTATATGGCAACAATATGGAATTTGAACAGTGGTAGTGTTTTAAGGTCTGGACTATCATTACTTGTAAGTTTGTATAAACATTTTTCGAATGCAATTAGTAAAATAATGTTTATATTTTATGTTTAATAATTTATTGCATGATTATTCTGTGCTGTTATATGAATTTGATGCCGTTAAAGCTTCCGACATGAATTCATGTCGGAACGATGCTATTGCAAAATAACGTTAAACGATATGAGGTCGATGTAAATCGACCTCATATTTATAGGAGTATATGGCAATCAGAATGATAATGTATAACTGTCTTTCAGAGATAAACAAATTCTATAAACATAGTGACTATGTATCCGAAATTTACAATCCGAAAACATGTCGTACGAAAATGTCAAGTTGGAACGTAATTTCTTATGATATAACGTTGCAAATAAATAAAATCCCTCTTGAATGCATATTTCAGAAACTGTACACATTTCTAAACAGCTTACTTCTGAGATAAAAGACTTCTATTTATGACGGCAAGTTTTGACCTCAGGCTGATGGAGGCCGCCATTTTGAGAATTGCTTACACGAATATATTTATCGCCATCGATACCCAAAATGGATCTACTTTTATTTTTTTGTTTATATAATTATAATGTTCCAATGTCAAATAGAATACATGCCATAAACGTTAATTCATGTTCTACTTAATTTATATAGATGGTATTATGTATCAATTTGGTAAAAATCATATTAGGGGGATAGCGGTACATCTTTCATATTAACACGGGGTTTAAAATCTGCTGCGAGAATGCTCGTGCGTAGTAAACCGCTCAGAGACTTGCTGGGGTGTTAAAAACCCACATCTCTTGCTGAGTATGGAGATGACGTGCACACATTGACTGACAAATGAAAGCCTTTAATGATTAGACTCAGACCACATCAGAGTATACGATGCTCTTCGTCATTTTCATTAACGACATCACTGAAAACATAGAAAATGATAGCCAGATGTATTTATATGCAGATAACACAAAAATATTCAGGGAAATTGCCTCGGAAAAAGACAAAGAAATGCTCCAGCAAGACATATTTAGCATGAGTAAATGGTCTGACAAGTGGCTGCTCCGATTCCATCCAGACAAATGTAAAACAATGACCATAAGTAATAAGAAATTGGGCGAAAGAACATACAAACTAAGACCAGACTTGAAACCTATGGAAATAAGCCATGCAGAGAAAGATATAGGGGTCACCATAGACGATAAGCTTACATCTGGACAACATTTAACTGAAAAAGTGAATAAGGCAAATTCAGTATTAGGTGCAATGAGAAGATCCTTTGAATACCTTGACATTCCAACATTCAAAAAGTTATATACTGCACTGATCAGACCTCACGCTGTATATGCCCATCCCATCTGGTGCCCCTACAAGAAAAAAGACATTATTACTGTTGAAAACATGCAGATAAGGGCTACTAGAATGATTCCTGGACTTAACAACCTATCATATGAAGAACGATTAAAGAAATTGAACATACCAACATTGGGTTACAGAAGAGTGAGAGGGGATATGATAAAAGTTTATAAACTACTGAATGGAAAATATTATTTTGATGAAAAGGAATTGTTAAAACTGAATCAAGAAAGCGTAACTAGGGGAAACAATAAGAAATTATATAAGACAAGACCTCGTTTGGACATCAGAAATTAAGTTCTCATTCAGCAATCGAGTCGTTGACACCTGGAACTCGTTACCAAACAGCGTTATTACAGCTACATCTATAAAGTCATTTGAGGCAAGACTTGATAAATACTGGAAAAACCAAGAAATTGTTTACAACTTTGAAGCTAAAGGAAGAGCGGAAGAGAAAAAGAAAACGAAGAGCTTGAGTCAGAGGCTGAGGGCCTTCTTCAAGAACTCATCTAAGGTAATCTAAGGTATATTTCTGCACGTCACATTCCATATACTAACGCTTCGTTGGTCATTGTCGGCCCGGGTACTACTTACATGTACCCCGGGTACTCTTAAGTATACTTACATGTACCCCGGGTACGGTTAAACGTACCCGGTCGATATAAGACTGTACCGGATGTGTATTCCCGCCCAAAATCCGATGTCGTAAAACGAGCTACCGATTTCAGTAAAACGATATTGTTGATCTTAAACAAAATTCTCTTTTAAATAAAACTGCATCAACATGCCTTTTGAGTATGAGTTTCGATAATATAGGGGCCATTTAACAGAAAATTGACATAAATATGAACATAATTATTTTTTAAAGCCGACAACGACCGATTTAGCGTTAAAATTCCCGGGTACGTTTTAGTATGATTACCGTACCCGGGGTACATGTAATTACCGGGTATACTTAAGAGTACTCGGGGTACATGTAAGTAGTACCCGAGCCGACAATGACCAATCGAGCCATACTAACTAGATAAGCAGTCCGATTTGTATGCATTTTAAAAAGCTTCCAGTGAGCATTCGCTAAAATTAAATTGTATTTAGATACATTTCACGTCATCGAGTTACGACCATCGAACAAACTAAAATTCTTTTCGATCCACACCAGCAGTAATGAGAAGCCAGCTATGGTAGGCTGGATAATTTGTATCAAGTATGAATACCGGTACATTTACCAAACACGAAATTGTCTTCGTCCAATTCAAAACAATTACAAGAAAAGGAAGCACTTATATAAAACATTGAAACACAAGAACAGGAAATGTACAATTAAGGTTCTTTGACAGATATGACTCAAAGGTCTTCAAATAGGTCCTTCAAGTACGAAAAGTTCATATCAGTATTTATATTGTATGGGAATTTGTTACTACTATTCTCTTGTATATACCATATTGGTTATATAACATAAGTTAACGTTGACGTCATTTGGAGTTCGTGACTTCCCATCGCTTAAACCTATTTAACCCATTTAAGCATAGTGGACTCTCCCATCCTTCTAAATTGGATCAATTTATTTCCAAAATTAGGGATGTCTAGTATATTATTTCTATATTTAGAATATTACTTACAGAAATTCCTTTAAGCAAACAGCGCAGACCCTGATGAGACGCCGCATCATGCGGCGTCTCATCTGGGTCTACGCTGTTTGCAAAGGCCTTTTTTTAGAAACTAGGCATAAATGGGTTTAACCTATTAAAAACGCAAAAAAACGCAATAAATTTGAACGTATTTTTTCACAATTGATATTTATTTGTATCTATGAAACAATTGTGACAATGCAAAATAACTTACTTTTGCATAAACGATATACATGTTTATATCGAATATATGCGCTGTACTTAAAAGTCATTAACCCATTTATGCCTAGTGGACTCTCCCATCCTTCAAAATTGGATCAATTTATTTCCAAAATTAGGGATGTCTAGTTAATTTATTTATATATTTTAGAATCTTTCTTACAGAAATTCCTTTAAGCAAACAGCGCAAACCCAGATGAGACGCCGCATCATGCGGCGTCTCATCTGGGTCTACGCTGTTTGCCAAGGCCTTTTTTCTAGATGCTGGGCATAAACGGGTTAAACGCAAAACCCAAATAAAATTGAACATATTTTGCAAAATTTATATTTATTTGTATCTATAAAACAATTGTGACAATGTAAAATAACTTACTTTTGCATAAGTTTACGATATACATGTTTATATCGAATATATGCGCTGTTCTTAAAAGTCATTAAGTAAAATTAACGCATAACTTTGATTAACATTTTCGCAACGTTATTTAAGCTCATTAATAACTGAACTTTCTTTTTTTGTCTGTTATGCAAAGACGTCTTATACCTTTCTCGGCCTGAGCCGCGCCGGGCAACCAGAGTCGTGCACGATGAACCTTTTTGAGGAAATGCAGGTCTTTATGTGTTTTAGAAATTCTACAACGAACGCACACTTGAAGTTTCGAGTCATATGTGCGCCATAGTTTGTCTTTGTTCCTTGCAAATCTCGTATATGGTAATCCATACTTGAAACCTATATAAGAACCTTTCTATATATTTGCCATGTACATTAAGTTGTAGACAGAATGCACTTAATAGCCATGCGTCGTAAAGAAGTGTAATCAGTAAGTAGCCAGTTGATTCTTTAAAAATAATTAAAAAAATATTTAAGGGATGTCACGGGCTCTACCGCCTGCAACTTTATATATAAATATGTCTAAGTCCTACTATAAGTCCATGTTCAGCACGCTATCTTGTGATTTATAATACTGGTTTTAAGTGGAGACTTTACTCTCGTATATAGAGTACGTGGGGAGGATGAATAATCAAAGCGCTGAAGGCACTGCAGTTGTTCGCTGTTGTATAATCTTAGACGCAACTCAGTTTTCAAAATTATGTTATAGCTTTTTATATCGCATGTTTGAAAGGAACACAACCCATTCAAATTTATAAAAGTGTGTCTTCATTTTGGGAAAACAGGGCTAAATGCATATGCATTAATTGTCATCCCAGAACCAGAGACTCTCTTTAAACGAAAAACACCATAAAATCAGAAAGTGTCGTCTGTATTAGATTGTGCGCATTGCACAGGCTAATCAGTGTGCACAGGCTAATCTTACTTGACATGCATGAAGCCCCGTTTTCCCTGAAAGCAGCCAATATGTACATATTTCAATGATAAACACTAGACTGGCCGATGTCGTCTTACAAGCTGTTAAACACTATTGATCATATACACACACTGCAGTGTACCAGTGGTGAACTATAAACAGGCAGATGCGGTGGTTATCGTTCCTAGCGTAGTAGAGCAGACGCTCATAGCATTCGTCGTCAGCATAATTTTACTGCAGGTAGTGCAACAGGCAGTGGTTATCGTTCCTAGAGTAGCTAAGCGCATACTGACTTGCAAAACTTGGTCTGTAACATAAGTTGTGAGCTAATGCCCACAACTAAAAACAAGGCATCTAGTCGTAAAGCGTTACAATTCAATATATTAAGCAGTATGCATTAAGATACAACGGTGGAGTAATTAAAAATGTGTTTGTATGTATGTCTCTTCCACAAGGTCAATTCTCGTAGATGATACATACCCATCAATTACTTGTATCATGTGGATTAGCTTTCATGTCGCAAACAATCTACGTCAGCCATGGTTTCCTTTTTGCCTCTTATAAAAATGTTTCCCGCCACACATTACTTACATGTAACTTCAGAAGATTGTCCATTAATATTAGAATTTCAGGCCATGGTTAATTGTTCATTCCATGGTTATTGGTTAAAAGTTACAATATGTATGTGCCCAGTAGCCGTCTGCGAATATTTACTAGTCTGGATCTCGGCGCGTGAGCAACATGCCTTGCGCCGCTTTGATTTGTACTGACTTGATTTATACTGACTGTAGCGACTGACATTTTATGTGAACAGTTCCATTTATTAACTCGTTGAAGTGCAGTTGGAAAACAGCGTTTTATTTATTATATTGTCGGCAATAATATCTGGATTATATATTCATATAAATCAGGTTAGCGCATACACGACAGCCTCAAGAAGGACTTCGATTTAATTTCATATTTTGTTTCAATAGTAGATAGTTTTAAATTGTTTAGTTGAAGTTGTAATACATCACAGGTTACTGGACAGTGTACATGAAAGTCAGTTATGGACATGTGTGATAAATGGCGTTTATATATGTTAGTATACACTGATAACACACCAAATCAATTGAACCAGAAGCTACATGGAGATCAGATTTCAGTTCATGCTACAAAGCCGGTGTTATTGTCATGAATTAAAGGTGGGCTATACACGGGTAGTTTAAAGAAATATGATAGGAAAATTTCAACATTTTGAATTCAGGGGCGTAGCTTTAAAGCGTGACGAAGTTCTGATTTGCGCTAGTGTCTATCAGAGAGTAGAAGCACTGTTATCTACGTCTCTGTGTCTATATCGACTTGTGCATAATTTAGTAAAATCTCGCAGAATTATTTGTATAATGCATCAGAATACGATTTTTTTTTCAGATTTAAGAACAACTGGGCTACGGCCACGGACTTACATCCTCCAATCGACTGACTTATAAAATCTCTATTACCGGTATTTATCAGTTTTGTTTAAGTTGTATGAACTAAGGTATCCGCATAACTGCATGGATTTAATGCTGATAATTGACAAAATGATTTACTAAAGATAATTTGACTACGACATTAAGATACACATGATGTAATCTAAAGTGTTTTTTTCTCAAGAAAATAATTAAGATAAGTTAGAAAGGAAATTGCACGGAGAAGACACATTTACAGGATCCAACTCGCAGATTACAGACTATACACTGCCAGTGTATCAACGCTTCAGCGACATGGAGAGACCAGATGTTACCAGGGAAACGGTAGCTGTCGTCGTGGATTCCGCATTCGGTCTCACTGTGGTAGATACGTCACCGCTCGCCAGCTATGATGACGTCAACGTACTCGTGCACGTAACAGACGCTACGGAGAATTCATACGTTAAAAGCGTGGCTAAGACCGGATATGTTCTAAAGATACTTAATTCAGTTGACACACAGAAAACAGAATTTATAGGTATGCTTAGTATTTTCGCATTGCACATTCATTTATGTAAATTACTTGTTTGATTTTGCAGACGGTTATTTATATTAGTTGCATAAATATACATCTATTTACGTTATTTGCTAGAGTTAAGAGTTAAAAGGCAAATGTTTAAAATATTTTGATGTAGTATTACTGTGTGCGAAATTTGCACTACCCCGAATGGTTTTGGCTTGTGAAAATCCATTCGGGCTAGTTGGAATTTAAAAATCTTCATAGTCGGGCTAGTAAGAAATTTTACTTTTTATATATGTGTATAAGAATTTGGGCTATTACTTTAAAATCTGAATTTCGCACACTGCAGTGTAGTATTTATTTTTTTCAATATCTTTCGGTGCAAGCAACTTAACATTAACTGAAAGTGTCATTCTTGTTAAAGATTTGTAGTTTCTAATTAAGAATGTAAGCTGTATAATATAATAAGTTCATGTTATTAAATTGTTTTATTAAATATTTTTAACATGCAGAATAAAGGCACGTTTGTTTTGAGTTTAATGCTAAAATGTTCCGCATTTCTACTGGGCAGATGTCATGCATGGCGCCATTGAGCGCGTATCACGCGCTGGAATTGCGACGTCACGTCCGGTCCGTACCAAGACAGGAAATCAATTCGAGATCGTACCAATACACTCAAAAACAGGTGCTTGAATAGAGTTATTCGTAGGGTTTATGTTTTTAAACGTACAATTTCTTAGATCCGTTACTGAAATTTGATTTTCACTATCCGAGAGCGTAAGTATAGTATAATTTATATTTAAAGCCTAAGCGTCGTGGTTACTGTGACCATTGTTCCCATTTACTTCGTAGTTTATTAGAAATTTTTCATAGAGAAAAGAAGCAAAAACTCGTTGTTATTTAAAAGTAAATGATTCGAATATAGCCCTATAAATATATTTTTTTATTCAACTACAGGCAGTGAGTACCGATTTCTGGTTCGACTGTTTGAGTACGTCCCCGGGGAGGTGCTAGAAGACAAGCCCTACACCGCGCCCCTGTGTTACCAGGTGGGGCGCCTCGGGGGTCGGCTTGACAACGCACTCTTGGTAGGTCCTGTTCATTCTATACCCCCTGCTTCCCACAATTCCTTTCGCCGTAGTACACAGGTCAGTAAGACCGGTGTGTACACAATGGGTCCTATTTGATTACAATGAGGGTCTTTGTTTCCCTGGGACTGTATACAAATAAAGCTCTTAGAAAATACATTGAATTAATATTATTTCTTAAGTCTTTGGCAATTTCGTTTGTAGGTCTTTTTAAAATGTGCATGTTATAAACAAGTAAATATTGTTAAACTAATTATCATATATTTTTGTAAGCAGGAAACACAGATTGTTAAAAATATATCAAATGTTCCTATAAAGGGATCTTTTCCCGTTTTGGCAAATTGACGAAATTAAAAATGAATTGTTTCAGATTCGAAAATTTTCGTTGAAGTTATGATGATTGTGATGAAACATTAATACTTAACATTTACCATGCTCTAAAATATCCATTGATACTTAACATTAACCATGCTTTAAAATATCCATTAATACTTAACATTTACCATGCTCTAAAATAGGAAACATTAATACTTAACATTTAATATGCTCTAAAATATCCATTGAAACATTAATACTTAACATTTACCATGCTCTAAAATATCCATTGAAACATTAATATTTAACATTTACCATGCTCTAAAATATGAAACATTAATACTGAACATTTACCATGCTCTAAAATAGGAAACATTAATACTTAACATTTAATATGCTCTAAAATATCCATTGAAACATTAATACTTAACATTTACCATGCTCTAAAATATCCATTGAAACATTAATATTTAACATTTACCATGCTCTTAAATATGAAACATTAATACTGAACATTTACCATGCTCTAAAATAGGAAACATTAATACTTAACATTTACCATGCTCTAAAATATCATACCATGCTCTAAAATATCCATTGAAACATCAATACTTAACATTTACCATGCTCTAAAATATCCATTGAATGCATCTTTTGACGATTTAAAAACCTGAAAATTATAAAGCGTTGCAACACGTAACGATTTAATACATGGATTTTGGAGAGTTTTGTTGTTGTCGTTAAATTTTGTGACACTACGAGGATTGCTGATATAAAATAAAAACACAACAATCATAGTATGAGCACGGATGGCCGAGTGGTCTAAGCGATAGACTTTTATCCAAGTGATCAGTGGTGCGAGCCCAGTTGAGGCTACTCTTTTTCTTTCTTTAATATTATTCTTGTCTTTAACTAGAGCTGTTTAGATCCAAAGTTTACATTTATCAATATAAAGCATTTAATGATTAAAGTTGACATGTCTCATAGAGGCTTTGTACATACCAGACCTTAAGATATGTTACGGTAATATGAGTCGTGTTCTGAGAAAACTGGGCATAATGCATTTGCGTAAAGTGTCGTCCCAGATTAGCCTGTTCAGTCCGCACAGGCAAATCAGGGACGACACTCTCCGCCTAAATTGGATTTGTGCTAAGAAGAGACTTCATTTAAACGAAAAATGTCATAAAAGCGGAAAATGTCGTCCCAGATCATCCTGTGCGGACTGCACATGCTATTCTGGGACGACACTTTACGCGCATGCATTATGCCCAGTTTTCTCAGAACACGACTCATATTATTG
Source organism: Dreissena polymorpha (assembly GCF_020536995.1). Taxonomy (NCBI): domain Eukaryota; kingdom Metazoa; phylum Mollusca; class Bivalvia; order Myida; family Dreissenidae; genus Dreissena; species Dreissena polymorpha. Next base: position 54,454,999 of record NC_068362.1, read on the forward strand.
TACGGTCACATAATGTCTAGTGCATTTTCAACGTAAATTATCGATCTTGAGTAACGATTTGTTTAGATAATTGTTTATCTAATGGTTTTAAGTAGGCTTCACTGTAACAGTTTAAACTTCCCGTTTAATTTTATTAACGAAGCAAGACTCTCGTGAATGGTCCGTTTTAAATGTATTCAATATCTGGACTAAACGAAGTTTGAATATATGTCTTGTTGTTATGATTTTTCTTCAAGGTAAGTAAATGTTACGAAGCAATTGTCCATTAAATGAAAAGCAACACAAACTATTTTGCATCAAAATAAAGAAAACTCTGTGAAATGAGTTATGTATGTGGCTACATTAGAAATAACATACCTTCATGTACACGATAATGTTAAATCACTCAAAAAATTACATGTTTTTAATTATAATGTTTTACCTTCAAGTTTTTAGCTCAATGCATCACAGATTGCACGTGTTTCTCTCTGCAGGACTATCGGCCGCCGGAACTGATGGGCCATTCCCGCCACTGGAACCTCCGCTTGGCCGGAAGTATTGCGGACCAGACTTACGTCATTAAGGACGCGGGGAGGCGTACGTTGATCTTGGAAGTCGTCCGGAAGTTCCAAACGAACGTCCTGGATAGAGGGGAGCTTTTAAGACGAGGTACGGGTTTCGTGCTGTATATAAGATAACAGATTGTTCAACTTTTACTCATAGTCATACATCAACTTTTTGTTCGGGTAAGCAAGTATTGCGATATGTTTTTAATGAAATTGCAAACTCATAGTTTGCTTCGCGTTCTATTTTTTCTTTGTCTGTTTAACCACTAATTACATTTTGCAACAATATTTATAAATGAACTACTAAACGATAATAAGCTGACTTAGTAGAAGATCCACAAGCGGCATATGGATTATAATATAAAATACATGTATTTCATTATATGAAATTACTCATTTTTCAGGAACTATTCATGGCGATCTTAACGAAGGCAACATTATCGTTAGAAAAGAAAATCTTAACCATCCAGATACTTGCGGCGATTCTTGTACTAATGAAACTTACGTAGTCCACGGGATACTTGACTTCGGTGACCTAGTTTACGAGTATCACGTGTTTGAGGTTGCCATAGCGATAACCTATATTATGATCGAAACCAAACACGGCATTGACCCCGTAGACGCGGGAGGTCACGTGTTAGCGGGATACCTAGGCGAATGTCCCCTCCCAGCTGAAGATCTCCGAGTCGTTAAGGACTGTGTCACTGCGAGGCTGGCGCAGTCTCTGACTTATGGTGCCATGGCACATCACAAGGACCCCAGCAATACGTATTGCTTACGGACGTCTGTTAGGGGCTGGCCCCTTTTGAAAGAGCTATGGGACATGCCTGAATCGGAACTATATAAACGGTGGAATCGTACACTAAAGACTTACGGTATTGATGCAATAAAGAACTTGCTGTAGTGTTGCTAATTTTCGCAAAAAAAATCCAGTTCGCGATACGGACCATCTTTTCACAAACAATTCAAGTATTGTTAAAACAGCACATTTCTTGGTATCGCCTATAACACTATCCAATAAAATTGAACATGTCTATTCTGAAAGTCTTCTATAAAGCCTTGTGCATTTGAACACTCGGTCTCATTGTTGCTATAATGAAGGTTTGGCTTAAGCGCTTAAAGCCGAACTAATTATACTATACTGTATTCTCTAGAAGCAAATAACTTACAGACACGATAAAACACATTTTGACGATTCCACACGCAGTGAATGTTTACCTGTCATATGTTACCCCCCGGGGGGGGGGGGGGTAACTTCCTATATACGGGTATATATGGGTGTGCCGATTTTATGGGGTGTGTTTTTTGACTAAAATTATAGATATGGGTATGGTTTTGAGCATCTAAGTATAGATATGGGTATTGAAATCAGAAATTTGCTTGTATATAAATGCATATAGATTTGAAAGTATCAGTATCAAAATGAGTATGATAAGTGCCATTCTTGTATATAAATGGGTAGCAGCAAGTAAATTTCAGTAGCGGGAAAGATATAATAGGAAATTCAATAAGTATACTGTATTGATATGAAAGAGATTAAAATTCTAGTATGAAATGTGCCCACTTTATCAAATTCTAGTATTTAAATGGGTCCAGTTTATCAAACTTCTAGTAATGAAATGGGTCCACTTTCTCAATGGTATCGTATGCAAATGGGTATGCCTTTTCAAAAATCTTGTATCAAAATGGGTCTTCTTTATCAGAGTTCCAGTATAAAAATGGGTCACATTTGGAAGTCTCAGCGGAACACCCCTACCCTTAAATTTGGAAATTTACCACCCCCCCCCCCCCCCCCGGGATAATACCTTTTTGTGTTTTCATTTTGTAAGCAACCTATATTTAGTAAACTCATTAAAAGCCCATAAACACTCAAAATCAACAAATAGTTCGTAAAATATTTCGTAAAATAAAGCTTATACATGCAAAATCAAGATTCCTTATCACTTATAGAAAAAGCCAAAATTTCAACGCTAGTTCTGGTCTGGTGACATAGATTTAACGCATACAAAGTGCTCGTTTTTGTGTCACAATAATCCCATGTGAATTTCCGGCTAAGATATCCGAACATTTACGAGCGAACGCGAGATTGGCTTCGGGCAGCTTCGGAAGCACGACATAGTTCTTATGAATCTCAAAATATTCGTTGATTTTGAGTCTTTATGTTATTTTTAAACAACTGCCCCAGAAATCCATACGCTGCTTTAAGCATAGGAACCGCGCGATGAATTGTTTCTGCTGTTTGTTCCAAATAAGAAAATACATAAACAGTTGAATGAAAGGTGAATTGCAAAATAAACGAAGTTTTCTCCCATAACAATTATCACACAGCATTACAAGTCGAACATCAATGTAGAATAGAAGTTTAAGTATATAAGAATGCTGTAATGTTTCACTTATGACATTTGGAAATAATAAATTGCACGTTTCTACAATAGCTTGTTCCCGTTTTAAATCGAAAAATTAAATGATTAAAAACGCGTTCACATCTAACGTTGATGTACGGAGATATGTTCGCTTCATTGATTTCAAATTCACAGCGCGCATTGTAAGGTTGAATGCAGTATTGACATCTATTTACTACTACCGAAATCGGTATTTAATAAAATCGATCGATTGATCGTAAGCTTTGCAAAACCTGTTGTAAAAAGATGTTTGTGAAGCTTGAATAATATTAGTCTCAATTTATAGGGCTACCAATTTGAGTATGGAGAATAGTTCTCTGTGCAGATAAAATAAAATTAAGAATGATCTACACGTAAATTCGTTTAATGGAGATACAGGTGGACTTAAATAAATTTGTTTAACCGTGGTTTATAATTCTTAATTTGATGAAATGTCAGAATCAATACCGTAATTTTATTCAGTTAAATATAATTTTCAATTAATAAGGACTTTTTAGCTGTATGGGACTGCCGGTATTATTAAATTCATGCGGGTACACTTAAAAATCACTTGTAATGTGTTGGCGATTTAGTATCTACGACATTCAGTGATAAAAGGAAATTAAAAACATTTTGTTCATGGCAAAGATTGTGTCTACGAAATTTGGCGACCGTCGGCTCGTGCATTTGCCTCCTGTGAATTTCCAACAGACCAGGACGCCGGATGTGGACACGCTTGCACCGCCCGAACGCGCCGTGCAGGATCACCACAGGCAGCACGAGAGGTCTGAGGGAAAAGTTTGGCATATTAGTGTTCAATATAAATAACTTTTATTTAAATAAGAATTTTATTTTATCATTTGAACATGTAAAAAAAAACTTTTTAATCCACTCTGTACATTTTCTAAAAAAATTAAAGATCCCACAAATAATGTATGTATTCATAAAATTTCGAAAACATAATTGAAATCTTTGATGTGGTATTATAAATAACCTTCGTTCGTTTCTGTTTGTCACCTTTCCTGAATCCTTTTCATAAAAACTATATTGACTTTTTCATAGTTTCGTAGCTCACGATGTCGCCTTGTATTTGTTAGACCGCCCGGGGTTCCGCGGATCGTGCCGAAGGACTATTCGTACAGAGGGACCAAGCCACGTCCGTTGAAAGTTCAAACCCAGTACCCTGATGGTAGGTTGCCCGGAGTGAATGGCGGGTGGGCAAATGCAAAACGCATTCATGATTATAACAGGAGTTTAGGTAATGGTTCATAGGCATAATATCTACGTAACTGCATGTTACAGAGGGCGTGCAAGAGAGTAATACAGTAAAATAAACTGTGTACATTTTATCATGTTTATGAGTCTATTTGATTGGAATCGAAAAATGCAACGGGAGTCTATCGCGTTATTATGTATAGTGCTTTTACAAAAGTTGTGTACCTTCATTTACGATCACGCTATCGAATATGCGTGTACGTTATAGTTGACGAATATGTGGCGGTATAGAATACCGTAAATGTGTGAATTAACCCATTTATGCTTAGTGGACTCTCCCATCCTTCTTAATTGTATCAATTTATTTAAAAAAAAATAGGGATGTCTAGTATATTTATTTCTATATTTTGACAATTTGACATACAGAAACTCCTTTAAGCAAACAGCGTAGACCAGGATGAGACGCCGCATCATGCGGCGTCTCATCTGGTCTACGCTGTTTGCCATGGCCTTTTTTCTAGACACTAGACATAAATGGGTTGTATGAACACATGTAGACAGAATCTTGATAAAACAATAATGCAATAATATGTTAACAAGCACAGTACTCAAAATTCAAGCAATCTGGATACCGTTTTCAAAAACGAATGAAAATGAAAGTCTTAAAAATCTGATAACTATGAATTTAGCTTGATTAGGATTATTTAAGTATGTTCTGTCCTAATAGAAGCATTTTGATTCCATAACGGCGTCAGTTAAGCTTCTCACAATTTGCACGAGCAAGCATAACCGACGTACGTGGTTAACTAGATGAACCAGCAAAAAGTGCACATTCTTACTCCAATTACTGATAACTGCTTTAACTACGTCAAAAAAGGGGAGCGGCTGTAATGATTACTGTATGTAACACATACAATGAATATAAATCAAACATATATACCTATATACAGAGCTTGTCTTTAATAGATTCAAATAATACTATACTTAAACGCATGCGCGTAGGTATCGAGTCTGTCACATCATCTCTTCCCCGAAAGCAGGTAACTTAGTGACGGAGAAACCGGAAGGGGGCCGGTTTGGGGACCGGATATTCCACCAGCTCCTGGACGAGGCTAACGCTCGGAGCCTGCAGGGCTACCCCCAGGGCCAGTACCCCGTGGTGCCGCCCGTGAGTGGGGCACCGAACTACATGCAATACACGGAGCAAGGACTCGCCTCTCTAGCACAGCAACAACCGCCGCTGCCACAGCCTGGTCAACAGGTATATGAACAGATATGGCATCGACTTATGTGCATATTTCACTATCATTGACTAGAGGGCAAAATAATATATTGTGATAATCGACCGCCTTTTTTTCTAAAATTGTTAATCCAATCATATTCAAAGACACTATATTAAATATTACTTTAACCCATTTATGCCTAGCGTCTTGAAAAAAGGCCTTGGCAAACAGCGTAGACCCAGATGAGACGCCGAATAATGCGGCATCTCATCTGGGTCTACGCTGTTTGCTTAAAGGAATTTCTGTAAGAAAAAATCTAAATATAGAAATAAATATACTAGACATCTCTAATTTTGGAAATAAATTGATCCAATTTAGAAGGATGGAAGAGTCGACAATTGTTTAATTAGAAAAAAGTACCGGTATATCATAGTCTGTACATTCCACAGGGTTTGTGTACACAAACACAATTAAATAGTATTTTTATTTTCTTATTATTGGCGTCGCACTGAAGTGCGGCGACTAGTATGTAATACGTTTTTTTTCGCTTATGGGAGGAGAAGTTATTTTACGGAATTTTTGTTGTCAGAATATCTTGCATAGTGGTGATTTTTTGTGTAAATTAGTGTAAGTAAGTACTGCATTTGTGCCTATTACATTTACTACAACATTTATTGCCAATAATGCAAAGCTAATTGTTTTAATTAATAACTGATCACAGGGACTGGGCAATAATACAAGATCACAGGGACTGGGCAAATACGCGAACCGGTGAAACGTTCTTGTTTTGTATAAAAACAAAACTTCTTTGTTCCACTATCCTAGCAACCACCTAGTTACTAATAGAGGCGCTATAGAGCGCGAAGCGCGACACGTATTATTAATTGTAATAATGAGTCTTGACAAAGGAAGCAGCCGCTTATCAATGAGGAGCACCATCACAGCACCCCAGTTTCATTACTATCAAGTCCTCCTAATGTTTTTTTTAAGAACCACATATAGAAGGCCGCAGTCCTGACCCGTATCTTGCCAGTGGTATGGACCCTTTGGTATGGACCTTTAACCCCGCTCACTATCCAGCGTTTAAACTTCCGGGTTTACATTTAAACCGACTATTAATAGCTTATTAATATCTTAGTTAGAAGGTGATTTTTCAAGCGGTTCCGTAGTGTAGTGGTTACACGCTCGATTCACATGTGAGAGGCCCAAGGTTCGAGCCCCAGTAGAATCAAATACTTGTTCTATGTTAACTTTTTGTTTTGATGTAGACATTTTAGTTTAAATAAATATGCTGTTTTATTGTAACCATTTTTTGTTTTTATTATGCCCATGAAATATATGTGTGAGAGGGTGGGGGTGGGGTGGGGTTCGTTAACACATTAAAACTTTTACAGTGTTTTCATATCAATGACTACTCAACCCCTATCGTAAATGAACAACGTAAAAATAAGTTCAGAATCATCTCCCCTTGAAGTTGAGAAAAATCTGAAATTACGCTTACAAGATGAAGCAGATTTTTTTTAACCTACACAGTTCTGTTCCATTAATGAAAACTGCACACGGATGCCAGTAAAAAAAGGAAACCAATGTAAATAAAATGAACTATGAAATATTTGGGGATTACAATACAAAATCATAGATAATGGTTATTTGGGAGTTATAACACAACATCATAGATAATGGTTATTTGAGGGTTATAACACAAAATCATAGATAATGGTTATACCAGTATCTTTTTCTATTTTGTTTAAAATAATCGGCCAATATATTAATATTTACAGTAGTAAAAAAATCGTTCCATGTAACTTCATTGAGTGCCTTTTACACTGAAATTCCCGACGCCCTTTGATGCTTTGCATCAATACTTATCTTGTTATAAACATATAATAAAGTGTATGAGTGCTTTCACGTGTAAATAAATTGATGTGTCATGTTTGCATTAGTAATTAATGACACCATACACCATGCTTAATAATGCCGTTTGAAATATTGCAGTTATATAAGGTAAAAACAACATAGAGTAACACAATTTCGGAACAATCGTCGTATTTGCATATTCTTAAACATGAAAAACGATTGACGGAGTCATACGTTAATTTCAGCCTTATCCATCCTACAACCAGGCCCCGCCTCCTCAGTTCCCGGGGTACTATCAGCCGCAATCGACTTCAAACCCTGTCATGCCACCAGCACCTTACCCAACACCTGTAACGTCATTTCCGGGACACAATCCCAACGAGCGTCATATATACTACGGTCCGAACGGCGAAATCCTTCCGGGACCTCCTCCCGGCGTAAACCCACAATATTCTCAAAACACTCGAGACTATCCGGAAGACTTCGCCATTGAAGGACTGTTGCATCATGGTCGTTTAACGTCAGTTCTTTTAGTCGAGGCGTCACGAGGTTTTCCGAAGATTCCCGACTATCTCATTAAAGACTTGTTTGAGAAGTATCGGCAGTTCGAGAAGACGGTCGTCCGGATCGTTGTGCGCCGGGGACAAGCGTACGTGCACGCCAGCCCGGATGTGGGTGTCCCTCCGCCTGGAGGCGCGCAGCCGGAATACGTACCCGTGTATCTCGAAGACGACGAAGAGTTTGACTACGAGACATTCCTGCGTGAATATCAGACAGGTCGCTACCGAGACGGTGTGATGATAAGCCCCCGACGGCGGTACGGCAACCCCGCCCCAATTCCGCGTTCCTACCCATCCATAAATTACAGGGACGACGGGCGATATTCGCCGGATATCCGGCCTTCCACCGAAGATCCAATATCACATTTGCGGTGGCAAAAAAGTGACGATGGGCGACGGCGGCCAGGGACCATAGCCTTTCCGCTGGAAACGCCGCAAACCGGAAACTATAGGTCACGTCTACCGGACTGAAAGTTGAAACCACACATCACCTGTATACATGCATTTTAAGTTTTTATTCATTATCCTATGTATTTATTTGTTTATTTATATTTTAGTAATTTGTATTGTTAGTAATAATAATAATAATAATAATAATAATAACAATAATAATAATACCTATAATAATAATAATTATTATTATCAATATCATCATTATTATTATTATTTTTATTATCATCATATTATTGTCTTTATTTAATAATATACAAGTATACCGGTACTTATAATTGACTGTTAAGAAAAGGCGACTTTAAAGATAAATAAATCTAACATCATATGAAATTTAAATACTTATTAAATACATTTAATATAAATCCATCTTGTCCACAATGTTCTTTTCGTCCTCTTTAGAACACGCAGAACTCGTGTGTTTTAAGCGCTGTTGGATTTCTTATGACAATGACACAACCATAATAAGGAAACCGTATTTTTTATATTCAAGAAGCGGGAAATTGTGCATAATGTTTAGAAAACATATACTAAGATTTATTTGAAACATTATCAAACGACAAAGGACTTAACTGTTAATTTTTATATCCATGTTTATATGTACATGTATATTTTATATCATTTTACGCATTTCTTATCTAACCCATTTATGCCTAGAGTCTAGAAAAAAGGCCTTGGCAAACAGCGTAGACCCAGATGAGACGCCGCATGATGCGGCGTCTTATCAGGTCTGCACTGTTTGCTTAAAGGAATTTCTGTAAGAAACATTATAAATATAGAAATAAATATACTAGACATCCCTAATTTTGGAAATAAATTGATCCAATTAGAAGGATGGGAGAGTCCACTAGGCATAAATGGGTTAAGACTGACGGTTATGAACATTTTCCGTAGAACAGTTTGTATAACGCTGTATATTATGGCGTACCAGTTGGGTCGAAAGTCAACAAGACCTATTAGGGAAAACGAGGAATGTACTACGACGTACAATATGTACGTCGACGTACGATATGTACGTCGAAGTACATTTTTTTGTACTTCGACGTACAAAATTGTACTTCGACGTACAGTTTTTATCGACCCTTTAGTGTTAGCCAATCAGAAGACGCCTTACATCTGTTGCTTTTAGAGATATTTGAAATTGAACATTATTATTATTATTATTATTATTATTATTTATACCAAATTATGCGACTATCGACCGCTAACTCATAGATATTGTGCGTATTTATTGAACATTATTATTATTTATACCATATTATGCGACTATCGACCGCTAACTCATAGATAGTGTGCGTATTTATTGACCTGGCGTGGCGGAATTAACCTCTGACTTATGCAAATAATGGTTATCACAAAATACGACCAAACCAGGGAGGTTAATATACATTTTTAATCCCGTAATCGTTTGGTAACTGTTTGGTTACCGTTGGGAATTTCGTACACAGTAATGCGCTGGACCGTGATACTCCGCCCCGCATGGTCAATAAATACTCACAATATGCTTGATAATTTTAATTTTAACAAGGTAACCTGAATCTTCTTCAAATTGGTCCATTAAATAATCCATTTCAATGCACTAAATACTTGAAACTTCTTTGTTTGTTTGTTTTCCAATTTTGATATTTTATTCATTTTGTCCTCAATTAAAAAAGAGATATTAAACATTTATTATGAATAAATATGAAGGAAAAGTGGCTCAAGAGACGAGTGTTTTGATTGGCTGTTCAGAAAATTTGTACGTTGAAGTACAAACATGTACGTCGAAGTACAAATTGTACTTCGACGTACAAATATATACTTCGAAGTGTATTTCATATTTGTACGTCGAAGTACAATTTGTGTACTTCGACGTACATATTGTACGTCGACGTATATTTTTCTTTTTACCTAGTAGGTCTTGTTGACTTTCGACCCAAATGGTACGCCATAGTATATGAAGGCAGAGTCGCCCATGGTGGTACCTCGATTTTTGATCGCGTTGAAATGCTTAGAGACTGTGTTAATTCGACATAATGGCACTCTGACATCGAATCTACACAAATGTGTTCATCGTGTTCTGTTCGTCTGCATATATGTGTACAGAATAAATAAAAAACAACAACAAATCAAAGAAGCAAGAAAGGCGTGTGTTACTGTTGCACTTGTTTACAATTCATTATTGATACCTACAAGAAGTTATATTTCATACATAAACATTTCAATACGTTTGAAAAGTCAAATTTTTCAATTATTTAGTGGAAATGTGTCTTTTAATTGAAGGTCGGTGGTCTCGACAAGTCGTACGCCTGTCGATTGTTTTCTTTTCTTCCCATGAACATGAACTTAGTATATGTATCACTTTTAGTCATCGATACTTGTGAAATAATTGATTTTCTAAGTTTTTATTTTGTTATTAAAATTATATTTTATATACCATACTCAATTAAACGTAATAGTTTATTCTACTGCCTTTAACATTAGTATGTTTCTTCTTTACAAAATCGTGGTTTGTTATTGTACATAATAATGTAATGATCTGGAAACAATTATTATATTTTGACACGAGAGGGCACTTTATTTATAATTGTATGCATTAACGACGATGTACGTATGTATAAGTCTAAATAAACTGTCCGTTCTGTTTTGTTGTTCTCGATATTGATTAACGAAATTGAACAATTGTCTACGTCGTTCATTTTTTTATAACAATTTCCCATAAAAACCTACCGATAGTTCTAATATTCTACATTCAAATCTTCAAAAGTCCATCTTCGTAGACGATTTTCGAGTACCATGTCGTGTGTCGCGTCGTTGTCGTGAGTCCTCGTGATACATCGACTATCTCCTACGGTATACCGTTAGGCCATCGTGGTTACACATTAAAATCCAGAGGGCGAAGATGCGAGAACGCGAGAGTACGATGACGAGAATGCGACAATACGTTGACGACAGTGCGACAATACGATGGTGACAGTGCGATAGTACGATGGCGACAATGAGAGAACGCGAGAGTATGATGACGAGAATACGACAATACGATGACGACAGTGCGACAATACGATGACAAGAATGCGAGAACGCGATGGCGAGAATGCGAGAACGCGAGAGTACGATGACGAGAATGTTACAAAACGATGACGACAGTGCGACAATACGATGGCGAGAATGCGAGAACGCGATGGCGAGAATGCGATGATACGATGGCGACAGTACGATATGACTATCGCATTGTCTCCATCGTACTATAGCACTGTCGCCATCGTATTGTCGCACTGTCGCATTGTCGTCATCGTACTATCGCGTTCTCGCATTCTCGCCATCGCGTTCTCGCAATCGTATTGTCGCACTGTCGTCATCGTATTGTCGCATTCTCTTCATCGTACTATCGCGTTCTCGCCCTCTGGATTTTAATGTGTAACCACGATAGCCTTTACGGTATTACGTAACCTCCGGAATACTCCATAAGATAGGCAATAAATCGTCTGCTGATCCAGAGTGGTGTGTCGTTTCAATGTGGTACCTACCGTATTTTACACCCATGTCCAAGAACCAATGGTTCCATCGTGTCGATGTGTCTCTTGAAGAATCCAATTTGTTTAATGGTCAATTACAACCCATTATTTGAACATAAAATGTGTGAGAACGTTTCTTCAACAGACGATAGTAGACTATTAAAATCTTCAATTTTCTTAAAGCCTATGCATTTGGACAGATACTCTAGATTAATTTCCTATTTTCTTTCATTTTTTCTCTTATCTTACAAAAGATATTCGTATTAATGCAAACTTTGCGATAACAGTGTTATTTTAAATGTTACGAAAAAAAGCGAAATGCATTGTAGATTTTTTAAAACGGATACACAAAAAATCTCATTTCAAATCATAATTATGAATTTATCGTGTGCATCAGTAGAATATATAACAATATTTATCCCCATCAAATTACAGTTTCCCTGATATGCTTTCTTTGAAGCCCCTGGTTTTCGGATAAGGGAAATACAAAATAATAAATGGCGGATAAAAACAACAGGGGACTGATACGGCGTGTTTTGTACCAGTTGAATTTGTATGAACATGCATCAGAAATGTTTTTAAGAAGTTGAAAACATTATTATTGTTCTTTTAAATATAAGTGAATTTCATGTGACATGAGGTTGTATTGCGTCATCGTTTTATTGCGTGTGAAACACTGAAGTGTCCAATTCATGAAGATACTGTATAACTGTCCAATTAAAAGCACATTACTCTATTGCATGGATTTTAACACGCGAACTACTATGGGATCACGTAAGAAGATATTCAGTATTCCTTACGTCGTGGTTTTAATTTGGACCAATTAAAGAAATTGCATTTCACCCAATGTTACACTGAACAGAACGTTTTGTATACAATGCCCATGCACAAGTTTCAACAAATCACATCCCTTGCAATAACTTTCGTTACTTCGCGACGTAGTATATTTTACTCATTATACATTATACGAGATACATAAGAATGTCATTTTCCATGACAATAAAAAGCGGCGAAACAGAAAAAAGAAAAAACTTGTGTTGAAATTATTGAAATGCCGCTTGGAATGCAAAAATAAACTCTATGTTGCTTTGGTTGTATAATTCTATTGCATGCTTGCATGTGTAGTTTGCATGACGAAACATCGGGGATTATTAAGTGCAGCTCTTAAAACCTCAGTTTTTATTTACCCACCGCGCTTTCAAATAAGTTTATAACGGTATCTGTTGATTGTCATAATGTGCGTTAAAATAAACGTAAGTAATGAGATTTTTGTGCCAAATGCTCGCTGCTTCCGGTCTTGGAAAAATGTAGTTTCGCTATACGGTGAATGATCAGTATCTGTCTTTTTAAATTTGTTTTTTTTTCTCGAAAAAATGAGGTTTTAATAAATTAGAGCTCGCTTAACAACTTGATTTAAGGTGATTGTCAAGGCACATCAACACACTGGTAAAGTTAATCGTTTTCCGAGGAATGTGTACACTCTGAAAAATATACCCGTTCGTTCGAAGAATAGTATCGTTTAATAAAATAAATAAAGCAATCGAAAACGAAGCGAGCTCAAATGAACAACAATCATTGGCAATATCTTATGTTACGCCTACTATTGCCGCGGCGAAGTGAATACGGTGTACGCCTTGCGACTTGGAGGTCACGGGTTCGATAAACACTTTGGAAGCGTTCTCCCCAAAAGACACCACGTACTAGTTCTACACAGCAACGCACCCGAGCGTGTTTCAATAAGCCTAAGGCTTTCTAACACTATTTAAAGCTATTCTCATGACTTAAAATTATATTGAGACGCATAATTAATGTCACAACAAACGTCAACATGTAAACACCTTGTATTATGATGTCTTATGTCAGACTTGTTTATATCTACGCGATAAAATCAAACGCCAGTGTCTGTATAGAAGTGGTTGTAATTTTCGCTGATTTCTCATATGAACTCATTTCATGATAAAATCTATTCTCTCATTTAATTACATCTAAATGGGATTCCTGCCCGCACGTACGTTTAATTCTAAGAGAAAAATTCCTTATCTCTGTGATAGGATCCATGGCAGTTTTGAAATCGAGGCTTGAAGATCCTCCACGCTAGATGTCACTGTGCAACTGCGATGATATTTAGATACCGGTGCAACAAATAAATGATACAAGTCAAGATTGTTTATTACCATGTCAAAATTACGAATCTACCATTATATTAATATCTTAAGAGTGTACTTAAGCGAGGAATAGACCTTGAAACTAAGTGATTTATGTTTTATTCTCCAATGTCAAGGATTTTAAGCTCAAATTGTTGGAGTGTATGTACTTAAAGGGAGAATGCACGATTTCTATGCCAACAAGTAATTCTTGTAATCTTAAACCAACATATGAATATGGCCTAGGAATGCTAAATAACATAAATTAACAATCTGTATATGGTACTAGATATCAAATATTGTTTACTTCAGTAAATGTCTTAACTGGCTGGTTAAAGCCGATGCCGACGCTTTTACTCGTATTTGTTAGGACACAAAATTGTGTCTTTGTGTCGTATGAACGAATCTGCACTGAAACTAAATTTAGATTCACATCGTACATCGAATTCAACTGTAAAGACATTTTCGATTTCATAATTAAATATCTGGCTTACATGTATTTCGCATTTTTCGACTCATGCTCTTCTTAACTTTTATTTTAATTTTTATATATAGCTCATCGTCGTAGTTATAAAAATATCGCAACAAAAACCTTGAAAAAAAATGTCAAAGGAGACACCCTGCATCATGACTGCAATTCATTTTAGTGAATTTTCATCTCTGGTCATTTGTTGCATGATAAAATTGTGTTAACACGCGTCCGGTAAGATCAACTATTACCAAAGGCAGATGCACGGAAATGAATTAGACGCCCATTCCGTCAATTGTTGCCGTCGACACATAAACCAAAACTCGACGCTGTGTTCCATATCAGTAATCATTAGAGCCATTATACTATGGTTTCTCAAAATGCTATATTGTCGAGATATGGTATTACAATCTCGAAAATACAATAAATATGCATGCAACGTCGTTTTTGACGATGCTGCTTCAGCGATGCAGCTCGTCTAAGTTATCATACCATGAAACAATTCTTCACAATGGCGACCTATGTGAAAGACCGAGCCAGTCCGATTGAGTTAGCTAAATTTTCTCATTCGGCATACCTCGCTGATTATAATTTATAAAGGTAAAGGCAGCTTGGTTCCCGTCCTCTTTCAAATTTATCGAGAGGTTCGTGACAGGAACCAGAAACGAAACTGCCAGGTGGAACTTCAACCGCTGTGACGTTGGGAAAACCCCAAATCAAAGACCTAGGTCTTTTCCCAAATGTAGTTATTTTTAGATTTGATCGAGAATGTAACCCGCCTCCCAGTTTCGCTGAATGGGTCAAGTTCCCCACGGGTACTTGTTCCCCGTACCCCGATTTTTTTTTTCGTTCCCAAAATGTTTCGTACCCATTTTTTTCGTACCCATTTTTTTTTCAACGGCAAATTTTGTTTCTTACCCAATTTTTTTTCGTACCCATTTTTTTCGTACCCAATTTTTAATAGTACCCATTTTATTTTATTTTTGGCATAATTTGTTCGTACCCAAAATTTTCGTACCCAAATTTCTTTCCGTACCCACATACACAATTGTGGATATGTAGATAAACTTAAATTGATGCTTTTATATCCATCCTCTTCAAAAGCATTGTCACACCAGTACTGTCAGTACTTTGATTTTTATTCGACTTCATTTTTAACCTCCTGCGCTTTATACGGTGACAGCTATCCAGGATAAATGCATTTTAACTTTGTCACAGGTAATGGAACGAATATATTTATAATTAAATCACATAGAAGAAAATAGGCATTTACAATTAATCACCAGCAGGGAAACATCTGGAAACCGGTTGTAAAGAATCTAAACGTTTAGAAGAAGTGCTAAATAAATGGCGAAACGAATTTCTAAGGCAATTTATTCAGTCTTAAATAGTAAGAAAATTGAAGGTAAGATAGTCGGGCCGTGTCGAAAAGGGAACAGAGCACAAATCATGCGAAGTTATAGAAAAATTAATAGTGATTTTCATTATGGCAATTATCAATGGTTTGTATGTACAAACATGTTCTGATAGGCATTTCTTAGCTTATCATAGTGGCAGAAAACCGCATTGTCTTTTGTTCTGGAAACACGCCGATCCATGCTTGTTCTTACTTCGTTATGTGTTATAATCCGGTTAACTGGAGTAATATTAACGGCTTAAAACACACAATGTGTTTACAGTATTTGTATATTAAAGGGGCCTTTTCATAGATTTTGGCATGTTTTGAAGTTTGTTATTAAATGCTTTCTATTGATAAATGTTTTTATTTGCTCTTAAAAGCTCCAGTAAAAAATCATGAATAAAATTTAAAAAAAAGAAAGAAAAGGAACCCTCAACAGGGCTCGAACCACTGACCCCTGGAGTCCTGGCGTATATAGTCTTCGACATAGACCCCTCGACCATTCTTCCGCATACAAAGTTAGATGTATTTTATACTATATATAAGCAATCATCGTAGTTTTACAGAATATAGAGACAACAACAGAACTCTTCTGATTATTCAAACGTTTCGCGTTGCAACGCTTCATAATTTTCAGGTTTTTAAATCGTCAAAAGATGCATATAATGGCTTTATTAGAGCATGGTAAATGTTCAGTATTACTGTTTCCTCACAACTATCATAACTAAATCGAAAATTTGCGAATCTGAAACAACTTTTTAAAATTTTGTCAATTTACCAAAATGTGAATAGAAAAAGTCATGATATGCATATCAAATATGAACGTAAACCGCACACACCATGGGCGTGTTTTCATCTCATATTGTCCTTCAAACAAACAGGGTAGTGCATTCCGACGCATACAACGGATTACGCCTTTATTATGGTTCTTTAGCATGCGTTCATCATATGTTACCGTGCAATATCCGAATAAACATCCTGACAGTTATATAACGTATAAAACGACTGCAGTGCTTTGTAATATTTTAGCAACAATGTCGGGGGAATGAGGACTGTTTCCACTTGAATGTAAGAGGTTTTCCTCCTAAAGACCACAATATATAAATCGGCGTTCCCTTCTGCTCATATTCCACAGCTGCTGAAACCGTAAAAGAACGACAATACAGCGATCATATGGTGTAATAATAATAATCGTTACGTAATTTTTAGACGTTCTAAAAATAATGTTACTTTAAATCACCGTTATTGCGTTCGACCGAAGTGGCTTTTATTTTATACGTGCATCTTAAGAATAACGTTTTGACAGTAAAATAAAATCTCTTGTGCAAAAACAACAAAAGTCGTGTACGCATTAGATTTGAAATGTAAAGCATAATTCGATGCTGTAATCAGAGTCAATTTAGTAATACATATCTTGTATACTGAATATATTGCTTTGGAATACACTGAACACTTAATATATAACTAGCATGGCTTTTGTTCAAAACGTAATCGGTCTCTGTTCAAATCACTTCCCTCTCGATGCACTTTTTACGCTTTTCTTTTGCAAACCATTTTGGTTCGTTATTTAAAAGGATCCTGCCACGAACAAAACATGTACAATATAGCTTAAAAGTATGAAATAAATTTCTGGATCGAAACCATCCGTTTTGCAAATAGTCCATTTAATACATTACACGAATAACACACTGTATCTCCGTTAACAATTGAGAACGTTAGGTAAGGTTTCGTTTATTTATGCTGAGCATATACACTGTTACAGGACACTGCTAATGAAAATGAAACAATGAATCGACAATTGCAGTTTCATTGAAATTAAACTAGAAACATTCTGTTATCATGGTTTCATTGGTTAGCAAGCCACATGTACTGAGGTCAATATAACATTTGTTAACACGATATCATACATTCTTAGAAAAATTCCGATTTGAAATATGTCAAATAGCAAAAAAGCTCGAGTGTTCATATTTGCATGTCTTCACATGGTTATTGCACTGAAAGAGTATTATCACAATAAACGACATATTTATATATTATTGTGTTAATATTCAATGTTCGCATATATTAAACGAATACGAAAGAGCTAAAGTAAAAATTAACCATGAAATTTAGTGAATTCAATTAACAGTAATATGAACGATAATTCGAATGATGTCTCGAAATCAGCATCGTCTCCATGGCGATACCCTGATAACGGCGATTTGTGGATAATAACATGTGTCCTTGTGTCATACCTACCTCAGAATATTAATAATTTCATAATAGTGTTCATGTCTAATGCATTTGCATACGTTTTCAACTGAACTACCAATAATTCTTAGATTTGATGAAATACGAGTTTTCTAATGTAATATCTTCTCTACCTTTGTATTGTTATATAATTGTGTTGCAACGTTAAAACCCCTATCCAAAGTAATATTTAGTGCATCAGTTAATTCACTTGACTTATGACAAACGCAAACCATAATCATAGTACTTTGCCCTGTGAGGATCGTGAAGAGGGAGCCCATAAAATAAAGAAGTCAAAGTACGAGCTTCTCGTACGGACCTGTAGAGGCAGGCGGTGAAAGACATGGTTCTTTCTAGCAGATTGGTCATACACATATCTAAGCAGATAACTCAGCTAAAGAGGTTCATAAGTACAGATTTCTGACCGAGCAAGTTTCCTCCATGGTTCATTCCAGCTTGTCCACACTCCTTGTGTCCTAACTGGACTGATTTCGCCGTCCTTATCTTCTCTTATTCTCTTCAGATCTTTGTCTGCACCTGCATTCCTTTCTCTTGCTGGGATGCATCTTTCCATTAAAAGATAGCCGTCTGATGCCAAGACCTTCCCTTCCGCTGTTCTTTTTTGAGTTCGGACTATGTCCTATTGTCCTTAGCTGCTCTCTGTCTGATCCATTGCCAGACTGGTAATCCATGTTTTTGTTGTGGATCGGGCGTCGATTCCTGCATCGCTTATATTGTTATCTAATGAATCTAGCAGTTTCAACTGAAGTCAAACTTGACAACCTTGTAATTCCACCAGGATGCTGATAGTCACCTGCGGAGTGCTTGTTTGCAAGTGCAAGAAGGACACTTCACTCGTTAACGATTTATGGACAACAAGCCACATTTTAAGTAACTTTCAAATGGAATGTCCGACTTTTCCTGAAGTGCTTATTTGGATGGGCTAGATCATGCAGGAGACCACGCTGAAAAATTCCAACCTTGAAATTCCCAGTGAGGTCTGTTTTGTTGATTCTTTTCAACCCGTCATTTGCTTTCTTGGAAAGAGTGTCCTGACTGTTTTATCTGTGAGTGTCAAATCAAATCACTTACCCAAACACTTGATAGAATGGTCAACTATTGAGAGACAGCATGGACAAATCGGTCACTTGGCCTTTTTTCACTGCAAGGTTGAGTTATTTGGATTTAACTGTATTCTTTCCCGTGTGGCTGTCTGATCAAGATCTCTGAATATCCATCTAGTCTGTATAAGTCGCTGTTTGGTGACGGTAAAGTCATGAATGAATTTGCGGCTTGGAAGAAGGCATATGTCGGTGTTTTCCGTTGTGTCCCTTCATTACCTCTCTGCCACCGAGATGGTCATGTTCAATGCCATCACAAACAAGATGGCGGATATATTTAAATATGTGGCATTGATAACCGCCTCTTTAACTTCCATTTCGGTCAGCTCTTTCGTGGCAAAGGAAACACTTGGCTCAGCTCCCTTAGTAATTCTGTCACCATCTCCAAGTGCAGTGTCGCGAAATGGGTCAGAATTTATATCCTTTGGTTGATGGTCTGTCTCGTCTGGAATACCTTCCAATGTCCCTGCCTTTTCTTCTCCTAGTAGTTTCCATGCAAACTGGTATGGGTTGCTATAAATGCGTAGCTTCTGCGACTTTTACATTCTTCTCGCCCTGTTCGTTCTTGTTGCTCCGAACGCAATTATCTTGTCCTCTAATTTGATGCTTCGCTAGAGCTTCTGTAGCGTTTCGTGAACTCGGTTCTGCTTTGGTCATCTTGATCTGACATATAGTTGTTCCTTCGTGAGGTTTGTACATTGTAGTTATTGCCCTTTATATATTAAGTCTTATTTGTCAAACTGACTATTACCCCTTTTCAAACTCACACTGTTCAATTTGATATAACATCAGTTATATTCTAATAACATAATGTTATCATGCATCTTCTGTATACAAATGAAAAAATATTTATCGACAGTGCGACAATACGATGGCGACAGTGAGATAGTACGATGGCGACAATGCGATAATACGATGACGACAGTACGATAACGCGATAGTACGATGGCGACAATGCGGTAATACGATGACGACAGTGAGACAATACGATGGCGACAGATCGATAGTACGATGGCGACAATGCGACAATGCGACAATGCGATAGTGCGATAATACGATGGTGGCAGTGCGACAATACGATGGCGACAGTGCGATAGTAAGATGGCGACAATACGACAATACGATAGTGCGATAGTACGATTGCGACAATGCGATAATACGATGATGACATTGCGACAATACGATTGATACGGTGAGATAGTACGATGGCGACAATCCGATAATACGATGACGACAGTGCAATAACGCGATAGTACGATGGCGACAATGCGACGTACTTTGGCGTTGACGCATTGTCGCCATCGTACTATCGCAATGTCGCCATCGTACTATCGCATTGCCGCCATCGTACTATCGCATTGTCGCCATCGTACTATCGCACTATCGCATTGTCGCCCTCTGGATTTAAATATGTAACCACTATGGCTCTAACGGTATTCCGTACATATTTGTAGACAACTTTATTGATGCAAACTATTCATCTTTGTTGCAAGAAATCACTTTGGTTAAGTGAGTATCAATTATTTCTATCGTAAAATTAAAGGTAGTATATAAACATTACCACGTATACTCAAAATGGTAAAACTATATACATTATGTGTGACGTATTAAAAACTTAAAACATCTGAAGAAAACATTGGGCAATTTTTTATTAGAAAAAAAACGAGCAACTCTTTGTTGACGTTCCCTATCATACGTTCTTTGAAGGATGAACCGATTTCATGTAGTCCCACAAAGCAATTACTAGAACTAATTTAACATTTATTTTTTTCTTTCCATCTTTCGCGTTTACTGTTTTGCCACTTGAATAAAAGACATTTCATTCGTTCAAGCCGAGCAATGATGGTTTTATTTTTATACCGCGGACGTATAAGTGGAAGCTCGGTTCGTAACATAGTGAATTATTAATTAGTCCACTTCAAACTTCAGCATTTATTTGCTCACCACACTTCGGAATAATTTCATAACTGTATCTGCTAATCTTCACAACGGCTCGTCACATGTTCCTCGGCGATGAGAAATAGGAGGGTTTCAACGTGGTTTCCGGTGCTGCCCGAGGCAATTTCCGGAAATGGAACATAATTTAAATTGATATTAAGAGGTTTCTCTTTTTCTACTAGTTCTTTAAGTATGAAAACCACGGCATTAAACTTGTAAAACTTCAAAACCGTTAAAATATTGTTTGACTCAATGATATGTGCTTTTCAAAGTACCACTCAGCGACAAGGTGCTGCGACGGAAGTTGGTGATTAATCGCTGTACATGACAAATAAAAATGCAAACAAGGCAGAACTTCTAAACGTACATAAACCTTGCTCTTAGGTCTTAAAACTTTGAACCAATCATAAACTGGAATAACTCACCCATCATAAGTAAGGAACTAATTCATCTTGTCATCTTCTTTGGTCTTATACTATGGTTTGTTGCCCTACTTAGATATTTTCTGGTATGCGGCTTGGCTGAACCTAATAATAGATTGTAGTTTGTTGAAATGTTGTTTAAATCTATAAGCACACTACTTCTTGCACTTTCAAACTCAAACATTCGACTGCACGCAATGTGCAACATGCACAGATATTGACACATACGTCGAGAATGCCTTCTGACAGAAGCGACATGTGGTACTTAGGAACTAACGGTATCGGCATCGTTTCGATGTGATTGTTCAATTGGTATGACAAAACTGTAGCACTTCTTTACCACACGATATTAGTTATGTTATATTGCAGTTTGAAGTTATTAACCTATTTATGCCTTTCGTTTAGAAAAAGGCCTTTGCAAACAGCGTAGACCCAGATACGACGCCGCATGATGCGGCGTCTCATCAGGGTATGCGCTGTTTGCTTAAAGGAATTTCTGTAAGAAATATTCTAAATATAGAAATAAATATACTAGACATCTCTAAGTTTGGAAATAAATTGATCCAATTTTAAAGAATGGGAGAGTCCAACACATTTCGGTCAAGGAGTGCTACAAATAGTGCCTATATAAATGATTCTGATTGATCTATCAATGAATACGTTGACAACAAATAAAAAAGCCATACCTAAACTACTGTAGTAGATGATGTTAGAGTATTATTAAATATAACTCACTAGAAATAATAAAAAATGATCGTTTCTTGTTAGAAAAAAATGTAAAAAACTTGAGTCTAAAAATAGTGCACTTTAAAAAGTATGGTGGGCCAGAAATGATAATTAAAAAATAATAATATGAAAGATACAGAAATTTTGAAAACATTTTAATAAAATCCCTTTATTTTTATAGCGTATGTTAATAATATATCGATAATGATATATAAATTTGTTTGCTAAAGTGATGTTTCACACTCTTTCAAAAAGTTTCTATCAAATTTATTTTTATCATTGGTCAACCATACTTTTTCCTACTATTTTTAGACTCAAGTTTTTAACATGTTTTTCTTACAAGAAAGGATAATTTTTCAGTGTTTCTTGTGTGTTATATTTAATAATACTCTAACATTATCTTTTACAGTAGTGTAGGTTCCAGCTGGTGCCAATGGATTTATGAACAAAATAAGAAAATAAGGACTTACAACGCCCAATAAAAAAGTGGTTTATAAGGTTAAAACATGTGATTATTTGCTCTTTTTGAAAGATTTCATTTAAACGGGTTCATGTTTCACTAAAGTATATGTTATTTTAGTTCTGCATATTGTTCCAAGCTTAATATAGAATGCTATTTTGAGGAATTATTATTATTTTGCATTACCCCACCCACTTCTTACCATTTCAGAAAGTGATATGTCCTTAAATGCTAATTACAGTGGTACTCAGATACCACGTGGTGACATCCTAAAGGTGGAACAATTTTGCTTCATGAAACCATAATACGAGGACAATCCTATGTCAAAATCGCAAAGATATAGAAGACATTTGTTTAATACGGTGGAATATCGATTGTAATTCGCTCGTTATCCTAAAAATGATATTTTCTCGAGTGGCGCTATTCCACTAAATCCAACAAATTTCATTTTTTATTTTATGCTTACAAATGATAGTTTTTTGCCATTCCGGACAAAATAATTTCCCTTTGGGCGCCCCGAAATGTTATTACATGTATGTTCAAGGGAAGCTTTTCCGTATGTTTAATAAACACTCAATGCAGGGTAATCGCAATTGGTAACATTAGGTGGTCACAATGGGGAAAGCAAATAGATCTAAAAATAGTTACGGTCAAATAAATAAAATTATCGGTAATTTTCACTTTTAATTTACGCTGTTTGAAACGATGAAATATCAATTTTATTTCACTGACATTTCTCTATAAACCATCGGAAAGCATAAAATAAATCGTCATAAAAAGTTCCATGGGCAATGGGTGTGTCTTAGTTCAATACAAAATACATGTAGTGATGTCAAACTACTGGTTGTCTTAATCGCAATTAGAAATATTCTATAAAAGCTCATGCAAGTGTTCAATATTTGGGATATATTAATATAATAACATAAACATTGTTGATCGACTGGGTTTTAATCGGTGACGTTTCTAATTAAAATGCCATTGACTCAAACACTGCAACACTCCAACATATACCATTTATACACGTAAATATATTTTACAAATTGTATTTTTAGTCAACGACTACTGATTGGCTTTGTCATCAATTACAACGAAAACACATTTGGGATAACCGGGCTTAATGCATTTACGTAAAGTGTCGTCCAGGTATGCCTGTGCATCTGCATTTAAATTTACATTACGCTTGTATGGATTTGTTTGTCTAAAATAACTATCTTCTTGATGAAAATCCTGTCTAATCGATAAGTTTCTTAAGTGTGTTTATCACGCCGGAATGGAATGGATGTGTTACAATGAAAGCGACCAACATTATTTTAGTATTATGATACAGTTTTTAAAAAGTAACAATAAACATATAATCAGTTTGCTCCCAATAGATGGTTAATATTCACTCATCTAAAAATTTTAAGTATAAAATATTGATAATTTTCAGTCTGCGTTTCGTGTTTACGTAAATAAAGATTATATTTGCGCCTCCAACCATTCATTATAAGGTAATCGTTTTTGTATAGGCAGATAAACTGTATGACAATGTCGATTACCTTAAAAAGTTTCAACAGCGTTATCTTTTCTATGTAACGTGTATTGTACCCAACCGATTCCGCAAATAATACAGTTTATATTTTTAATGTCACCAGGCACATACAATATTAACATTTTAACTCACTGAGTGCTTTCAACTCATGTCATTGCCATAATTATTCACTTTCGATGTTAGGCAGCATTTTACGGACTCGACAGCTGCGAGTAAAGGTAAAGTTCTGGTTGATGGAAAGAATATTGGCGTTTGAAGTGGAAGCCCCTTCACATTTAAGTGGATTCAGTCTTCCCTTGAAGACTTTTGCAACAAAATCAAAGACGTAAAATATTTGGCAGAGATTGAATGTGAACAAAAATATATTTCTAATTTACACAACGGTATATTACGTTTTGATGAGCAATTTAGTTTTGCATTTATGAATACCTTTAGTTTAATGATAATTGGATAGGGTAATATAGTTGGTTATGACAGCCATTACGAGGACATAGTAAAATGTTTTATGTTGATTGCTGCAACAACGATGATGCAATACAACTTAAATAATTCGGATACATCTACTACTTCAGTGCATATCAATACACGTATAATAAATGTGAAGTGAAGCATTGTCACTTAATTGGAGCGGTGATAAACTAATAATTAATATTAAGGATCTGAATACTTGTGGACAATATGCAATAACATTCCGATGTTATTGTGTCCGAGAATCTGTCCGATGTTATTGTTTCCGAGAATCTGTGTTCAAAATGAATATTTTCATCAAAAGCTGGTGGTTCTACAAAAGGTGACAAACTTTGAAAGTATTTGATACGGTCACAATTCAACGGACGTACAGCCTCATATATACGGGCACTTGTTTGGAGAATACTGTATGTGACCTGTACCTTGGCGCCAATCTTTTCTGATTTTACAACAAATGCAATTGGAAGATATTGGTTTACAATAATGGCATGCTAACAATATGCTTTTCTGAACTCGTTTATTCAAATTTGTTACCGTGCGTTACATTGACCATGGTTAATGTTTTTAAACACTTTTTTCTTTTCTACTATCATAAAATCTATGCTATTACAGTTTACATTTGGAGATACTGTTGATACTTTGGACAGTGACAGTTGTACCAATAATTATAAAAGCTATGAAAATTAGATAATGAACAAAAGGTTATTGTGTCAACAACCGGGCCATGGGCGTGCTAGTTCCATGTTTTGTCGACATACAAGATGCTTAAGTTAGCAGTCAACTGAACACAGTTGTTCAACCCATTTATGCCTAGTGGACTCTCCCATCCTTCTAAATTGGATCAATTTATTTCAAAAGTGAAGACTGTCTAGTATACTTATTTCTATATTTAGAATATTTCTTACAGAAATTCCTTTAAGCAAATAGCGCATGATGCGGCGTCTCATCTGGGTCTACGCTGTTTGCCAAGGCCTTTTTTCTAGATGCTATGCATAAATAGGTTAAGGGATTACATGTGGTTTTCCCAACTAATGTTATGTTCACAACGTGCCTGAATATCTTGTGACATTATTAGTTTTGACATTGTTAGGACCTATGTCGACGGGTGTTTAAATGTTTTGCAGCATATATATTATGTATACATAGTTTTGTTTATTCCCTTTAAAATGCTTTTCACATTCATATGTTTGCATAATAAATTAATAATGTTTTTTTCTGCATTCTATTTACTGTACCAAAGTTACTATCTATGAAATAAAACGTAAACCTTTTCTCATTGCAATTGAGAGATACGGGTATGTGTCAATCTACAAATAAGGTTGGCTGTTTAAAGCTATGCTAGCACCGATATCGAAATAGCTGTTAAATATATGAACCGGTAATAAATTCATGATACTCTTTAATCGGTGTGCATAAACTGGTTGCACCAACATTCCAAAAGACTCATAAACACGCATCGTCATTCCTTGACACAAAACGGTTATGCGTGGTGTCTAGTTATTGCGGTCTAAATTATTTCGAATGTTCTTCTGAATTCCATACGGATCTTTTCCCAGATATTAACTCTAATAAATCATTGTTTCAAAGACGAGCTTTCCATTCTAAAATGCGGCGATTCTTTATTTGCAATTACTGCTAATGGGGCCATGTCAATCACTTAAATGAATATTTAATTATTATATATGAGTGTAATTCTCGTAGCTTGAATAGGGTTTGGTAATGTTAAATACACTGTACAATTATTTACGATATGGTGGTTCGTTCGTGTCTATATAATAATACAGTATGCAATCCACGCTTCAGATTTTATAAAAGTGAACCATTATAAGTTATTATACACAATATATATCAACAATCCTTTATTCCTTTAAAGGGATCTTTTCACGCTTTGGTAAACTGACAAAATTGAAAAAAGTTGTTTCAGATCCGCAAATTTTCGTTTTAGTTTTGATATTTGTGAGGAAACAGTAATACTGAACATTTACCATGCTCTAATATAGCCATTATATGCATCTTTTGACGATTTTAAAACCAAAAATTATAAAGCGTTGCAACGCGAAACGATTGAATAATTTGGAGAGTTCTGTTTTTGTCGTTAAATTTTGTAAAACTACGAAGATTGCTTATATAAGGTATAAAATACGTCAAGAATGTGTACTCGGCGGAATAGCTCAGTAGGCTAAAGCGTTTTTACTTCAGGACTCTGGCAGGACTCCAGGGGTCACTGGTTCGAAACCTGCTCCGGGCAATGTTCTTTTCCTTTTTTAAATTTTATTCTTGATTTTTTACTGGTGCTTTTACGATCCAATGTTTACATTTACCAATATAAAGCATTTAATGAGTAAGTTAAAAAATGCCAAAATCTGTGAAAAGGCCCCTTTAAAGTTAATTCTGTTTCCGTAGTAGTTCTAGTATTCCCTGTTCACCAACACATAATCTTTTGTCAACATAATAATATATTTAAGCAACATGATTTGTTTAAATTTAATTAATCTAACGGCATTACGTTTGTGCCGATACTAGTTTGTCCTTTATCGAATAACATTACAAAAACGAAATAAAATGATTTTATGTTCGCATAAGTGACAGTTGGAGATGGAATAATCAATTCGATAATATGACGACTCTTTGCAAAATATAAAGCAACTATTTAAAAGATATGACAAACTGTACATTATGATATTTGTTCGAATATATTTTTGCACCGGTCCATACATATGTTTCAAAACTGAAAATTAAAAAAAATGTTTCGAATGACCATCTCACCGACAATCCAGTATGTGTCTGCTATAGATATATGCACTTGTGGATTATCCGATGATACCAATACATTCGAATATATATTATTAAATACGCATCGTAATTATAGTTAAGGTTTCGTTTAATCAATGACTTTGCCTTTGTTATTGTCAATTTTTATTTCAGTGAATGATAAAATATGAACTGCGGGATGATTAAAATATGTGTGGTTATGCGAGAGAGGCATCAAGTATGTTTGGTGCAAAACAAGCGGAGAGATGCTTAGTTTATTTCGCGATCGGCCTCAATTGTGCAATGTATTTGAGCGGTGCTCTATGAAAAAGGGGTTTAATGCATGTGCGTAAAGTGTCCGCGCAGGCTAATCAGGGAGGACACTTTCCGCAAAATCTGGTTTTTGCTTAGATTTTCTGTAAACGAAAAATACCATCAAAGCGGGAAGTGTATTCTCTGATTAGCCTATGCGGACAGCACAGGCTATTCTAGGACGACACTTTACGCACGTGCATTAAACCCCCTTTTCACAGAGCACGGCTCATTTAATTCTAGATATCTTGCATATATGTGAAACTTAACATTCAAAAGTTTTCTTGTTTGTTTTTGTCGAGAGATTATGTTCTATTAAACCCTAATATGAAACAAAAGATTTCAAGAATCGGCCTCATGTTATACTTTAACCCATTTATGCCTAGCGTCTAGAAAAAAGGCCTTGGCAAACAGCGTAGACCTAGATGAGACGCCGCACGATGCGGCGTCTCATCAGGGTCTGCGCTGTTTGCTTAAAGGAATTTCTATAAGTAATATTCTAAATATAGAAAAAAATATACTAGACATCCCTAATTTTGGAAATAATTTGATCCAATTTAGAAGGATGGGAGAGTCCACTAGGCATAAATGGGTTAAAACACTGCTTGATGTATAATGATCAATACATATTGTATTTGATCGTAAGTTTAAATACATTTACTGGTATTTGCAGTTTTATAGTTTGACTTAATCGAATTACGGGATGTAGAATAAATCACAATCGACAATACAACGGAACTCAAGCCTGTTTGTTAAGAAGTGAATCACTCTATTATAATTTCGAAACACGAAATGAAACATGTGCGCATCACAATAAAACTCCGACGAATACAACTACAATCGTTATGGTACTCGTTTCATTGTGTGCAAGTTCCCTTTGCGTCCGCGTTACAGAGTAAAGACTGTATATTTCCTCGGATTCAAATAGTATTCTTTGGTGGTTTAGTAAATGTATTGTATATGGGCAGTACCACATGAATTCAGAAATCTTCGTATGCCATCATTAACCTCCAAACCTAAGATACTGATGAGCAGCAAACCGCATAAAACCAGAACAGACTGTGAGTTACTCGCAGGCTGTTCTGTGTTAATGCTGTTTGCACATATCCATTTTTACTTTGATTCTAAGTTGGAAAGGGTTAAAATGATACAGGCAATAAACAAAAACGCATGTACACTGAATTTATCTTTTCTGCTTACAAATAACGATGACAAATCAAAACGGATGGTTTGTTTTCAACAAATGTTAAAAAGATAAACAGCGATAATAAAAACATGAAAAGGTTTGCACACATTTCAAGGGCATGGATAGCTACAGAGAAGAAGGAATGATGAAAAATGATAAATACATTCTTAACGATGAAGCACATTTTGTATCTTTTTTAACTTGCGCAGGACATGAATACAATTTTCCTTCATTTAGCTGCTTGATGTGAACATAAAATAATTATGCAATGATTTATTGAATCTCCATGGTATTTCCCAACCAGACTAGGAATCGCCCCACAAGCTGCGTTTCAAATCATTTTTCATTTGCTGCAGCTTATTATACCTGCTCAAATGAAAGTAACTTTAGTGCCCGTGACAACAACAACAAAAATATTCAATTACTAATCCTTTACTCCAAAGAAAGAACAAAAAATGGACCAAAAGAAAGGTCGTTGTTTCATTATTTATCCGTCAGCTGCTTAGAACTCGGTATATTGCAGGCCACTTGTAGTTAATACACGTATCACTTATCCTCCCGCCATTATTCTGGCGCACTTCTATTCGAACCACGTGGTGAATGAGGCTTATTTTCAAAACCCTGTCATAATGATGATTTAAACAATGTTGTTATGGTCATAAAGTTCGTTTTGTGAGTTGGTAGTATATCTCGTGTTTCTGTGAATAAGACGTATACTATACTATACTATACTATACTATACTATACTATACTATACTATACTATACTATACTATACTATACTATACTATACTATACTATACTAACTATACTATACTATACTATACTATACTATACTATACTATACTATACTATACTATACTATACTATACTATACTATACTATACTATACTATACTATACTATACTATACTATACTATACTATACTATAGATACTATACTATACTATACTATACTATACTATACTATACTATACTATACTATACTATACTATACTATACTATACTATACTATACTATACTATACTATACTATACTATACTATACTATACTATACTATACTATACTATACTATACTATACTATACTATACTATACTATACTATACTATACTATACTATACTATACTATACTATACTATACTATACTATACTATACTATACTATACTATACTATTATATTATATTATATTATATTATATTATATTATATTATGTGATGCACGACAGTGATGTGGTCATCAGGATATAGATCTTCTTTCTTTACCAGTAAGGAAAAGTTAATATTTTTAAATTTTATTTTACAATCTTCTTTTCAATAACGACTTCGTTGTGCAAAATTAAAGTAATAAGCGTTATGTAATGTTCATGTTATTGTGTTTATTTTTTATTATATCGTATGCTTTATAAAAACATGTTAAAACTGTTACGCCTTATTGGATTGATCTTGGTTACACCATTACAAGCAGGTGAAAGAGACAAAATGGAGGTGAGTCAACCCTGCAGCAGGTGAAAGAGACAAAATGGAGGTGAGTCAACCCTGCAGCAGGTGAAACCGGCCACAACACATGGACCATGAAATGCAACCAGAAGTAATTCACGCACTTCAAGCTTAAAATAATGTATTGGTCACTTGTCTTTAAAAAGAAATGAAATAATATCCGACTTTTTTTACTTGATGCGTCAATTAACGATGTCGACGTCATTTCAACAAGATAACGTAATGCTATCGGTCAGTCAGGTGATCTATGTCAGACAAAAAAGTTCAAATGGTACCGCACACATGTGTACGATAAAATATTCGTAATGGCTGCATTATACTGGACAAATATATGTGATCAATAATCTTTTTCGATTAAGCAGTTTCATTGCCCACAATTTGGTTCACATGGGAGTGTGCTTCAGACGTTATCTAAAGAAATATTTTCGTAATAAAATGTGTTGACTAGGAATACAGTTCGTGCATTCGTATACATGCATATGTGTGTGTCTGTGATTGTACATGCGTTAAAATATAAACTCAAAGTGCAAGTATCAATGCTGCAACAACTTACTTCGATCTTAATACGTCGTCACCAGATCAACTCATGGCACGATGCACCTTTCTTGTGAACGAAAATTCAATAACATGATCATTTGTTTAAGTAATTAAAAAACCTTTTCTGACATTTACACTACAAAAAGCATGTGATGGGACGGAGGTTGTCGAACAAAAGTGTATTCTTTAACGATTACAAAAGAAAACATATTCACATGTTGGACATTTCACATTGAAAAATATTCATGTTAATAATTAAGATCTAAACCGACGCTATTATTTGATGACGTTGGTATGGACAAAAATATAATATTGGCGTCGCCCTGGAGGGCGGCGACTAGTATGTAATGCATTTTTTTTCGCTTATGGGAGGAGAAGTTATTTTACGGATCAATGTATATATTTTTGTTTTAAGAATATCTTGCATAGTGGTGATTTTTTGTGTAAATTAGTGTAAATAAGTACTGCATTTGTGCCTATTACATTTTTTACAACATTTATTGCCAATAATGCAAAGCTAATTGTTTTGATTAATAACTGATCCACAACTGATCACAGGGGAAAGATCACAGGGACTGGGCAAATACGCGAAACTTTCTGGTTTTGTATAAAAACAAATGATGTTTTGTATAAAAACAAAACATAATCAAAATATATTTATTTTGTGTTTTTTTTTCTAATTTGCTTATTTAGTAGAGAATCAATGTAATTGATATTTGACGACCTATCGCGCAAGCAAGTTTATTGGAAGGCGTAGTGGTACAAAAACGTACAATGTATTAGTTTATTAATAGACATATAATAACGATCGCTATAACTTCACCAAATAGCAGTACATAAGTGAATGTCAGCCGGAATAGCTCAGTTGGGAGAGCGTTAGACTGAAGATGTTTTTTATTAAAATTAATGGATGCAACGTGGTGACAACGTTAATTAAAATTTCTTACATCACTTAAATATGTTATAAAAAATACACGTGTTTTTATATTAACAAATAAATGCAAACAACACATCTAGTAGTTATGTATTTTTATGGTTGTCTATCATAGGCCTATCCCTACCACATATAGAGCGCGAAGCGCGACACGTATTATTGATTGTAACAATGACTTGGGATAAAGGAAGCAGCCGCTTATCAAGGAGGAGCTGTTTCCCAGCAACCCGTTTCCCTAGAGTCAAGCACTCCTCGGATTTTTTTTTAAGAACTACATATAGAGCGCGAAGCGCGACACGTATTACTATCCAGGTGGTATGGCCCCTTTAGCATTATCCGACCATTACGTCCATAGTTATCTTCCTAAGAAGTTGAGAAATTTTGAAATCCTTGTTCGAAGTCCAAAATTTTTATCCGATTGTTCCCAAACTTTCACAGGTTGTTTTTTTTCTCAATGAGGACCCAACTCAAACTCTATATGAGCAATATCGGACCATAAGTCCAGAATTATGTCTCTTTGAATTTAAAAATAAAAGTGAAAAACTGCTTGGTTAGGTGATTATGTCAACATTTTTCATCAGATTCTTTCCAAACTTACAGTGTCTTCATATCAATGAGCATTTTTTATGAAATTACATGCATTATGTGACATGCCTCGTTGTTTGAAAGGAATAGGACGCGAGCTATCGATTAAAACTAAAAAATATTGTGTGAACGTCTGCCCCACATTTATTCTTGTAGACCGTTTGGCTCGAAATATTGCGTGGTTATCGACCGACTGTGAGTAAACGGCTGGACGGATTTCTTTGAAGTAAACTTTTTTTGAAAGGTTGTCCAATTGCACATAAGAGGACCAAGGGATGCTTTGGATTATTATTATTTATGACATTTTTGCGGCCCGCAAAGAAAGGCCTATGAAAATTCTAGTTAATGACCTTGTTATGATTTTAATATCAGAGGGTGGGGATTTTGTTTTTCGCTTTTTTTCATTTTTTTCTCTCATTAAACATGATTTTATATATTTATTTGAATATACTATCCCGGGTACGTTACTTCCACCTGTGTTCTGTATCATTTCTAACATATATTACACGCAGAAAACCTTCAGACTCATTTATAAACATGTATTCACTTGTATCTTCGGTTTCTCAATGAAGACAATAAGTCTGATTATTTGGCTAATTGAAAACTGTTTATGCCAGCTTTTCTATAACTTACAATTGATAACGTCTAAAATCGCTGTCAGTTTAGACGCGCACCATAGTCGTCATAGGCAGTTACAATCTTAATGAAATACATTTGATAGACCGTCATAACAGGAGAGCATATTGCGTGCAGTTTAAACGAAACAGTTTTAAAAAATTAAATAAAATCGGAAACGATAATAAACCAGGACTGTCACAAGATGTAGATGCTTTACAACGTTGATGCACACGTCATGCATGGCACATCGCGTCGGTTTCTAAACATATTTATCGTTGATCTTTATGGTGTTTATTACACGATAGCATCACTTTGAATTGTATAGGCGCATTCGGGGAGGGGGGGGGGATAAGTGCATCTACGTTTCAAAGCATCGCACCAAATGTTAAAATTCCATTTTTAATACATGGTAAATAAAGAAAAAGTTTGACACAAGTAAACATCTGCACGCGTATAAATATATCATACGTATTACTGCAGGCCTGCGTCATATGCCGAAGTGATTTTGTCGTTGTTGTAAAGATGTGGAAAACTAAATTGATATTATATACATGTACACCGAACCAGCATTTACAAAGGGAGTATATTTTTCTGTATCAAAATACGTCATATTTAAAATACACTTAAATCATAATCATGGTATTAACAGCGCAATATATCTTAGTTTATAAATTGATAAATACAGTAGCGTTTTAAAATGTTGTTAATTGTTGTTTCTGCTAGCAAAGTATTGTATACCCATTATTGTCAGAACATTTATAGCTCATTAATTTATTTGATTGCTTTTAATGTCATAAAACCATCGCATATTCAACTCGTCATGTTTTACGTACACAACCCATAACCCAAATATAAATAGAAATAAATATAAATAAATATAAATATATATATATATATATATATATATATATATATATATATATATATATATATATATATATATATATATATATATATATGCATACGATTGTTCAATGTGCAGGCAATTTACTAAATTTATATTCACAACCTAACGACTTCATTCACCAAAATAAAGTAACATTTAAAGACAGAAATATTAACCCATTTATACCTAGCGTCTAGAAAAAAAGGCCTTGGCAAAGAGCGTAGACACAGATGAGACGCCGCATCATGCGGCGTCTCATCTGGGTCTGAGCTGTTTGCTTTAAGAAATTTCTGTAAGAAATATTATAAATATAGAAATAAATATACTAGACATCCCTAATTTTGGAAATAAATTGTTCCTATTTAAAAGGATGGGAGAGTCCACTAGGCATAAATGGGTTAATTAATGACCTTTACTCTCACCTACATGTATTAGTAAAACAAATCTAAAAAAAACACGTTTATTTTATGCTTTCCGGTGGTTTATAGAGAAATATCAGTGAAATAAAACTGGTATTCCACTGTTTTACTGTGAAATGACGTCATTTTTTCAACGAAATGACGTCATAAATCCAACGAAAGTATCCAGTTTAACTCATTTACAATGTAAATAAACGGTGAAAAAAGCATAAAATAAAAAGATTTTTTTTTGGATTCGATGGAATATCGATTTTATTTCACTCGAGATCATAGAAAATATATATTTTCACTCGTGGCGAAAATATTGTTTTCTATGATCACTCGTGAAATAAAAATCGATATTCCACCGAATCCGACAAATATCCTCTATATATACATGTAGCAGAAATTGTTTACAAATATGGATCTAGACTGTTTAATTGATGACGTTTTAACATCAGATCTAAAATGCATTGAAACTACAAACATTGCTTATTTTGGCTACATTATACTTTAATGTGCTAGAGCACAGTTAAATTTCAAGTTAATGGATATGACGCTGCCCCGTCGAGAATTCAGTTTACGGATGTTATTTCAACAAACTTAGACGCGCATATTTCTCTTACGTCTGGTATTGGTCAATCAGTTGTTTAATGACTTACCTTTAGTAGAGGACCGTATGAGTTAAAAGTGAAAATATGTTAACGTTTGTATTTTCGCTGCATGTGTAGGTATATCTAGTTATATCTATTTTGGGTCTGTGTTTCTATTTGACACCAAACGTTCTTCATACAATGATATCCGGCATGCGACACCGTGGTGTAAATAAATTATACAACGGTCTACCGTTTACTAAAGAGGTTCACAGTCAACATCAAGTTTTGGAAAGAAATGTTCAATGAATAAGTCATATATTTAACGAAATAAATCACGTTATCGTGGGTATTTTGTAATAAATTCGTGGAGCAGATTTATATTCTAAAACTGCTTGCACAGAGCATTTTCGTTCAAGTTGGCAAACACACAACTGCAGAAATTAACGTGCACGTCAAACGGCGTTCCATTTTTTGAAGTATTAATAGAAGCACCGATTTATAGTTCAGATAAACCTCGCATTCAAGTTTATACCACAATAATACTTTCATCATTATTTGAGTCTCATGGAATTTGTTTGGAAGTACCTTTTGAGTGCGACAAATTCGTGCATAAATCTAAAAACACTGTTTTGGCATTTCGCGTTGTTGTGAGTGGGGGATGTTGTATTAAACGGTACAATGTTATATTTTTCGTTAACCCATTAATGCCTAGCGTCTAGAAAAAAGGCATTGGCAAACAGCGAAGACCCAGATGAGACGCCGCGGCGTCTCATCAGGGTCTGCGCTGTTTGCTTAATGGAATTTCTGTAAGAAATATTCTAAATATAAAAATAAGTATACTTGACATTCCTAATTCTGGAAATAAATTGATCCAATTTAGAAAGATGGGAGAGTCCACTAGGCATAAATGGGTTAAATGAATTATTTCTGACAAGATCTTCGTTGAATTATGTTTAAGCACAAACTTGGTGATGTCTTGATATGATAATGGCCCAGGGTATAGTTTATTTTCCCTATCAAGCGAAGATATAAGTTTTAAAATTGTAAACTGATACGCAATGACACTAGCGTATGATGGTATCATCTGCATAAAACAAAAAACTGGCACACAAGCGCGTCAGAATGAAACGACACAGGGTTAAGATCCAGGATCTCTACTGGTATACTGGGCTGCAATAAAGGAACGTGGTTGTGGTGATTAAGAAAGAAAATTATAATTTACAAAAGAGAATGCAGAAAAAATATCGATGAATTATAAACATCTTTTTTAAAGATATGTTGTCAGAACTGTGGTAAGAAAATCTAATTGTCGTATACACTGCGAAGAAATGTGTCCTTATGAATTACATTTAACGTATTTTTAAATTATGGTTTATATATGAACAACTGAAATAATGAGACTATTATCGTAGTAAAAGCCAAACAAGTTTAGATGTCATGTAATAATCTTTTGAATAATTGATGGCATAACTGCCTTTGCGTTGGGGGGTGGGGGGGGGGGGGAGAGCTGCGAAAACAAAAAAAGTCGTTTAGAATAAACCTATTTATTTTAGCGCGATTGAAAAAGAACGCCTAAGGCCTCTTTGAAAAGAAACGCTCGCGAGTCCGTTTCCAAGGACAAGAACCAATACTGGGTGTCTATGGGGGAAATCTAAAGAATGCTTCAACAGTTGGGATTGAACCAGTTACATCCCGATCGCTAGGCGGACACCATATCCACTACACCACTCGTTTGGAGAACTTGTTCGTTTAAAGAAACATTCAAGAAAGATTCAATATTTAAAGTAAATGATGTTATCAAAACACAGACAGCATTTACATCGACATTACAACGCTCCTTATCAGAGTTTTTACTGCCAATTATATCAATTGTGTGAATAATATTTTTACGGATTTTTTTTATTGGATCTCAAACTTTTGTATGTTTCAAAGCTTTACATTAAAATATTATGATTTATTTGTGAGCTTTAATTTAACAAAACCAACGAGTTCAGGATGCGGGTAATAAATACTAATTAAACGGGGGGATATTCAGATGTATTCTGCCCAGCCGTGCCAATTAAAATCATATTTCTATACCGACATGGGGTAGTTATGCGGGAGACATAGCTTCTCGTTGTGTTCCCGGGAAATCCCGTTGTTTGATCCGCAGAAACCGACAGCTGTTTAGAGCGCCGCATAATACACCACTTATGTTTAATATACCCATCAATTCTACTCCCGCCATAATTCTATCAGGACGTTATTCGAAACATGTGGTGAGGTATGTCTATTTAGAAAGGAGCTGTCATCGTTTAACAACGAGAAAGTTAGAATACTCATAACATTGCAACTGGTCTTCATTTCAGATTTACTAAAAAGTATTTGTCCCCTCTGCCTTACCGGCATAATGTTTGTAAACATTTTACACTTTTCGGATGATACACGTTCGGATGTAAGCCAACGTCAATGGACTCTTGTCCCTAAACCATGAAATCCGTTTTCGTAATTAATACATTTATTATATAACGTATACAATAACAATTGATTTTTTGTTAATTATGTAGATGAACCGCCCGATGCAACCTATTTTTTATTAATTGATCATGTTTTATAAAAAACCACACGAATAGGTTTGTCTGATGCTATTTGGCACAAATAGATGGCTTTTGTGAAAGAAACAACATCAACATCATAAAAAACAAACAATAAAACTCATGTAACCGTTTTTTTTGTCCTGAAATTGGGTTCAACGCGTGCATGTATTAGGAAGTTAAAACCCTTTTTTGTTGAATAGGTGCAATAACAGATTATTGACTATTGAAGGAATCTAACACGAGCTTGTCTTTAACCCATTCATGCCTAGCGTCCTGAAAAAAAGGACATTGCAAACAGCGTAAACCCAGATGAGACGCCGCATGATGCGGCGTCTCATCTGGGTCTTCGCTGTTTGCTTAAAGGAATTTCTGTAAGAATTGTTCTAAATATAGAAATAAATTTACTAGACATCCCTAATTTTGGAAATAAATTGATCCAACTTAGAAGGATGGGAGAGTTCACTAGGCATAAATGGGTTAACATTAAGTTTACATCGACTGAAGACGCAGGATACATGAGTGAGTATAAGGGCTACGACACAAAACATATAAACCACAGACCGCGGCTTGCCAATGAAAGTTATATACGAAGTATTAATTATGATGTTATCTGAATGTATATACGATGTTTAGATTTATGAGAATCATTTAAGTATATATGCATATTATTTCATGTCCATGTATTTTATGTTCTGTTAAAAATGTTGCTCGTTTAGTTTCAACATATTTATGTTAGTTCGCTTGCATCGAAAGCCTATCATTGAAATACGCTTGTTAAACGCTATCGTGTCCGTCTACTGGGTATAATATATTCTTGGTGTCTTTTGGGGATATCGAAAGAACGCTCCCGCAGTGGGACCAAACCCGTAACCTCTCATTCACTAGGCCGACACAATATTTACTACGGACATTGTTATTACAAGTTGACAATCTGTACCATGGTGGATTTTCCAATTTAATAAAAAAAATAGTCAAAATCATGTTCTTAATCACTGCATTTCCATATTTGATAGTGCAGGTTTGCACACTACCGGTATGCACATTTGTTATAGAAGTTATATTTTCCAGTCAAACATCAATAACATATATATCGACTTCATTTACAGTTAAAAGCAAATTGGAATAAATAATAGAACGCTACTTCATTACTACCCTAGAACTAATAATGTAAACGACCATTGGCTGATACTGCTACTGCATACGCGTGTTGCTAATTTATGTATGTATTTACTTTAATCAACATCATGATTTCAATTCAATTGAATATTATATTAATATTGTTTTTGCTGCTTTTACAACACACGTTTACGTTTGCTTTCACTTGGACGAAGGCTGCTACGTCTGGTGAATCAATTATTATTATGAAGTAATTTAAGATGTATTGGTGATAAAGAAAATGAAAACCGGGTCATATTTACCGGTATAAAGTTGAGGATGCTCAAGACGATGATTATAATTAAGATGTTATCGATGAGGTTGATAAATTATAGTGGCTTTTGTAATTCTGCAGATGTAATTTGTAATGCTGCCGATGCTGCTGCGTCGAAGATGGCAAAGAACATCCTACCATGTAAATTTGGAATAAGTGGAACACGACACCTGTCTAAGAATAAACTGTTATTTCAATAATGCTTTATATACAGTTTTACCGTTTATATTTAATTTTTGGGAAGATTAATTTGTAAATAAGACACCTACGTAGAGAACTGCAGGATAAAAATGGACGATTAAAATGAAAATGTATGAAGGTGTACTTGCTGGATGTAAAAAAAATCAACGAGTCTGAAACTGTGTCTATGCGTGCATATACTAAAATGACTGAAAACACAATCATGTTTAGTGAAAATCATTAAATGGAAATGTTCTTATTATAAAAACATTACATGCAGATTTTTGGATGAAAAAAAAATCACCAAAAAGACGTCAATTTTAAATTTGATATCGTATTCCAACTTCACATAATACAGTACATAAAACAGGATTTGCTGATATTGATGAATTTAATAAAATATTTATATATTTATAGTTATGATTATCGTAACGAAGAGAAGGGTGCTAAAGGACATGGTAATGGAGATGATGACGCTGCTGTCGATGCTGCTGATGATGATAAAGAAGAAGATGATGATGCTGAAGTTGTTGTTGTTGTGGTTGTAGTTGTTGTTGATGATGATGATAATGATGTGATCACGGCGGTAGAGCCGACGCTGTTGTTGGAAGTCTTTTTAATAAAACATGATGAACGCTATTTCATTTCGACCACAGTGACTTTCTGTCTGCGTAGCGCTTCCCATCCCTCCATCGCCCAATAAAACCGCTTTGAAGAAGATAATAGGTGCATGAAAATCATGGGGAAATCACTCGCTTGATTTACAAAGCACTTAATGAACATTTAATGTGAAAAATATCTTCGAAATATGATAGGCAATAGCGAGAGACTGAAAGACTTCAATCATATCTTTCAGAGCGCGGTGATGTGCCGCGGTCGCGCGACATTAATTGAATCTTGTTCTCATTTAGAACGCACATAATGACAAAGATATAGTGATTGTACGTCGAATCACTTTTGTTTCAAATTGAGTTGCATGTAGATATGTGAGCGATGTTTCTTGTATCTTTATACTACATTTATACCACGCGTTTGGTTTGTTTAGACATTCTGTTTAAATTTGTTTTGTTTGTTTGTTTGTTTAAACATGGGATCAACCAGTATATCAATATAATACTTATAATTTTAAACTCTATTATCATTCATAGGAATGCATCAATTGCTAAACAATTTAACTTGTACTATTGTATTGTGTGTTAGTAAGACATAAACAATCACATGGTAGTATACTGCCCTGATAGTCGTATAACAACATGCGAGTCATTAGTTTAAGGCAAGTTAACTATTCAATAAATTACAGAACTTCCAAGTGCAACATACAACACAAAAAACGTTTACAGATATGTAACCAAGCTTTGTGAGTTTGCCGGTCACAGCCTTATTACGATGCAACCTTAATTGCGCGAATATGATCTTTATGTTAACCCATTCATGCCCAGTGGACTCTCCCATCCTTCTAAGTTGGATCAATTCATTTCTAAAATTAGGGATGTCAAGTATATTTATTTATATATTTAGAATATTTCATAAAGAAATTCATTTAAGCAAATAGCGCAGACCCAGATGAGACGCCGCATTATGCGGCGTCTCATCTGGGTCTACGCTGTTTGCAATGTCCTTTTTTCAGGACGCTAGGCATGAATTGGTTAAGATGGACGACACTTTCCGCTTTAATGTTTTTTTTTCGTTTAAAGGAAGTCCCTTTTTACCGAAAATCTTCTTTAAGCGGAAAGTGTCGTCCCTGATTAGCCTGTGCAGACTGCACAGGCTAATCTGGGACGCCACTTTACGCACATGCATTAATTTATGCCCAGTTTTCTCAGAACAAGATACATATGAATACCATGATTGCTCACGAATATTTTTATCACAGTGCACCTACACCATAAGAAACGAGTAGGTCAAACTACACAGGAAGAGATTTTACTCCTATAGTAAGCGAAATGACCTGACCGTATTGTCGCAGATCGATATCTTATCCGGACATTCTTTTCCGGACCTCCGGTGTTCAAGTCCGGACGTTAGCCATTAAGCACGTTCTCGGTATCTCACAACAACAATTTCGTCACATTTGCAATGTTTCATAACGAAGCAGACACTATGAATTGCAACGAAAATTTATTTCAGTATCACGAAAATCCTACCATGATGAATGTACCAACCCTTGTATATAAAATTTAGTAGTTGAAACTGAAAGATCAAATGTGAACGCTTATAAATAGTAAGACCTGAAAGGAAGGGAACAAGGAGGCGTTGGTGGAGGTGGGATAAAGGTGAAGGAGGGAGGGGGAAGAGGAGGAGGAGGGGTAGGAGGATGAGGAACAAATGTGAGGTAAAAGAACGTAAGAAGATGTATATAATGAGAAGAATAAGAATTTTTTGTGAAGAAAAAGAATGCGTGGGAATCAGAACTATATTCTAGTTCACGCAATATTTATAGACTTTTCGAATACCAACCAAAAATAGTTCCTGACCTAGTCGTATCAATACGCGTCAGCGATATATTTACACAGGGAAATTACCTTGTCCCATCAATCCGCGTCGTCAATATATTTACACCGGGAAAGAAGAACAAGTCGTTAGTTACGTGTGGTACCCGGTGATGTACGGTATACGGAGCGAAGGAATGACATATTTATCTACAGTAATTGTGCTGGCCTGACAGCTTTATTATTTATTCCCATCTAATGCATTTTTGCGCATGGTGTGTTTATTTTAGCCCCGTCTGGTTTTCGGCTCAGCAGTCTGGCGCATCTAACAGTGTATATTGTAGTGATACGCGCTGTAGCCACGATGTCTCGTGCCGGGGCAACCCGTATCTCTTCCGCACGGGCAATCTGGAAAATGCAACACGTTTGCTTACATTGTTCAGTCAACGTCCACGCCCTTTGAAACATCGTAGACTATAGGTTCGCTTGCTAATTGTGTTCCTTGTATTCTCGTTCAGCGTGGAACCTGTAGCAATGCGCTATATTTGAGCTAGCCGATATTCGGTGTGTTTTTCTACCCAACCCCTTTTTGTTGTCGTTATTTTTTAAAATATATTTACTTACGTGAACAGGCGTATAGTTGTGCATGTTTTCATATATCCTTTCTACGTTATCCTTAAAGCTGCATGACAGTGATTTGTTTTAAGCAAACATGTATAGACATTAGACAGCAATTGTTTACCTCTAAAAGCTAATATGATTAAGATATTTGTCAAAGTATGTAATATTACTCTGAAACATTGAAAACGTTTTATTCAATGGAACATCGGAAGCGTGTGCATTTGCACATGCATACAGAAGTATGTATAAAAGCTTAAAACTTTTGCAAAAAATGTTGTTTTCTTTGATTGTTTTTATTGTCGCCGTTTAAAACAGTATATCAGTAATATCACAGTGGTCAATCGATTTACTTACACGTGTTTTCTTTAGTAAAATGTTTTATCCCTTCTAAATGAATTATCTTATTTCAGAATTCGACAACAGCCCTTCGTACATCAGAGATAGCGGGACGTATAACGCCCTATAGATACGATTAAATTCTCCCCCAACCCCTAACAAATTGATTCTTATATAAACCATGTAAAGCGCATGCGCAGAAAAATACGGATGTTGGCGTGTGCCATCTATTGAATTTTGCTGTCAACATTTGAATAGAGGAAGACATTGAACAAAACACGCCATTTCAAAATCCTGGTTCCTGGTTTTTCATTATATTTGTCTGTAATAATGTTTCGGATGATTGGACAAACATTTGTTCTAGACGCGGAAGTTTTAAACAATAAAGTAAAAGTATTAAAGGGGCCTTTTCACAGATTTTGGAATGTTTTGAAGTTTGTCATTAAATGCTTTATATTGATAAATGTAAACATTGGATCTAAAAAGCTCCAGTAAATAATAAAGAATAAAATAAAACAAAGGAAAAAAGTAGCCCGCAGCAGGGCTCGAACCAGTGACCCCCGAGTCCTGGAGAAAAAAACAATTAGACCGCTCGGCCATCCTGGCATGTATGGATGACGTATTTTATACTTTATATAAGCAATCTTCGTAATTTCATAAAATTAAACGACAAGAACAAAATTCTCCAAATTATTCAATTGTTTCGCGTTGCAACGCTTTATTATTTTCAGGTTTTCAAATCGTCAACAGATGCATATAATGGCTATATTAGACCATGGTAAATGTTCAATATTACTGTTCCCTCGCGAATATCATACCTAAAACGAAAATTTGCGTATCTGAAACAATTTTTTTTAATTTTGTCAATTTACCAAAACGTGAAAAGATCCCTTTAAACCAGACAAATGTATCCCTAGCTCTATGCCGATATAGACACTTTGAATCGTATTTGTAAGAATTTGTTTTTCTCTATATGGTGTATGATCACATCTGCATAGAAAGTTGGGTATTTCCCAATATTATGCTTCACATTTTGTTACGAACAAAGCTCTACAAAAAGTACTCTACATAATCAACTTCTGAAGTTTTTCTGATTGTGTTTTTGTATCTTCATTATAACGGGTTATTTATCAACGCTTTGTCTGTCTTTGTTCTTTAAAAATGTATTGGAAATGAAGGGATATTATCTTAAAAAGAACACAATATATAACAACCCAATGAACCGGAGTTACCGTATCAACCCACTGCAGATTAAGCCTCGTTATTCTATTCGACTGATTCACATAATGCAACCTCGCTCTGGGAAAACGGTGCTTACTGCAGCCCGCACAGGCTAATCAGTGACGACACTTTTCGCCTTAACTAGATTTTTTGCTAAGAAGAGACTTTCTTTAAACAGAAAATATCATAAAAGCGGAAAGTGTGATTGGCCTGTGCGGACTGCACATGCTAATCTGGGACGACACTTTTCGCACATGCTTTAATCCCCATTTTCACAGAACAAGACTCAATTTTACCTCGCTCTGGGAAAACGGTGCTTAATGCATGTGCGTAAAGTGTAGTTCCAGATTAGTCTGTGTTGTGCATGGAATGTTCGTTCAAAGAAAGGAAAGTATCGTCTGTGATTAGCCTCTGCTGACTGCACAGGCTATTCTTGAAAGACGCGTTGCGCACATGCATTAAACCCTGTTTTCCCAAGTTGCGCTTTTAAAATCTCTTATTTCATTGTGACACATTTAAGTACATAGCGGAGGATGATCATAACCCTCAGTATGATCGCACTTATGTTAATCTGAACGGTCCTGGACCATCAATTTCGGAAACGCAACAATTAAACCCCAAACTTAAGCTGAAGAGCTCGATTGTCTTCCAAATATTCCCTGAAAACAGACCTATTGTACATTGATCCTATTTGAAAATCTTGTCAACAGTTTAGGCCATCCTGTTTCGTCGAACGGATTTCCGTTTAC
Organism: Dreissena polymorpha; assembly: GCF_020536995.1. Classification (NCBI taxonomy): domain Eukaryota; kingdom Metazoa; phylum Mollusca; class Bivalvia; order Myida; family Dreissenidae; genus Dreissena; species Dreissena polymorpha. The sequence goes on from NC_068362.1 coordinate 54,499,471, forward strand.
GAGACTGAGAAATACAAATTAGGCGATGATTAAAACAAAGGTCTTTGTTACATTGTGTGCTTGTATGATTATTTGCGTACAACGGCCTGACTATTTGCAACTAATTATCCGGGGCGAACCAGCTGCGTTATTCGTAGATTTAATATTGACCTAGAGGCTATCGGATCCTGTCACTATAAGAACGTACTCGGTAGCAGTGCAGTAAGAAGGGTTATGCGTTTTGACATCATGGTCAAAGAAATCCTGTATGATTTCATTTAACCCATTTATGCCTAGTGGACTCTCACATTCTTCTAAATTGGATCAATTTATTTCCAAAATTAGGGATGTCTAGTATATTTATTTCTATATTTAGAATATTTTTACAGAAATTATTTTAAGCAAACAGCGCAGACCCTGATGAGACGCCGCATCATGTGGCATCTCATCTGGGTCTACGCTGTTTGCCTTTTTTCTAAACGCTAGGCATAAATGGGTTAAGCATTTTTTTTTATTAAAAATTAAGCATCGTCCTTTTCATCGCCAATACAATAACATACGGCCAATAACAATCATCAAAATCATCACGATAATTATCATCATCAGCACCAGAAGCGGCAACATCATCATCATCACTATAATACTCAACCCCAGAGTTTTCACTAGTGTAATCATAATGAGCAGTATCAACACTTCAGTATTATTATTATTTTGTTATAATATATTATAATCTACTTTTGGTAAATGCATTTAATTAAGTAATTAAAAATGATGATTATGGTCTGAGTATAATAAACTCATTGAATAACATTATACATAGAATGCGTTTCATAGGTAATACGTCAATTTGCAAACAATTCTGCGTTGTCACGTGATTAAATGATATTAAAGCTGTCTTCACTTTAGTAGCATCATAGAATCGACGTTGTAAGAGTTAATATCATCATCTTTATACAATCTCGGATGTTAGATGCCATTAGGGTGAATGGTCAGTTTCTTATTGAAAACCAATCATACACGAGTTTCTTACCACACATCGTGTAATAAATTACGAGTAAAAATATTATAAGTACCAAACTAATCGGCGAGGTCTTGAACACGAAGAACACTTAACCCATTTATGCCCAGAGGACTCTCCCATCCTTCTAAATTGGATCAATTGATTTCCAAAATTAAGGGTGTCTGGTTTATTTATTTCTATTTTAAGAATATTTATAACAGAATTTTGTTTAAGCAAACAGTGTAGACCCAGATGAGACGCCGCATCATGCGGCGTCTCATCTGGGTCTACGCTGTTTGCAATGTCCTTTTTTCAGGACGCTAGGCATGAATGGGTAATTAATAATACATCATTTATAAACTTTGACTCTTGAGATCCATAATAAGTATTTAAGTACAAACACTTATTTCAATTGAATTAGATGTATCACATCTGAGTTTTAACTGGGAAGAAAAAACTCGAGGATATTGAACCAATAACACGGCCTTGAATGTTATATATTGTGGTTATGATGGCTGCAGTTCAACTTAAGTGGAACTATATGTCAGATTAAGTGGTATATACTACATAAGTTACAACAGCAAGTACCTTTTCTAAGCTCCCTTTACCGATATTAATTTCGCAGCGGATAAAGGACATTTAACTCCGTTTGCAAAATGTTTTCAGATATGTTTACAAAATGAAATTTTGAAGAAATATGACACCTTTCTTACTACAATACAAAAACAAAACCCCATTGAAATGGGTAAAATACTGACGATCCGTAACTGAAAATAGGACAGTTTCTGTGCATAACTATCGACTGTACTTTTTACGTAGTGTACTAGGTATAAAGTAGGTCAGACGATACAATCTCGTGCTAGTTCACTATTTAATCAAGACCGTCTATGCTAACAGTATAAATAAAAATAGATAAGCTCATTAAAAGACTTCTTGAGTAAAGAAAAAACACATTCACAGATAGCCAACAAGTATATGTCACTATTTTTGTAAGCATAAGTTAAATACAACAATATGTGTCTCGTTTTCGCAAAACATGGCTTAATGCATGTGCATATAGTCTCATGCCAGATTAGCCTTTGCAGTCCGTAAAACAAGAATGACACTCTCCTCTTTTATTGAATTTTTTCGTTTAACGGAAGTCTCATCTAAAAGAAAACCTTGTCTTGGTGGAAAGTGTCACAAATTATCCCGAGCGCACTGAACAGTCTAATCAGGGTCGACACTTTGTTCGCGTGCATTAAATCCAGCTTTCCTAAAATGAGGCTTATATTTTTCGGAACGAGTCCGAAAATGCAGACGAGATACATAATCGTCTTCCTTTTAGATGATTTTTTGTAACATACAAATACAAAACAACAGACACACATCGAGAAGTTGGCAGCATTTTTTTAAAATTATAATCATTAATTTACCCGTTCAAAGCTATTGTTATGAATCACATAAAAATAAACAATAACGATGATACATGCCATTAATTGTCCTAACTAATTATATGTAAAACATCAGTAATGACATTTTGCTGTTTTAAGGACCCTTTCTGTCTCCATTTCCTAAACTGTTGCATGAGGTGTAGTTATCTACAATACGTAAAAGGGGCTCTAGAGAGATTAGGCGCATGCCAAAAGTTAAAAAGATTATGCCTAGCGTCTAGAAAAAAGGCCTTGGCAAACAGCGTAGACCCAGATGAGACGCCGCATGATGCGGCGTCTCATCTGGGTCTGCGCTGTTTGCTTAAAGGAATTTCTGTAAGAAATTTTCTAAACATAGAAATACATATACTAGACACCCCTAATTTAGGAAATAAATTGATCCAATTTAGAAGGATGGGAGAGTCCACTAGGCACAAATGGGTTAATTCAGCGAGAAAACAACAGATGCATGTACTTACAAAGAAGTAGAAATGTATACAAACCACTGTCAATTCTCACGAACTGTGACTAAAATGGGGCTTTTGAACATTGAAGTAGTTTATCCAGCTCGAGTAGTACACTTTCAAGGGGGAACATCTTAAATGTCTTAAATGTGTTTTTCAACTGTCCACTTACGATCGTCAAAGCCACTATAAGCTTATTTTCCTGCTTTTCACTGATATTTACTATACTACTTATTTAATTTTTTGTCATTCTGGCACAGATTCAAGTCGCGCTTTAGAAATTCATTTGAAGAGAACAAATAAATATTTATATAGCTATAATATGAGTATGTTTTGAAGTTTTCTGCAGACACGTCAACTACATAAAAGCAATAATTATATTATACTTATATATCATGAAAAATAATGTTGTAAATACGCGTGCATTTTCAACGCTTCAATCATCTTGTTGTTTTGTTACATATGACCTTTGTCTTGATAAATCATCTAAAAACGGTTAAACGATATTTAACGATTTTCGTTTAAATATTTAATCGTTTTATTATCTTCAGCGCCTGCGTACCTTTTTTTAAACTTGTTTGTTCTCGTAACTGAACGAACATATTTTTACGTGCGTAACAAAAGTTGTTATATATTGAAGTAAATTTTCTGTTCAATGTAGCCCACTGTTTCTTTAACACCGCTCTGGTGGAGAAACAAAATCAAAGGTTGGTCCGTCCAACTCCGTTCTAAGCAGAGAATGGTAAACTATAAACAATAGCCATTCTAATCGGCTTTCGACGTGGAATTAATATGTTCTATCATTAGTATAAATATGAGCGCGTGCCCCTGATAAGCCATGATAGCGGTACATGAAAAGATTGCAGGTCAGAACAGAATACATTTTTCTTAGAAGTGGTTTACATCAAGTACAAAAATATGCTACGGCATGGGAATCAAATGACTTTGACCACTGACAAATTATTGTGTGGTAGGGACATTGTTAACCATTGTATGCATAGAACCTAATGTCGAATAATGTTTATTAAAGAGTAATAAAGAGTAATGAGCTGATATCAGATTTTGCCCAAAACTGGAAAGTTATTTTTTTGAAAAAAGAATTACGTTTATAACATGAAATTTTTACAAGATATTGTTAAGACGCGTTTATAATAGCTAAAAAGGACGCATAACTCATGAGTGTTTGATGAGTGGACGTTAACAGGATATTATTAGTGTCCTTGCAGTAGCCAGTGTACAATACCATTTTATGAATTTAATAAAAAAAAAATTAACAAAAAAAAATGTTCATAGACTAATAAATCACTTAATATATTATGTACCTTTTTTCAAATGAAAGAAATTTAAAAAAAAAAAGGCATTTCAAAGGAAAAGAAAATGAAAGCGTTAAAATTTTAACAATTATATATTTATTGTGCGAGACCCACTTTGAACAAACACAAAATTCAAAATGTTTATGTAATAAGAACGAATTGTTTTATAAGGTAACTAAATGACCACCATGGTTTTTGGAAGCTTTTCTACATCACGATAAAATTTATGACTGTTACACGAAGGACATACTAGTAATTGAAAGGACTAAACATGTTACTGGAAGGACTAGAAACTTATAAATTGTGGATTTTTTATTATTTCATAACGTGAAACATGTGAACTAACAATGAAACATAGGTTCAGAACACAAATACACCAATAAACATACCATATGATTTTTTTATCATGGCATATGTCTAGCTGACGAAAAATATACATTTAGTGTTATTGGAGGGACATCTTCATTACTGGAAGAAAACTGGTTGCAATAAAAGGTTGTATAAGTAAGTTGAAATTGGTTTTAGTGCACCCTTTAACTCTTAAACAACAAAGCCAACAATACATATTAAAACACTCCTAAAACATTTTACAACCTTAATACAAAGCATCGAATAATACGTCTTAAGTCTTTGGAAGGACAACCTTTCATAACTTAAAAAACATATAAACTGCCAAATACAATTACACATTCAGGAAAAACAAACAAACAAAAAACATGTAAACAGCATTTCAATTAGAGAGCATTTGTCTAATACCTTAAACAAATGATAATATAATAACATTGGTGTGGTGATTATTTTATACATTTGTGTAATTGTGTTATTTTAAGGACATTATAAATGAAACCTATTTGGAAGAGTAACTTCTGGTCAGGGAATTAACCTCCTGCAAATACCTGTCTTGCAAAATGAAATACGCGGAAGTTATGTCACCACCATATCTAATGATGTTATCTGCTTGTCTTTTTACTGCGCCCCCAATGGCATCAGGGACACCCTTCCCATGTCCACTTTCAAAAAATGACCATAAAATATCCCGGAATCCATAAGAATTTCCCTGGACAGAGGCGAGATAAAAAATTCTTTTTGACGGTATTGAGTAACAGGTCCATCACTGAAGATTTCAATTAATTTTCAATACGTCTGGGTATTTCTGTCTAATGTTTGTAAGTATAGGTCTTAAGTGTGCCCAAACAGCTTTAGGCCCATGTACAAGTGAGTCACTTACTGTGCAAAAGGTTACAGGATTTTCATTTTTTAAGTGTGCTACACCTGTGTGTAAGCTAAGCTGTTTTTTTGAAGCGCCAAAATGAACACTTTGAATCTCAGAAGTATATCCGCACACATAATTCTCAGAAAAGTCAACATGTATTATGCATTCATCTTATTTAATGGTATCTTTCCTCTTTGCAAAATACTCATATTGATTATAAACTCTGAATATGTGTTTTGAGTACCATTTCAACTGATCTTCAAATTTTTCAAACAATGTTACCACCGTTCCAGCCTGAGCTTCTTTCACGGTAAAAGTTTTTGTCTTTTCTGTAGATATTTTACCTTTCTTAATTGTTCTGACTTCCTTTTTGGTTTTCCACTCGAACCAAGTGACATCTTCTTCGAAAACATCTTTGTTGCCATTCAGTATGTTTTCTCTGCATGACTCGCATTCACCATACATACATTCTTTTTTAGCCCTGTCGCACACTACTTCACAAATAAGAGTGTTCATATCATCAGAAGCAATTGCCTTTGTTCGTCTCAAAACTTCTGCCATCATTTCAGAGTAATTGCATGTTTTACACAGGCATGTGTTTCTATCACTTATTCCAGGAAACACTACATAAAATAGGCGCATTCTACAAAATGATGTGTAACTGATTTTTGTTTTTCCGTCGGCTAAGAATTTCATGTATAATGTTTTCAAATTCTGCAGTAGGACTCTTCGTTGCTTTCGTTTCTTTTTTAGCGTTTTAGTTAGTCGTTTCCCAGCTATTAATCTTGTGTTGTCATTTCTATTGTAAAATGCATGCACTTTCTCACTTATTCTTTTTGTTAGTGTTTGAAATTTTGGTCGTATTTTCTTCGGACTTGTGTATCCTACATGTCTGTATGTTTCGGTTTTTATATTATATTTTTTAAGAGTTTGATTGCAAAGGAATTTGGTAAAATCTGCTTTGTCCTTTTTCTTTTCTCCAGGTTCTTCGAATTGCTTCCATGATAACTTCACATTTGAAAAGTGATCTCTTTGCGTCCTTTGATGACAAATGACGTAACAACTTTCGTGTTCTCTTTTTGGGTGTATCAGGAGTAAGTTTGCTGCATTCTTCAGTTTTTCTATACAACCTTTTCTTGAACATTGCTACTTTCTTCTGCAAATTGCTGACCTCAGGTTCTAATTTTCTTTTGTCACGATACACCTTTGCTTCTTCGCGACGCTTTCTTTTAATTGAGCTTTTGTTTCGAATACTTTGTCTCTCATCTGAACTAGATACCGGGGTTTGAATATTGTCAAATATGTTTCGGGTTTCTCTTTCTCTAGCTCTGTCTTTCCGTTTCTGAATGCGCCATCGCTTCCTTATTGGCCGCTTTTCTCTTTCGGCTAATTGTTCTACTGGCTTTCTTTTACCACTGTTGCATTCTTGTTTGTATCTTTCTCTTCCTTTCATAAGATATTTCTCTCTTTCAGCTGGTACTGCATCTCTTTTTGCACGGAATCTTCGTTGCCTCTCGGCGTTTGACAAAGCCATGGCTTGAAACAGAAACTTTTTGTGAATATTCCTTTCTACATGTGTATTATTGTAACAAATGAATATTTTATGGACCAGACACAAAAATAAAGGCTCAAGTATTTGAGCTTGAAGTATGACCTTGACCTAAAACCACTCATACTGATTAATGCCTTACACATCATCTCAATGACCTAAACATTTTACCTACGTTGCATGGAAATCGTACACAAATTTGAACAAATATACATATCGATGATACGAGATATTTTATCTGCGCATTATTTGTTCTCACAGTAACACATTTTTAAGATTGATTGAATATATACTTAGCCTCTGGTCATATAAATGTATATCTTGTTTCGATGGTCATATAAATGTATATCTTGTTTTTATGTTTTATATACGTATTCATAAACATCCTTTACATTAAATTTATTTGTAAACAGACATGTACAAATTTCATCTTAAATATTCAGTTATTTAGTTAAAAACATTATATTACTATAATTATTATCATTAATGACAATGGGGCTGCAAATGTTGGTTACCTATATGTTTTTATAGTACAACGTGTATATGATTTTGAGTAAGATTTCTAGTAAAATTGATTGTTTTCACAGTAATGAACATTATACTCTATAACAGTAAAAATCGTTAAAAATCGTTAAATCGTCACATTTATTGCCACAACTACGGTCATATTAAGAGAAAATACATTATACATTAATATCTGGAACTTTTCATATTCAAGTATGATAACAGAACTCGTTTAAAACATAATATGGTGTGCCATGTCCTTTCAGTTACAGTATTTGTACTTACATTAACGCTTTGGGTCGTTATTGTAAGGAAGTTACTGCAAGGACTCATTCTGTTCAATTTTGCATCGTGTTTACACAAAAAGCAAAGGGAGGTAAATTTTCACCATGTGACACAGACGAGATGTATGTTTGCTATTAAGGGAATTATAAAAAAGGAGAATATTTTTTGATGGACTAGTTGAGAATGCGTTACATGAAAGGACACATTTCAGAATCACACTCTCTACTGCTTACCAGTTTTAGCTGTCTTTTATTCCTGGCGCAAAATACACACATGTTGCGTTCCTGCAGCCATGTTTAAAATGTTGTACCTTCTTTTGAAGAGCTCACTGTTGCTTTGTACCCACAGGAAAATTATCTACCCACATAATTGTTACTGTAAGGACACTTTGGTGAAGGATGCAGGAGACAATTTTTAAAATTATATAACGAGAATATATAATTCTTACTGACTAAATATTTATACAAATTGACTGTTTTAAATATCATACTTTGTGTTTATGGATAAAAAATTATTATGAATAAAATACAGATGTGTGTAATTAAATGTTAAAGTTTGAATTTGAATTAAGGGACATGTAAAAACACCCATTTTACGAATTTGTGATGTGCCCAAATGTCAAAATACTCAAATTTTAACACAAACGGCTCTCAGGTTTAGACCAAAATTGACCAAGTAACAATAATTTCTCAAACAATTATTTTGTATTAGTTTGCTCTTACTTAAACATTGAAGGGAACGCTTTTTGGGCGAAAATTTATATTGACTCTAATATTGAAGAGTGTTTTCACATAAAGTCTATTGACGGTTTTGATTTTAAACGTCACGCATTTTGTGCAATATTAAAATTCTGTTTTAGTTTCGTATTTTTTTTAATTTTATTATGTTTCTAAACTTTTGACTGAAACAAATTTAGGCAGAGTGTTCGGTTATGCAAGTATATAACTCGTGCATTAAATGGCGTAAGCACGGCCTTTTTGCATATATACATACAAAAATCCTTGTTGTGTCAGCGTTTTAAGGATTAGAAACAATAACAATAACACAATAACGCATGAAAACACATTTATAAAATCTACATTCGAAAAATTACAGACATTTGACAAAAAGCAACTATGCAAATAATTATGTTTATATTGTAATTTATCAGAACACATTGGGAGCATGTAGCATAAATTCAGCGTCTATATTTTTTTCGCAAAAATGTTAAAAATAAATAAATAAATATTTATTATTTATTCAAATAAAAACTTTGGTAATTAAGAATTTTGTGCGCTTTTGTAAAGTGCTTGATTTTCCATCCCACGTGGAATCACTGATTACTCAGATATACTTTGTTATTGGTTTGCCGTCGTTCGGGTTTTCCCGTTATTTTTATTTAGTATTGTTAAAACAATGGAAACAAAAGAGTCAACCGAGTAAAATAAGAGACTCGTTTTAAGTTCTTCCGCAAATAAACACTTACAAAACACGCTGGTTTAAGACATCCTGGTTAAACATTCGAAAACAATTAAACTACAAAGTTCCGTTAGTTTGAAGTGTTTGAATCGTCGAAAATGTTTCTTTTTCAACGCGTGTGCAGGCCTACTTAAAATCGTAAGTGGACTTTTAGCAAATACTTAATTTTAAATCACAATTTTGACAAAGAATATATAAACATGGTACGCAATCTCTATGGTTTTGCGAGATATTCGCGCTGCTTCTACGCTTTCAGGTTTCGGTGCTAAGCAACGCCCCTGCGTTTCCATTGGTTGATTGAACTCGCGGCGAAGTGAGGCGGAGTTTAACATTGTTCCGGGTTGGACGGAATTGGCTGAACAGATTATGGGTGATGGTTTAAACACCACTCTCCTTATGTTTAAACACTAACAATTTATGAGTTTCACACAAACGACGTTGCTTAAGTCTTAAGTGCTTACCACTTTTGCAAATCTTCAAAGTTATATACGCTCTCGGTTATGTAGTAGAGATATAGGCATTTACTGAGATTTTCAAGATTCGCATCTCTTTGAAAGCACTATGTATTCGAATCACAGTTGTTCAACACCGTTCTTAGTTAAGGACATCTTGACTTGGACCGAACAGCAGCAGCAAGCGGCGCATTATGGAATGGATTTTAATAGTTTCCATATGAACAATGGAGGTTACTATGGATACGAGAGCTCGCGACTCGCAGACCAGATCGGACAACCGATGTCGCCTATGATGGGAGGGGGCAGTGCGGCACCCCCGGGAAACCTCGGCGGAAATTCGTGTCTCTATAGCAATAACGTCAATACGTCACCTTCCATGCAGCCGACGTACACGAATCTCACGTGCAGCCCCAATGTGTCCACAATGTCGTCACTGACGTCCGGAATGCACGCCTCCTCGGGAATGCATCTACCCACGCACATCGCCTCCATGTCGCCCAAACACGAAGGGTACGACTCCCGCACCGGGATCCCCACCCCCGGGTCCGATCATGAGGATATCCACGGGCCGTCCCACCCCATGTCCCATGGGCAGTCCTCTCAGGGAATGGACGACGGGACGGGGATGAGTTCCAACCAACAGCCAAACCTTCAACCACCTCATTTAATTAAAGAGGAAACATCGGACGAGCATTTGCTCGATAAAGGTAATTTTTATTTACAACTGTTAATTTTCCGTTTTAATTAAATTAAATTAATTAAATTGTAGGCCCGTTGGTTAGTAGCAATTTTCTCAAACGGATATGCATGTACGCTTGAATAAAAAACTTCCTCATGTATTCTGTGTCCTAGACAATTTATGATAATCTGTGGGAAAGCTTCTGGTTTATTTAGGACTCACTCAAGAATTCAGCTAGTAAGACTAACCTGTGCGTTTTCAAAAGTTGCTAAATCGATAAATGAAACATATTTAGAAATTAAACAAATAAACTAAATCGATATTGCAAAACTAACAAACGATATGAACTTTTATGAATGTTTTTTTTTCGAACTTGGAGAGAAAAACCCCACTACATAATCTGATACATAGAATTTTAAATAGAATATCGTTAATCAAATACACCAATAAACTTAATGACGTCACATCGCACGTACATCTGTTGCACGTGCAATCGTGGTGTTCCATGGTCCCGCGATGCACGAGTTTAAACAATTGATCTGTTGATATTTCCTCTAAGTGCCACTCTTCAAACGCTCTTACCGGCAGATTAGATTTAGAAAAGGTAAGCTGATAAATAGATATGTGCTATTGATACGGCCAACCTATTGTGAGTACTTTAGACTTAAGATGAATACTTAAATATTATAAAGTAGAGTGTTTCCTAAAACCCGAATTATTTTCTAACTAGACACTTGGAATAATGGTGCGTGCTGGTATACGGTTAAGTCGCGTCGCTTATATATTAAAAGAGACGTATTGCACACTTTCGCTGATGTTTCGGACTTATTGTTATTAACGTTGGATTACTCTGAACCTGTGGACAAATGGAATTAAATAAAAATAAAATAAAAAATAACTTAAAATCTTACATACCAACCAAAGTTATAATAGTGTGTAAAGTTTTTATTAAATAAAGGAAGTAACAAGCATTGTGAATTTTTGCTCAAACGATTTATTAATTAATTATTATTCAGCAGTTTAACTTAAGCTAAATTGGCATAATTTTAAAAAGATTTGGTCAAAACATAAACGCATCTGTAAGAGGAACAATAATTCAGACATTATTTGCAACTTCAAAATATACACATAAACAACAAGAATTACATTCGTATATGCGCTTAATAGTTTGCAGTCGCACGTAGGTCCTGTGAACAAGGTTCGCTATCGACGGTCGAGGTATTTAGTAACACAACGCCGGGCCATCTGGCAAGCCCGGGTGCCTGATAACTCCCGGGTCGGACAACCAGAGAGCCAGTATTTACACTTTCCGGCGCGTAGCTGTCTCCTAGTTACATTCCGCGCAGTGGGTCTGGACGAAACTTGTTTTCTTTTTGTAAAGCGTGTTCTGATTAAATCGTATATCTGCTGTGAACGATCACAATTCACGAAATATTTCTTTAAAAAAAAGGGAACAGTTTAAAATCCAGTCTTACACGTATTCTTGTATCTTAAAAATTTAAGTCGCTGGCTAGTTTAAGACAACTAAAGCTTTGCATTACTTTGTACGGTATGAAAAATTATAAAATAATTATAGAACAGTTTGAATGTGTCGTTGTATTTCGGCGGTTATCATGTGTATACATGTAATTCTTAATTCACAATACAAAATACGTTTAAGTCGTGGCATATTTAAGTACATGTATATGGATCTCAACTATAAATGAATTAATATAGTAATAAATCCAATCAGAATGCGTTGCTGGGGTAGATTTTGTTTGAAACGTTTGAGTTAATTTGGCAGAAAATCGTTCACATTCTTGGATTATTGAATAAGAAAACAATGTCATGGAAAATACTGCCTTTAAAGTCGATCATATGCATAGAAATAGTTATAAAATAAGTTTTTCAATGGCTCTCTATACTATATCTATTGGCACGCCTTTTTTAGGAGATTGCATGTTATTATAAATAATATTGGAACGTTAACCGAAATACCATACGCATATCTAATAAAGCAGTGTAGGAGAATTTTTGCATAAAGTCGTGTTTGGTTTTTCTCAAAATAACATGATCTATATATATTCATAAACATTCCGTACAAATGTTTATTTTTTTTTATCGAGACAAGCATTTAACAGCCAATAACTTTCAGATAAAAGAAATCATTGTCCACATATTTTGCCATATCCTCCGCCATTATGTCCACGAATCATTTCGTACCAGAATGGCTCAGAGACAATGTAACAGTTCCTGGGGAAATAGTCGCCGAGTCGCGCCCAACAATGATATATTGTCCCTTGTTTCTGAAAACAACAGTGGGTGTTCATAAGTACACGCAACGTGCATCTTGTTGGACAACATTACTGTCTGTGGGAAAATGTGCTGTCCGGAAATAAAATTCGCGCATAAAAGACACAATGACCCGTTAATATGAACAAACAAAGACACATGCGGTACATACGATATAAAATATGAAGATGACAATGATCAGAAATATAGCCCATGGTTTCATATTTCTGTGTTTAAAAATATATAATCGATGCCATTATACACGTATGTACAACCATGAACACCGCGACAATAAGCATCATCTTCGTTGTGATTCTTCATAATAAATTCACTATCCTCGTTGCTATCTTCGTTGCTATGTCTGACACGTGCAAATCAGCATCCTTTGCATTATAATAAGTGTCATCATCCTCAAAAAGCATCACAAGCATTAATATTATTATTATTATCATCACACTTTTTGGGATAATAATAAGTATCGTCTAAAGTCATTGCCATTATCCTCATTTCTATCACTTATTATTCCCTCGTCCTCATCATTTTCATTATCAGCTGCCGCATCAGCATCATCATTATTTATCATCACAATCCTTATTTTCATACGTATTATCGACAAAATAATCAACATCATCGTCATAATCATCACAATTAGTACCATCTTCCTTAAAAAATTCCACAACAAACGTGTAATTATCATCACCCTAGTTCTAATTAAATGAATTAACTTCAATCTCATACTAAAGTGTTATTAGTATACGCTTAATTTCTCAATGCCATTTATTTAAAACAAACCTTGCAAACATCTAATCTATGCAGGCAAGAAAAAAAGGTATGAAAGGCCAAGTTATTATCAAAATGCCAAAGATTGTGTTTTGCCTGTCTTTTTCTAACCGCTAAGTTATACGTTCGCAAACTTTCTAGCAACCGCGAGCTACAATCTGATATAAGCGGAGACCTGTTTTTATGAATTATGTCTACATGGTTCAAAGGTTACCACAAAGGACAATACAGAAATATTCTAAATATAGAAATAAATATACTTGACATCCCTAATTTTGGAAATAAATTGATCCAATTAGAAGGATGGGAGAGTCCACTAGGCATAAATGGGTTAATATGGGTTGACTAGCTTACGTTGTTCTGGTAATTTTCATTGCTTCGAGTCAAAAGCTATCAGTATGTCAAATGGAGATTACAGACTGTATTGGGCGGAAATAATAGCCATTTATTTTCAAACGGTTAGTAACATGAACCTATGCAAACTGTATTCGGTTGATTTGATATTTCTACTTTAACCCATTTATGCTTAGTGGACTCTCCCATCCATCTAAATTGAATCAATTTATTTCCAAATTAGGGATGTCTAGTATATTTATTTCTATATTTAGAATATTTCTTACAGAAATTCCTTTAAGAAAACAGCGTAGACCCAGATGAGACGCCGCATCATTCGGCGTCTCATCTGGGTCTACGCTCTTTGCCATGGCCTTTTATCTAGACGCTAGGCAAAATTGGCCATTTCACTATATCAATTTTATATTAAGTAAGAAATATATTAAAAAATATATTTTCAAATTTGTTAAAGATTTAATTACGTTTCTTTTTTTTTAATCATTGACATAAAGTTGTAAGAAAAACTGAATACTTAATAGATTGTGTGTTTCGCATATTCACGGAAATGGCAGCATTGTTTTCCACGCCGGAAAAATGATGAAATTGTCAAATTATAACTCTAAATTAAAACAAACATTTCTGCTATAAACAATATTTTGAGATTTCAAGAAACGGACTCGACATTTCTATGGAATTAACCGTTTAGAATCCGCTGTGCAAACCCAGAAATTAATACGTGGTCTCACTGTTTCTAATTATGATCCGGAACCAGAAAGGGAATCCCTGTCGCGAAAATATGTTACAGTGTGCGAACCGGCGGTGATTATGGGGTCACAACGCTATAAATACTCGTAAATATTGCTAGGGTTCCGCGCGGATCAGTCTAAAACGTGGGTCTCAATTTACGTTTATTAGGGATAATCACGTTATTAACGTCATGTCCGTGTTTTACGTTTATTATAACTTTATGGGATGAACCCTCATTAATACGGACGTAAAGTTATAGTTGGCGCGTTTCAGACGGAAAATATTTGGCTCTCTATAGTGTGTCGCGAATCTGCTGATACATTAGGAAATGTGTCCGGTTTGTTCATGTTTTTCATTTATAACTTGTCTGCGATAAGGAAAATTGTCGCTTCAATTGCGATTTTGTCATATTGCCAACTTGTTCTCAACTCACAGCAAGAACCTTTTCTTGCGTCACATTTTGAAACCCAGAGCGCGCAAATCATCGTCCCAGATTAGCCTGTGCAGTTCGCTCACGAAATAAGCCCGGTCTTCCCTGAATGCGACTCATCATTTTATGGCAAAGAGATTCCAGATCATACCTTCGAATCTACAATTGATCTCTATCACATAGAATGAATGTTAAAGTTTTCACGCAAATATACTTTTTTAGAATTGTTATATGTAATTGATCAACGGGGAATCACGATTCCAACAAACTCTCTAGAGAGCCACGGGATGTGTTATTTTAATATGCAACATGCTTCATGATCAATAAGCTAAACTTCTGATTATCACCTTCGATTGAAAAAAATAATATGAGACGCGTTCTGAGAAAACTGGGCATAATGCATGTGCGTAAAGTGTCGTCACTTTCAGGGACGACACTTTCCGCCTTAATTGGATATTTGCTAATATGATACTTCATTTGAACAAAAAAATGTCTTAAAACGGAAAGTGTCGTCCCTTATTAGCTTGTGCACATTGCACAGGCTAATATGGGACGACACTTTACGCACATGCATTTACACCCGGTTTCTCAGAACGCGTCTAATATATTCTTGTCAACTAAATGTTTGACACCTATGCGTACATTTGGTAGCATCCATTTCTCTTCGATATTTTAATTTTCTGATGTTGTTTTTTAAACTAATCTATTTACGTCATCTCCACGTATTTATCAAAATCTCTGTGTTATCCAATGTTCTGTGCTAATACAAATTTGATTCGGGTTTGTACATTTAAGACTGACTCCCCTTCAAGAATTTATTGTATAATACCGCAGAATTTCCGCAATATTTTGTCTCATGATTTGATATCGACGGAAATATAACATATAGCCAGACTGATTTAAATCTCAACGAAATATGCAAAAGATTGAAGATCTTAATTGCAATTTTAATTGCCTTTGCCGGATGATTTTAGATATGATATTTATACTTTTGTCCTAATTGCCGTATTCAAATGAGCTTTATATTAAATTTTATGGATTTATTTGACGTTTTATCACAACTTCTTCTCAAGGTGTTGGCAAGTCAAGATTGTATTAGCCGCGCAAACATTCGTGACAAGCTCTTAACCCATTTATGCCTAGCGTCTAGTAAAAAGGCATTGGCAAACATGATGCGGCGTCTCATCAGGGTCTGCGCTGTTTGCTTAAAGGAATTTCTGCAAGAAATATTCTAAATATAGAAATAAATATACTAGACATCCCTAATTTTGGAAATAAATTGATCCAATTTAGAAGGATGGGAGAGTCCACTAGGCATAAATGGGTTAAGAACCAGATTTTTTGCGCCGTTTTAGTGCAACAGTTGAAAGGCGTTCACTATTATGATTTGCGGATAAAGCGGGCAACACAATCGGAACAGTTTGTATGACCTGTCGAAAAAGTAAAATAGAAAAAAGTATATATTATAGGAAATAACAAAACCTTTTTCATTTAAAAAGAATACTTCTAGTTCGAAGCGATACATGACTAACAAACATGGCTTCAGGTTTGTTTGTTACAGTGCGTAAAGTGTCGTCCCAGATTAGCCTGTGCAGTCCTCACAGGCTAATCACGGACGACACTTTTTACCTAAATTAGACTTTTGTTAAGAAGAGACTCTCTTGAAACGTAAAATATCACAAAAGCAGAAAGTGTCGTCCCTGTCCGCACAGGCTAATCTGAGACGGCACATTTTGCACATGCATTTAATCCCCTTTTCACAGATCAGGACTCAACTATCAGAAGATTGAAAGGGGAGCCTTTCGTTTGAATACAATTAAGATTCTTAATAACGGTACAGGCACACAGTTGGGTTAGTAAAGTACATAAACATATAGTTGGAAATAACCATTTCCATTGGACTAGAATTTTTAATGACAAAAGTATGTCTTGAAATCTGTTATAAGTGAGATGGACCTTAACTTAATTGTTAATCCTATAAGACACTCAGTGGCCATTGAACCGATCACTTAATGATTGAGAATCTTAATTGAACATTCATCGAGTGTGTATTCTTCATCTTTAATTGCACAAGATTTTAAATTGAAGTGTTTTTTTTTATCGATGCAACGTAGTACATAACAGTTTATATTGGTTGGAAGTTTATAAAAGGCTTTATTGTGATTGTTTAGAGCAAATTAAGTGAAGTGGTTAAAATTTCACACGTTTAAATGGTAATAAGCGAGAACGTGAACAAAAGACAAAGGGCCTATGTGCATAACAGAACAGAACAGAACAAATATTTTATTCACTTAAGCATATAACAGCTCATCGTGATCAATATAACCATTCATACATGCGTGAAAAAATACCGTAAATAAAGATAATAATAAATTACTCGTGAGAGTGTTGTGTGTTAATGTACACACTGAATTGAGTATTCATACTCAACTTTATATAAACAACAACAGAGGAAACAGCAAAAATACATAGATAAATTACATAATACACTGAAAATGTCAACAAAATTTGGCGTCAACAGATTAAAACACAGTATATTCATTTCATATCAAACGGTTAATAAATAACCATTATAAAAGTAGAGTTAAACAAAAATAACATTATTTCTTTTCTTAAAACATGTTAAACAGTAAATTGCTAAATTTCGAAGGGTACCTTTATTATTACTATTTAAGAGTTTCAAAAATTTATGCATACTTGGTCTTATTGAATAGTATTTTGATATATATTTTGATCTTTCTTCTAAATAAAATGGACATCTTAGTAAAAAGTGATATTCGTCTTCTAAATCGTTAAGATTACCTTAAGTACAAATTCTTTCATTTCTGATAATGTTATAATGTCTACCAGTTTCAATTAACAGATTATGTGACGATTGACGTATTTTAGCAATCATGTTTCTATGCTTTTTATTGTCAATGACATCTAAATACACAGATCTTTCAAATACAGGTTTAAGTTCCTTAAAAAAAAGAAATGGAGTGGATGAATCAACGTCATAACGTTATCGATTGCGTAAAGAAGTATCTATTTTTACCCCCTTTGATGCATATATTCGCAAGTAAAGGACAGCGATACTGAAACGATACCATTAAAAGATATCTAATAATATACTTATAAATTGCTCATCTGGTGTGTGGCTTCATTCAATTTTATGCCAACAGCTTATTTATTATTATTATTATTATTATTATTATTATTATTAATTATTATTATTATTATTATTATTATTATTATTATTATTATTATTATTTATTTTTTCTCTCGTTGGTTTTATATTTTTAATTTTATCAAATACACACATCTTAAAGATAAAGTAACAGAAACAATCAGAATGTGCAATACTATAATACAAAACTTTGTTTCCGTAACGTACCCGCCCACCGGCACGGATTGAATATATATCTCGAAAAAATTGCGCCGAGAACGCAGGGCGGCGATTCCGTGTAGATTTCCGACTATTATCTGCCGATTTCCTACTGCGATATAAGACTAAATAAAAGCCGTTTATCCCGATCTATCTTTTTAATGGTTGTAAACCCGATTAATTCACAACGGGGCTCGCCATCGGTATGGGAAGAGAAAATGGTGTGTGTATGAGGTAGCTGTCTGGTTCATGAAGATTCTTTTTAAATTCTTATTTCATTCATTGGATACGCCGATTATGTTTTATCTCGTCATATATGGTTGTTACTTTCTTCCCAACACTAGTAAAATGTAAGTCTATGAATTCATGGTCGATAAAAGATCAAAAGGACCTGTTTAAGGAAAGTTCTTTAGGGTAGATATTTTGAATATTCTGTGTAAAGAAAGAATGATCTCTGTTCGAACTGTCTCCATTACTTCTACGTATTACATAAAAACACTGAAATATGTTTGTTTTATTATAAGAAACTCTACTGCTTTTCTTTATGTCTGAGTGTACAACACACGCGATATTCGAACCAATTAGACGTTAAGGAAAGTTTTATCTCCGGATACAGATTTTGCCTTTGGTTTCCGGACTCCAAATCTAACGAAGGAAATCGTACTCGCGACCCGGTGAATAATTATCAGAGGGTGGTTTGTCTGTAAGACTTTCATATGACAGCCTGTCACATCGTCACCCACTTAAGTAACAGACACTCTATTGTCAATTATTTTTGGAAAAAATGCCATGGCTGGTTTTATCAATCTCCCCGACAGTCGCGGACAATACCGATTGATCCGGCTTTTAGCATGTCAGATTGTCGACTTGTTTATTTACCGGGTTTAGAAGAAATTAATCCGGGACTCGCGACACTTCATTATCTTTTGGTAAATAAATGGCGTCTGAAACTCTAAACAAATAAGAGGAACAACTGAGCAACTTCAAGACCTGTTCAGCGAATCTGAATATGAAGTGTTGACCTGTTTTTTTTTTTATAACCAAAATGTATCATTCCGCATGCCTTTTACCTCTCGTAGTTTCTAATTAAAAGTGTAAAGTGAAATACCATTATTTCTGGATTTTTGCAATAACTATTCACTGGCCAATGGCCCTTTAGGTTCGGTATTAAACATATAGAAATTAATAATTGCGTGTTATACTGGCTAATTTTTTAATATCTATTCCACAAGCAGAGTTCAAACAAAAGCATTTAATTCGAATAGAAAACGAACACGCTGTCTCATAAATCATCACATAATTATTCTTGGCTACCGGTTATTATTATGATTATTTAAAATAAAACCGATTTTCATTAGAAGTTTAAAAAGTATTGCCAATGTAAACCACATTATTATCACTCAAAAAAATAATATATTTTTTAATTTTACTAAAAAAATTTGATCTAAATAAATGTACCATTCCCCGACATTAATTTTACATCCAAATATTGAAGTACACTGAATATGGTTTTTCGTCATTGGCGCTGTATGCATACTTATATGGACTTAAACCGTTTTGTTTTCTTGATAGTTACAACGCATTTAATTTCTAGATAAATATGGGAATTTTCTTCATTGACGCAATCCAAACTTTAACTTAAAGAACATTAAAAAAGCATTCTATAATGCTTAGGTAGATTTTTGTGTAGCAGATTAATAGTTATATTAATTATTTTAATGAATTTATGAAAATATTTTACAAAATTTGATTTTTTTATCGTTATTGGTATCTCAGTGGAGCTTTTTACCTCGCACTTATTGCGAATAAATGTGGGCGTTTTATTAATATAATAATTAATAAAATATGTACGATAATAAATGCATATACGTGTAAGGTAGAAATCGCAGTAGAATTCAAATTATAGCCATAAAACTTATTTTTCTCACGATTTCTCAGTTGGTTAATATAACGAAACTGCGGTCGGCGAAATTTATCATCCACATTCATTTTCTAACGTTGATGGAATGATGAAAAATCATATCATATACGTAGCAACATGTTGTCGCGATCTTATCTTCACCGTATTCCAAATTTTTGGGTTACAGCGATACACGCGATAACGTGCTGTCTTTATTTCTTTTAATTTTCTGGTATTTTACAGAGCCTTTGAACTCTGTTGGATGTATGAAAATCGTAGAACAATGTCTCTGACGAAGGCGTTTTTATTTACGCAATGGTGTCAAAAAGGTTTGGTTGTAAAAGTCGCAAATTCAAATAAATTTGAAGTGAAGGTTGTTCCGATAAAATATGTATACGATGGAGTAAACGTTTAAAATACATTTTCTAATAAGAGAATTAAAAATTACGGATTTTTTTTCATAAGGGTTTTCATTTTTCTTGTCAGGAATTTGACCTTTGTTGAACAACATTTTAATTTTGAAAGTGCGTTAACGCACCAAATTTTTTAATTTAATAGATAGATCTAGTTTCCAGTACACATACCGTTTTGTAGTTCTGCACTTGAAAAGTACCTGCGAAATTAATTAGAAATAAACAAATAAAACGAAATTTTAATCAAGGCGAGTGTCTCTGACATATTGTTTTTGCTAATACACATGCGATAAACATCCGACACCAAAAAACAACCATTCATATGTATCAAGATATATGTATACATGTACTACCGGTCGTTAATAAACAAGAGAACATAAATTGCAATCCGGACATTCAAAGGAATTGATCCCTGCTTATGTTCTTTCTAGGACACACAGTAAAACACCAAACACAGATAATAAAATGCGCATGCTACTGACAGATCTTAAACTCACGATACTTCTTGAATCCCCAACATCAAAACAGGGGTTTGTTCGCGGCGGAACGGATCTAAATGTTCGTCGCTATCGTTTACAAATTATATTAATCTTAATGCGCCTAACTAGATGCTAGAGATAGTTGGGACCCACTGTGAGCGACGCAGGAACACTGGGTTTCAATCCACGCCTCGTTTGTTCGCGAGATCCGCAGAGATCTGACGAGATGTTGGTTATTAACGCGCAGACCTACCCCGCGTGGAGATATGCTTAGTATTTCATTAATTTACTTCTGAAAGTTGAGATTATATTCAACAATTTAAACAAAATATAAGATCGAAGCATCCAATACAATGTTGCTATGGTTTGTTTGTATACATGCACATTCCAGTTTGAAATTATACGATTGATATTAATATCATTATCACCATAATCATCATCAGCTTCTTCTTTGTCTTGTTTTTCTTTTTCTTCTTCTTCTTCTTCTTTTTCTTCTTCTTCTTCTTCTTCTTCTTCTTCTTCTACTACTTTTTCCTCTTCCTGTTCTCCATCATAATCTTCTTCCGCAGAACGTAAATTTCATTGCAACAACAAAAACAACAACAACAACAACAACAACAGCAGCAACAACAACAACAACTACTACTACTACCACTACTACTACTACTACTACTACTGCTACTACTACTACTACTACTACTACTACTACTACTACTACTACTACTACTACTACTACTACTACTACTACTACTACTACTACTACTACTACTACTACTACTACTACTACTATTTCTACGACTACTACTACTACTACTACTACTACTACTATTACTACTACTACTACTGCTACTACTACTACTTCTACTACTACTACTACTACTACTACTACTACTACTACTACTACTACTACTACTACTACTACTACTACTACTACTACTACTACTACTACTACTACTACTACTACTACTACCACCTATACTACTACTTCTACTACTACAACTACTACTACTGCTACTGCTACTACTACTACTACTACTACTACTACTACTACTACTACTACTACTACTACTACTACTACTACTACTACTACTACTACTACTACTACTACTACTACTACTAGTACTACTACTACTACCACGTCAACTACTACTACTACTACTACTACTACTACTTTTATGATTATGATTATTATTGTTATTATTGTTATTATTATTATTATAACAACAACAACAACAACAACAACAACAACAACACAAACAACAACAACGACAACAACTACTACTACTACATCTTCTATAATTATTATTATTATCATTATTACTTCTACTACTACTACCACTTCAACTACTACTACTACTACTACTACTACTACTTTTATGATGATGATTATTATTATTATTATTATTATTATTATTATTATTATTATTATTATTATTATTATTATTAGTATTAGTATTAGTATTAGTATTAGTATTATTATTATTATAACAACAACAATAACAACAGCAAAAAACAAAAACAATAACTATTTTTCTACTAATAATAATTTCGTTATTAAAAATAAAATGCAATATAATAATAATAATAATAATAATAATAATAATAATAATAATAATAATAATAATAATAAAAGAAAAAAATCAACGTGGTTGAAAATGTGCATTATATATTTGTCTGAATACAATAATAAATCTTTTTTATATTCTTCATTTCAATTGTTTTAATGAAAAAATAGAACATCGACGTAACGTGTATATGATATATTTGCAATCTATTTCATTTAATGGATAATGCCAACGATCGGGATTTTATCTGTTAACTTTATAGCCAGTATTAACACAACTATGTACACGGGTTAATTGTTGAGACTGTTCGGCTACATAGCTTTACCCTTCCCCACTCGGAAACAAAGTTAAGAGGGCTATGTGCAACCAGCATCAACCCGGAACAGCCTGCTTGTAACTCTTGGTCTGTTCAGGTTTATGCTGTTTGCTGTTCATTAGTATCTTAGAGTTGGAAATGAAGCCTTTAAAACTTGAATATAGTAAAAGGATTTAACTTAAATTGAACTTTTTAAGGGACTACAACTGCGTCAAAATACGTATCTAAGTGGTAAAGGGTTAAACGCGTATCTAAGTGGTAAAGGTTAAAATACGTATCTAAGTGGTGAAAGGTTAAATGAGCCGCGCTCTGTGTAACATAAAGAGTAAGAGAAGACGAAATGCCGCACACATGTAACTTCCTCGGCGGCATGAGGATAGCATCAAAGATCAAGGAGCAGTACCTAAGAAAATCCCGCGTGCCGTTTGCTCTTAATAAAGCGTGACGAAATATAACATCTTTGAGAGTCAAAATTTTCATAAGGTTGTTTGAACGTCGCTATCATGTCCCGCCTCAATAAAACCAGCGTTGTACGCCATTTGACGGGACTTTGGTAAATATGTGAGGGTCACGCAGTTCTCTTATTGTCCGTTGAGTGCAGTCATGATAAGGTTTCACATTGGGGACACACCTGGAATTGTTGTTGTTGATTGTTTGTGGGATGGGTTCGGGGTTGGTGGTGGTTAATTTAGAGATAAAATAGTGTTTAAAATATATTAATGTCCATTATTATATATAAGCTTGTAATACTACTTAATAGTAAAATAGATATAATTATGAATGCGTTACATCTGCTTTGATAGAAGTAAACGATAGATGAAATGAAAATATTTTCATTATTATGTATGTGCGTACAAGTCAGCATTATATTTTTACTTTAACTGTTTCGATTAAAGGCTTAACTAAAAATTAATGTTTGTTGCAATACATTTTCTTTAGGCAGTAAAGTAATGGTAATCAAGGACAAAACTTTTGCATGTGATATAGATTGTACTAACATTTGAATGAATAACTGATATCGACCGGCACTGTACAATGTTTGCACATGTTTGGTACAATTATTTAACATATACACACATCGTGAAAAATATATACCATAAACGACTGTTTAATGAGATAAATACGTACTTTAAATGTATTAGAATAATTAAAGTACATAAACACATACATATATATTGTTTTGTAAATATGTGAGACTATTGCACTTTAGAGTATCCTCACAAGTATGGTTTGCGGCTCAATATTTAATCTGACGGATACAAGAATACTTCGAGATATTCCCACCTCGTCATAAATCCATGCTTTTACGATCATATTGTTTTGTTTTGTTTCGATGGGAGGGATTCCGAACAATTCATTCTTTGAATAGTTATGGTTGCCATGTACGAGCAAACATTTATGCATTTCTATTGGCCAAGTGTTTGATTGTTGCATCATTTCATTTATAGTAGGAATTTCAAACAGTATTTCGATCAAGTTTGACGTCTATGAATCCATGGTGATTTCACATTGACAGTTATCAAACAGGCAAACGGTCTTTTACTAACTGTATTACTAGTTAACGTAATTTCCCAGATGTCTTGCAACCGTGTTGTTGATATTGCACTGTTTTAACGACAAACAACCATCAGCGGCGCTTATTTATGTTTTAAGTATAAAGCAGCGATAAACAAACGACTGAACAATATTACATTGGTATTAATTGGTTTTCTAACAATGCGTTATACAACATATCTTAAGTTGTCGTCTTTAATTAGCCGAAATAACTTTGTTATATTTAATAAGCAGGTGGTACCACAATAGATTTGGACGATGTGACACCTTTATTTCTTAAGAAAGAAACGATCAGTTACTAGAATATCATTTGGTTACTTTCCCAACGTTAACACTTTAGAATTCGAAAAATAGTTTTGAATAAAGCTTCTCGGTTGTTAATAATGTTCGAATGTTATACGTGATTAATTTTGTAAATGCAGATCAAGTGTAAACTTATTTGAAATATATTACAAATAAATGCACATGTTCCAAAGATGACAAATACTTTCCAAAGTATTGTCACATGTAATAAAACAAAACGAATAGCGTATACAGTGTACATAGAGGAACGTACTTAAATCAAGGACATTGAAATAACGTTAAAATATAGTTTCGTTGACGAGTTATTGTGTGTATTAAACTTATACAATTATAGAGTGCTGGTATTGCTTAAACGATGGAACAATTATTATTTGTGTGTTCTTTTTTTTAGTAAATTTTCATGTATTGAAAACTCGTGGTTCACCTAAATACAGGTATCCGACGGTACCATGTTCGAACCGAAGAGATAGTGGCCTTCTTAGTTTTGTTTTGACAAAAAATTCTGGTTAAATGAATAGTTACTCTCGATGCTTGCATTAAGGTAAAATATTAAATTGTACACTGTAAAAGAACAAGTGTCTATGAACAGCTACACATGTAACTTATAAACACCTAAACATTTATGGCGTTAACTAGTAATGCTTAAAATAACACGTATTTTATTTATCGCTGCATGCGATACTGGTCAGCAAAATCAGCAACAGCAACTTCAGAAAGTGGGCGCACATGCCGACATAACATTCGAGTCGTGTTTTGAGAAAACTGGGCATAATGCATTTGCGTAAAGTGTCGTCCCAGATAAGCCTATGCAGTCCGCACAGCCCAATCAGGGACGACACTTTCCGCTTTTATGACATTTGTCGTTTAAATGAAGTCTATTCTTTAATAGCAAAAATCCAATTAAGGCGGAAAGTGTCGTCCCTGATTAGCTTGTGCGGACTACACAGGCTAATCTGGGACGACACCTCACGCACATGCATTATGCCCAGTTTTGTCAGAACGCGACTCATTCGATTGTCATTGCAGTGTCCGGTCGTCATCGACTTTTTTCAATGCATCGCAGTTTTTGTTACTATTGCGGAGAACTATGTGGTTCTATGGAATTGAGGGGATCTGACATTGTTTAAAATAAGTATGTGACATACTTGCATATATATTATTCATATATTATTCTGGTACATTTAAAAATATTATTTTGTTTTGATTTTCAGTTTAACACGTTCATTGATTGCCCCGTTTAGAATTTTTTTTTTAACTTAAAATGCCTTTTTTGGCTGGTAAATTGTTCGTATAATGTTTTACATTAATTTATATTTCACGAAAACGCTTTTTAAGAAAAAGAAATAACTGATCAACTTAAATCGATTATATTGATAAAACATAAGTGTTTTCGCATTTGTATGTACATAATAATTATCATGTTCATGACACATAAACTTTATGCGTCCAACCATCGTTCGAAGAGTTCTTTTCACATTAATGTCGACGGCGTCGCTTAATTTATGTCATCTAAAAGGGCGGGACCCAACCGAAATTTCCCCACACCTACAAGCGATCAGACCATTTAACCGGATACATATTGCATTTCATGTGGTTCATTGAGGGATTTCTGGGCCCTTAGAAGGGTTTTATTCCCCGTTAGCAATTAATGCGTTCCTTCAATAAAACCGCTAATAACCTATACTTGTTAAATATCTTTTTTGATAGTTATTTTTACATCAAAGATTGACTGGTTCTCATTCATCATTTCATTAATGTTTTACGTAATTTATATGATTGGAAAGTGGATTGATGACCAAGTCATTAAATCCTGGGTTAGTGAACTTGTGATGATATAGTTATAAGTGTTCATTTGTTCCTGAGAACACAATATAAATTGCCATTCCCAATAAAACTGTTTGCTGTAACTGAGAAAAATGTATGTCTTGTTTCCGCAAGCATTTCCTCAAATAAGATTAAGCATTGTTTTAATTTTAGATGATAACATGTACATATTTTTAAAAGATGTTTTTTTGGTTTTATTGATGCATACACTATTTGATATAGACAATGCAATGTCAGTGGATAATAAAACAATACGTTTTTTTATAATTGCAAAATAATAATAAATTAATGTAAAAGTTCGAATCTTATTCGCATTATCCTGTTTCCCAATTAATAAATAGAAATAAAAATTGTTTTGCTGTTCTTGCAATTTTATCAGTTTTTATACAGGGCCTCAATGACTTAACAATACATTTAAGGGTGTCAAATAAGAAGGCAAAATCCCAAATAGCAGACAATATATACATGTAGTTTACGTTATTCTTTAAAATTTATTGTTATATTTTATTGACTCTTCATTTCAATTGTTTTAATGAAAAAAATAGAACATCGACGTAACGTGTATATGATATATTTGCAATCTATTTCATTTAATGGATAATGCCAACGATCGGGATTTTATCTGTTAACTTTATAGCCAGTATTAACACAACTATGTACACGGGTTAATTGTTGAGACTGTTCGGCTACATAGCTTTACCCTTCCCCACTCGGAAACAAAGTTAAGAGGGCTATGTGCAACCAGCATCAACCCGGAACAGCCTGCTTGTAACTCTTGGTCTGTTCAGGTTTATGCTGTTTGCTGTTCATTAGTATCTTAGAGTTGGAAATGAAGCCTTTAAAACTTGAATATAGTAAAAGGATTTAACTTAAATTGAACTTTTTAAGGGACTACAACTGCGTCAAAATACGTATCTAAGTGGTAAAGGGTTAAACGCGTATCTAAGTGGTAAAGGTTAAAATACGTATCTAAGTGGTGAAGGGTTAAATGAGCCGCGCTCTGTGTAAACTGGGCTTATTGCATGTTCGTAAAGTGTCATCCCAGTTAAGCCTGTGCAGTCCGCACAGGCAATTCAGGAGCGGTACTTTCCTTCTAAACTCGATTTTTGCCTAGAGGAATCTTCATTTAAACGAAAAATTCCATAAAAGCGGAAAGTGTCGTCCCTGAAAAGCCTATGTGGCGCTTATCTGGGACGACGCTTTAAGCAAATGCTTTATTTCGAAAAACGAAACTTAAATGTAAGATATTAATTTGAAACAAAAGTGTACGCGATATATTTGAAAAGCAATTATTCACGTAGGGAATTTAAGCCATTCCGGTACTGGTATAGAGCAATCCTTGTTACATTGAGGCATTCTGGCATCGGCCGAGTGGAGCCGAAATAGCTGGTTTTGTTACAACAGACAAATAAACCAAGACAAATATTTATGCCTGCGTAAACTTACCCTCACTAAAATATTCCTAGCCCTACATCGGGAGGCAATTCATCAAAATCCACAGCTGATTCTGCGAAGTGTCTTCACCTTAATTACTGCAGTTTTTACAATTTTTGGTCTCCTACAAACGGGGCGAAAAGACGTTCGTAAATATCGATTTAAAAGCTTTGTGTCGAGCGTTGTTCGTTATGTTATTTTCCCTTCTGTTTCTTTTCCTGCTTCGACTCAGCATCATTACCATCGTGTTTTCACTGTTGTCATCGTCACCACCCACCTACACAATCATCACCACCACCTATACCACCATCATCACTTGTCTTTGCTAACTTAGTTTTGGTCTTTATTTTTTAAATTTAAAAATAACTTCATGCTTATGCTATATTTCAATATAATAGCGTAAATCATTTTGATAAATGGGAATAAAAAAAATATATGTACAATGCACCCATGAAATTGTGTTGTATTATTCAGATTCTCAAGACGGGGCAGACCACGACGACGACGAGTCAGAGAAGTCGGAGGCTTCGAGCGGCGTTAAGAAGGAGCCCAATTCCGGAGGCGATAACCAGATGAAGTCGCGGCAGCGCCGGAAGCCGCGAGTCCTGTTCTCGCAACAACAGGTGTACGAACTCGAGCGCCGTTTTAAGCAACAGCGCTACCTGTCGGCCCCTGAACGCGAACAGCTCGCCAACATGCTCAAACTCACCTCTACCCAGGTCAAAATCTGGTTCCAAAACCGCCGCTATAAGTGCAAGCGTCAAAAGCTTGACCGAAACTTGGAGTTGTCCACAATGTCTGTTCCACGGCGCGCGCCCGTCACAGTGACTGTTAGAGACGGGAAACCGTGTATGCTAGGTACCAGCATGCCCCCATCATACGCGGGCGCGCCTTATAACGTGAACATGTTCCCCGGCTACTCTAACTCCTACGCGCCCTCATATAACAGTGTTAATATGGGCTCGCTTCCGGGGGTCAACCAGATATCGCCCCAGGGTGGGGGTTACGTCCAGCAGCCTATGCACCAAGCAGGAATCCGGGCCTGGTGACAATGAAAGAAATGACTTATTTTTAAGTCAATAAACTTAAAGTCATTTTAAGATATGCGATGTAACCAATCATCCAAATCCTCCATTACAATTGAATTGGTTCTAGTGCACATTGCTATGCTAGTCAAATGGTAAACCGAGCTGTAGGTGTGGATGAATTTTTTATCGTCGGCGCCAAGATTGATTATTAAACTATGGAGTGTGTACAGGAACCCGGGTGCAATAAATTTATGTGCCAATGATTTCTAGTCCCTAATTATATCTATAATATTGTAACATTTATTTTTAAACGCGTTTTTCTTTGATAAGATTTAAACGCAGCCGAACGTTTCTACTCTGTACATGTTTGCTTTTTTATATTATCTTTACCAATATATAAAAATAAATTATATATTGATGTTGATATTCAGTGTATGTTATGGAAAAAGTAAATAAACACGTTTTTTAAATGTTGCAGAAATACAATTTATAGCGCAGAAATACAGTATAAATATATGCGTTTTAATATAAAATGAATAGTTTTCCTTAAACAAGATGAAAATAAAGATAATACGTACATGTATATTCTTTTTGTTTATGGTTGAGAATTCACATTCAGTTTGATTCATGCCCATATTCCATATGTTTTGGAATGCTTGTTAGAAAAAAAGAGGGTAAACAATTAATATGGTTGTTCATTACACATCAAACGCAGGTAGCAACAGTTTAAATGTATACATTATTATCTTAAATTATTTCTACGCTGCTCAAAGTTTCAAAATGTAAAATGGTAAACTTTTTTTCAGTCTATATTAATCTACTATATCGATTTTATTATTGATCAGGATGTTGAGTTTCTGTAATTTATATTAATGGACATTTCGCAAATATTCGGATGTATTTGCGTTATTATTGTGCTATTTAATTAATATTTGTCCTTGTAGATTTTTTCTTTCCTGACTCCGCTCTTGAATTTTGAGACTTTAAAGGCCTAAGTACACATGTACATTGTTTTGAAACTATTGTTTCTGAATTTTTTGGTTTATCGCAATAATGACTTAATGTTTTTTGTTTATATTTTATAACAATCTAAGTGGATAATTACATAATGTAATCATTTTATTTGCTTTCTAACATTTAACAACTATTAATTTATTGAATAAATAAAATATCACGTTCTTTTGGGTATAGTTTTGTTATGTTCTTTTCAAAGCTATCCTAGTAAAAAGTTCTTTAACTGCTGTTTGAAACAATATTTTTATTTTGTCAACGCTTGAACACACTGACTTATTTGTAATTAATTACTTATGACTTTATTTGAGATTTGAGTTGATGTTTAAGTGTTAAATGACCTGTGGAAGTTTAAAGAATTTTTTTATTTTTAAAACGATTACTATGTGATTCAAATCTTTGACCATGGGATAAAGGATTTTTACCACTCGGTCATTCTTTGTTTATTAATTTTACCTAGAAGTTAACCCATTTATGCCTAGCGTCTAGAAAAAGGCCTTGGCAAACAGCGTAGACCCAGATGAGACGCCGCATGATGCGGCGTCTCATCAGGGTCTGCGCTGTTTGCTTAAAGGAATTTCTGTAGGAAATATTCTAAATAAAGCAATACATATACTAGACAAACCCTAATTTTGGAAATCAATTGATCCAATTTAGAAGGATGGGAGAGTCCACTAGGCATAAATGGGTTAAAGATCCGCGTGTTCTTTATGAAACACAAGACACACTCAACATAATACAATGTACCATGGTTGAACACTTTATCATTTAAATATTTCAATAATGTCAATTTATGTTGGGGCTTTATATTTTTGGGATATGCTATATTGCTAAAATGTTGTTTGTGTTGTTGTTTATTAGCAATTTAAGAACCGACATTTACTTTGTTATATTTTTGTAATTTTATTGCTAGAGTGCAATGTCTCTCCTATATGTGCATACTCATTATGTTTTTAGGAATCTGTCAGTCATCAATCTGTAAACAGGCCCCTTGATGTAACAAAGATCGAACGATTGTTTCCATAATTTGGATGTTTTGATAACGTTCAAAGTACGAGTATGACGGACATATTTTGATGTATGTTATTGATTTTTGTATGCAATGCTGTGCCTAAATATTATATCATTTTCCATTCGTTAGATTGTCTGTTTATATGGCAAATTGTTGTATATTTTGTGCAAATGTATATACTTTACTTAAAAATGATTTTATGACGTTTATTTTACAATTATATATGCAATAAAGTTATTTCCAAATAAAACCGCGTTTTACTCTTATTTTGCACTACCGAGTGAAATGTAATATATCACAAACACTTTCGACAGTGACTTTATTTGGCGTAGAAACAGCAGTAACAGTAGCAGTAGCAGAAGCAGCAGTAACACAAACAGCCATAACAGCAATTTATTATTTATTTAAGCCCGAACTTTATCGTGGGTTGCGCTTTTTCCGTCAACAAAAACATGGATAAACATTCTTGTGACATGTACTGCACAAGTTGGAACTGCAATGAAAACAAATAGACAACACATAAAAGGATCAACGTTTTAACAATCACATATAGATACATTTTTTTATAAACTATCAACACAAGAAAAAACGACCGCGGTACAAACATTCATGCAATGCAAAGGCCATAATCCAATGTATGAACATGTAATATCGACATGAACTCAAAACAAAAGGCTAAATACTTATCTGTTAACTATAAGCATGCGACACTTTCCGCTTTTATGATATTTTCTGTTTAAGGAAAGTCTCTTCTTAGCAGAAATCTAGAATAGGCGGAAAGTGCCGTCCCTGATGTGAGAACTGCACAGGCTAATCTGGGATGACGCTTTACGCACATGCATTATGCCCAGTTTTCTCAGAACGCGACTCATTTATAAATCCACATTAATTAGGTATGTCTATGTTAGCAACAGCATAACCAACACTAATATGTCTTGTCCATCGATAAGTGAAGTACATAATATTATTGTCTACAAATGCAAGGGTGACAACTCATTCAAATGTATCGGTGATGTTTATAGAATTGTCGCCCATAGATACACCCACGACAAACCATGATGTCGGCCAAACCGACGATTGCATGCGAGGAGAATGGCCATGTAACAACAACATCATCATCATTACGAACAACAGCAGCAAAACAGACAAAGCTACTTGGAACAGAAATGCAATATCTGATGTCGAAACTTTATTTACATTATAAAAAATAAAAAAAAACAATAATAACACAATTCAGATGATGTGTACTCATTCTGCTAGTAACTGCTACGCACCAGTAAAATATGCGCCGGAGAGAAGACGGTATGACGAAAATTATATGAGAAATATTGGATATACCATGTTGAAATGCTTCAGTACAAACAAATCAATTATGCTCGTTACTCTCTTATAACGTCAACAAATTAAATATCCTCTTCTCTGAAATACAGAACTTTTTTTGCAATTTAGACACGTATTTCGCAAAGCAATAACAATAACAATTGCAATTTAACAGAGGAAGTTGATATTTAAAATTGAGTCCCATCGCCCAATGGTGAGATAAATCTTCCAATTCATATTTTAAATACGAATTTTTATTTTGAAATTTTTTAAAATCATTACAACAACAACAACAGACAAACTGGTATTTCTGTAACGCGAATAATTATGCGATATCTCTTGATTATCAGCGGTTTATTTGCATTTCTACACAGAGAATACATAACGTTGCAGAGACATGCAAGGGAAGGAATTAAATATGTAAACGGCAAATGTTCGGAAGAAGATTTATCCCCCTTGGATCAATTATTGCTAACGCTAGGGAATACCTGGGCCGGGCATCACGAACACGCTGATGTCAGTATTCTTGTTCTGAGTTTTTTCCCCTCAATTTTGGGGTAGAGTATCTACTTTGTGTTTACAGATGTCTTTATTTAAGTTTTGAGTTTCACTTAACCCTGAGTTTGAGTCATTCTAAAGCTGAGATTTGAAATTGCTCGATAGCTGACGTACATTCTCACTACTCAGTGGAGCGAAAACTGAAATCTCATCTTCTATGTGTAACTAAACAATGAATGGATCTAGATAATCGACCCAGGCATATACACCATGATACAGCAATCGAAGTTTATTTATCTTTTGTAAAATTTGCAAGAAATGCAGCGTTGCGACATTTTAAGCAAAATTCAATCTTATTAAAAAAAGTTGCATCAAAGGTCTTCTTAAATAAGTTTATATTAGAACGCCAGCTTTGACCTGGGTAAGTTTAGCTCAATGGGTCATTGTCGACCTGAATCGGCTTGAAGTCACCCCAGGGTGACGAGAAACCGATTCATGTCACCCTGGGGTGATTCAAACCGATTTTTGTCACCCGGGGGTGACTAGAGGCCGATTCATTTCATCATAGGGTGACATAAAGCCGATTCTAATCACCCGGGTGTGACTAGCGTCGGCTTGAAGTCACCACAGGGTGACATGAATCGGCTTGAAGTAACCCAGGGTGACTAGAAGCCGATTCATGTCATCCTGAGACGACTTCAAGCCGATTCATGTCACACTGGGGTGACATGAAGTCGATTCTAGTCACCCGGGGATGACTAGCGTCGGCTTGAAGTCACCCCAGGGTGACATGAATCGGCTTCTTGTCACCCCTGGTTGACTTGTGGGCCATTTCAGGTCGACAATGACCCAATGAGCGTTAGTTTACAACCACTGTAAGCAGGTTTATAACACAACTATTTATGAACTGTATTGCAAAATGCTTAACAACTCAAATCATGATTAATATGTCTGAGCGAGCTGAGATGAAAATAATTCATTACTGCTTTTAGACAACTAGCACGTTTGATGATCTTGTTCAGTAAACATTTGAGAGGGTAAAAAAAAGTTAATCACACGAGCATACAAAATGCGAATATGGATTTCATTACTTTACTATATAGTTAGTGTTTTTATATTTACAGGTAAGTAAGAAGTTGGTGAAAATTGTCAGTTTTACGTGCAAATGTGGGCATACACTAGGAGCGTCTCACAGAGTGCTGGTAAAATGTTTAGGCCGCGCGCTGGAAAACGGGGATCAATTCATGTGGATTGGGTGTTGTCTAAGACTAACCTGTGACGTATGCACAGGCTTATCAGAGACTTAACTTTCTGCTTTTATGGAATTTTTCCTTAAATGGAAGTCTCTTTGAAACCGAAATCCAGTCTAGGCTCAATGTGTCGCCCCAGATTAGCCTGCGCGGACAGCACGGACTAACCTGGGTCGACACGTTACGCCAATGCATTAAGCCCGGTTTTCACAGAGCGCGGCTCATGTACATGCGAGTTTGATGCAGGTGTAGGAAGTCTCCCGCAGGTGTAGGCAGTCTCCCGCAGGTGTAGGCAGTCTCCCGCATGTGTAGGCAGTCTCCCGCAGGTGTAGGCAGTCTCCCGCAGGTGTAGGCAGTCTCCCGCAGGTGTAGGCAGTCTCCCGCTAAAGGCATTCTCGCATGCGTGCAATCTAATGTGGGTTCATCAAACCCTATATTGTAAACATTTGTATTAGATCTAATCGGTTATTCACTGCAAATGATCACCATTAGGCAATCTTAGTTAATGCAAGTGTGCATAAACAGGCATTGATATTCCATTATATTTAGTTAAAAGTCAACGGTAAGCATGCTCAACTAAGAAAATAAAAAAATCTTTTAAATCCTTAAAGTTTTTAAGGCTGATACTTTCCAAACATTTACTCTCAACAGTATGTATAATAGAACCAATCGAATGTGTTGTGTTTTTTTATTAATATGAAAGTCAGTTAAAAGTAAGTTCAACTACTATGGTATGAGAATGTGAATGTAAAACTAAAATTATTCAAATATGAAACTCGTTCAAATAAAGAACATATCGATAACGATATCATGTATATATATATATATATATACATATATATATATATATATATATATATATGGGCCGCGCTTTATGAAAAAGTGGTTTAATGCATGTGCGTTAAGTGTCGTCCCAGATTAGCCTGTTGAGTCCGCACAGGCTAATAAGGGACGACACATTCCGCTTTTATGATATTTTACGTTTAAAAAAAGTCTCTAATTTAATTTAGCGAAAATCTAGTTTAGGCGGAAAGTGTCGTCTGCGGACTGCACAGGCTAATCTCGGACGACACTTTACACACATGCATTAAACCCCTTTTTCACAGAGCACGGCCCATATATAAAACAATAATTGATCTTCTGGTCGCTATCCACGGATCATTTATATCGAAATATGCACGCACGATAAACATATGTTAACATACATCTATAGCAGTCACACGGGCGATAAATCCGATTTAAAAATGTGTTCATTCATGAGGATATATATAATCGTACACGAACTAAAGTGATTAATAACAAACTGAAAAGTAATCGATTAGGTTTGCTTATAATAATCCTCAAGTATACTCAAGTATATAAATAGTGTACTAAATAACTGTTGAACGTTTCAACTGTTAATTTTCTTAATCTTCTTTGACAAATTATTGGGGCACATTATTTCAGGGTGAAACATAAGAGTCTTATGTAGAATTAATATTGAACGTTAATCTTAATTGATACACGCACAGTCATCTCCAGGTTTTTATTAAGTTTGAAAAAGTAATATTCTTTGTAAGTATTAACGTGAATGCTATTTTTTTTAATTTCGGAATGTAAGCTGCATACCAGTGCAATCAAAAGAATAAAAAAGTAATTCAGAACAATACAAAATTACTCTGCTATCCTTCTAAATTGGATCAAATTATTTCCAAAATTAGGGATGTCTATTAGTAGTATATTTATTTCTATATTTAGAATATTTCTTACAGAAATTCCTTTAAGCAAACAGCGTAGACCCAGATGCGGCGTCTCATCTGGGTCTACGCTGTTTGCCAAGGCCTTTTTTCTAGACGCTAGGCATAACTGGGTTAACACGACAACATTGTAACAGAATCTTTTTCCTCAATCTTGCACTTGTGTGGAAATCCGTCGACTTTCGATTTTTATTGTATTTTATTTTATCATATGATTGCATTAAATAATAGGCAACGGGGCGAAAATATTGTTACTGAAACAGTAAGTTAATTTGAACATGTAAACCTTAGTTTCTGTTTTCTGCCAAAACGCATTAACCCATTTATGCCTTGCGTCTAGAAAAAAAGGCATTGGCAAACAGCGTAGACCCAGACGAGACGCCGCTAAATATAGAAATAAGAAATCCCTAAGTTTGGAAATAAATTGATCCAATGTAGAAGGATGAGAGAGTCCACTAGGCATAAATGGGTTAACTCGTGTTGATGCATTTGATCATGTATCATACGGAACGTATTTTGTGCCGCTGGGATTTTTGAAATTTAATCGATTCTCTTCGTCCTTCTATGGGATATCAATGATCTATTTTGTTAAAAAACAATGACGTTTACCACTTTCCCAGTGGAATATGACGAGAGACAAAAAAATGAACATGGTTAATCGGTTGACTCGCATTTTAAAATCATTTTCTGAAAAAAACTGCACACTTTCCGCTTTCATGACATTTTTCGTTTAAATGAAGTCTTTTTTTTGGCAAAAATCCAATTTAGGCGGAAAGTGTCGTCCCTGATTAGCCTGTGCGGACTGCACAGGCTAATCTGGGACGACACTTTACGCATGCATTATGCCCAGTTTTCTCAAAAAACGACTCATATAAATTGGTCACGTCCGACATTAACTACTCAAAACGTGTCAGAAACTGTTTAATATAAAGGTATACCGGTATATAACATCTTAAACAGTGAACGTTGGTCATTTTGTGAGAATAGTTTTTCAATGTACATGTATACCAGTTTATTCCTACAATAATTATCAGGTCTTTCTTAGTAGCATCGTTTTTTAGCTACCTTTGTGATATTAATCACTTGCTGATTTCTACCCTTTTCAAAATAAATCGCTATTATCCTGACATCTGACAGGGTTTTTCTCGTATACATAAATGAGAAAAACTACATCTTAAAGGATGATTGTTATAATTTGTGCGTAGTATGTTTTGATAATAGTAAAATGTAAATGTTAGGGTTCTAATTTGG
The DNA here is from genome assembly GCF_020536995.1 of Dreissena polymorpha. NCBI lineage: Eukaryota > Metazoa > Mollusca > Bivalvia > Myida > Dreissenidae > Dreissena > Dreissena polymorpha. The sequence continues at coordinate 54,536,604 of NC_068362.1, forward strand.
GTATCTTATCAAATGTTTGCTGCAGCACGTGTTGCTGTTTGCCGTAGAAATTCATTTTGCGTTGATTTTACTAACTGAATAACATAATAAAAGTTTCCACAACTTAAGACTCCACATTCATTCCAATGTTATCATAATTATAATAAACGGGAGGCTGAAATTAATTATGGGATGTTATTTCCAGTCAGTTAGGTTCATTCGCTGTTACAATGCTAAATGAAGATAATCGAATTCGCGAACTCATTGCGTAACCCATCTGGAATATAATTAGTTACATATCTCAATGCATTTCACGCAACCGTCGTTCCTTTTTTCGATGTAAAGGTCGCTTTACGATGAAAAATCGTTTCTCAAATGTTGCATCAAGGGCATCGCTGATTTAATCAGGCTCTTCAACAGACAATAGTGGAGCCACGATTCGGTCAATTACTTTGTTCCCAGTGCAGTCACATATTGCTGTCGAAATGACAGAGATTATATTCGGGACGATATCGATACTTTTACTTCACTCTCAGAATACCTCAACCAAAATAATCATATATGTATGTAAGATTTTGAAAAACAGTCTACGAACTTATTTGTGTATGACCCCAACACACTGATTTTGATAAAGCGCAAACGATTGATAAAGAATTGCCTGCAAATGTTAGCGTAATATTCTAACGGCAATTAATACAATAGTAACGTTTCTGGCTGTGCATACAAAGAAATCAAAGCGCCGAAGGCACTGAAGATGTTCGCTATTGCATAATTTAACACGCAATTCATTTTTGAAAATCAATCGCAAGTTTGAAATGAACACACGCCATTCAACTTTATAAAGTGTGTGTCATAGCGCACGGGTCGAGTTTTGTGTGCACTTTTTATCATCCTTATTATTTCATAGAAATAACTAAGACAAAATAAAAACAACATGCTTTTTGGAAGTTCTGAAAGCATAGAAAGTATGATGAAAATGGTAATGATAACTTAATATAAAGAAAATTTGCAGTCACCATATTAAAGGAATATTTTTTTCTTATATCAAATGACTATCTCACCAAGAATATAAATTCATAATGAAAGTTCCGTGTACAAAACTTTTGATTTTTGACACCATATACAAATTCAAAATATACAACAATCTTCGTATCTTGTATATGGAGGAATAAAAGTATATAAACATTGCTGTTTATGCTTTACTTATTACCCGAGCAGTTCACACGGTGTCAACAACGCTAAGATATACATAGGTATAGAGCACTCATGCGCTTTTAGGCGTAGCTGTTTCGGTTTTCATCATAGTGACTTTTACATAACGCCAACAGACACGCATGAATATTTTCGAATATTTAATAAGCTGATTCGAGATACAACCTCTGAATTTTTGCTACATCACTGCGTATGTGCTCAATTCAAAGGATGTAGCACTGTTCAGTGTAAGGAATTCCGGACTACTCTCTGTATGCTCAAACGACACAAATTGTGGCCCTGTTACAATTACGCGTTACAATCCATCTCGCAGAATTTCACTTTCGCCTCCAAGATGAGAAAACAATCATTAGCGAAATAGTATAGTGTTACGATAAGAGAAAATCGTTTAATTATCATACCACAATGTTTGCCGTACTTGGTCAGCACGTCTGGAAATCATTCCTTTATGTGTGGATAGGCTGCCATTATTAACAAGTTTGCTATTTTCAATTCAATTTTGTATCAAAAAGCATTGTTCTTAAATGTGGCATTTTCAATTCGCAATGAGATTTGTAATGACCCTCGTCATGTGAAAATGGGTCTTATTCCATATGCGCCCATCATATAAATAGCCCACTCAGCTATCACTTCTTCTGGTAAGGAGAAACATAACATATTGAGTGATTTTAAAGCGAACAGCATCGCCTATGGCCTGACTGCGCAAAAGCACATGTTGGGTTTAACAAACGCTTGCCGAAACGCATAAGACCCATTTTCGCATGACGGCGCTATTGACGTGTGATTTAAATGTGTCGAAAGAAAACTGCGTTTAAATCAAATATAAACATACGATATATTTCGATAGTGAAGAAAGATACTCATAACAAGGCATATGAGGACACATATGAAGTGCTCTCCCGTAGTATATTTTTTATTTTACTCACACTAATGTGTGGTTTGACAATGCTAACACACATTTCATGCGGTGAATATGCAGCTTACAAGTGAAAAACACAACACAATAGTTAAACTTTTGTTTAATTGTATTTAATTATTTAGAAAAGTAAATTGCTAACTTTATTTCAAAGTCAGCGTATACGCCGACTACATTTTTAAAAGACATTTATTGTTATAAATATATTTAATATAATATATTAGGTTGTTTTCGGTTTTAGCGATTAAAAAGCATTTTCGAGGTTGCCTATAGTATGCCTGTAGTAATTCATGAACTTATATCCAACTGTCTATGTATTGAGAACTGTGAATTTAAACAAGCTTAACCTTCTACTAACCTTCTGCTATTGCATTCGTATTATTATTATAAATTGTTTGTTATATTCGGGTTTAGCAATTATGAAACTTTTTTTGTCTATCGTATCGCTGAAGTTATTGTTGAACTTATGTTCAACGTTTTATAAATTGAGAATATAAACAAAGACCTATAGATAATATGGGTCTTTGCTATAAATAAGCGTCAACTTTTTCCCGAATCTCTCATTTTACGACCTGTACTACGTCATTGATTTGTATGCGAGAGCGTAACCTATTGCGTTGTTATAACCCGTAAACTTTCCTTTGTTTATCGACAACCGCATCTATTAATAGCCTCATATATCATGAATGCCAAAACAACCGGGAAAAAGAACCACGTGACCAAATAGGACGCAAAACGCAAATACCATGCGACTACGATTTTTATTATGTAAGAAAGCTCCGCAATTCCTTTGAAGTCGGAGCCTTGTGATTGCTATTACTTAAATAATTGACCTCTAACTGAAGTAAGCAAAGGAAACGCAGCACCTAATTGACCCATTCCTTCTATGTGCGAAGGCAGATTGAATTTTACTAATGTATGGTTTGCCTATTATAACACACATTGTAATGCGGTAAATATGCGACTAACAAGTAAAAAAACTATAATTAAACTTTTGTTTTGAACTAAGTTATTTAGAAAACAAAATTCCAAACCTTATTTCAAAACAGCAAGACTACATTTTTTAGAGAATATTATTGTTATATTTAAATGTTTTTTAACAGTTTCAGCGATAATGAAACATTTTTTTATGTTGTCTATCGTATCCCTGTAATAATTGTTGAACTCGTGGTCAACGTATTATTAATTGAGACCTGTGAATATAAACAAGCGTAACCTTATACTACTGCGTTATTCTCACACGGACTCCCCTTTGTTTATCGCCAGCCTCAGATTTATGAATGAGCTGAGCGAAAATACTACGTCACGCACACGCAGCAGAAAGTGGACTATTTTAATCATTCATAAACAATCTCCTCCGCGACACGTACAATACGATCATTGTTTATTGATTCTTTTCTATAAAACACCGTTCGAAAATATTGAATGTAACACGATATTAATATAATGTTGCCATTTGTGAATACACATAATTGGAGAACTCAAACCTCTTGCATAAATTATACAAATCTTTCTTGCGCGGATACGCAAGCGGGTATTGGGTTAATCATACCTAGTCGTATCGACCTGAATTTCACACTAAGCACTTTAGACGGGCGCTAAAGCGCCCATCTAAAAATCCCAAAACAAGCCGGTCTTGGTATATCAAGTGAAACAAAGAATTATAATATACAGTTATAAGTCTGATTTTGAAGATTTTTTTTTAATGTGATCATCGAATGACACAATGAAAGCCGACTTATAACCGAATATAGACAGAGCACAAAGTTACAGAATGTACTTTACGAAAAAATCGGTAGTTTCTGTATTTTATGTCAACAGTCTGACACCGTATCACGACTTTAAAATGCGAATTCAACTGAAATTATATGGATACTTGTTTCATAAAGGTAAAACACTGGTCCGCGTGTTAACACATTCGAAAGCTCGGGAATACATACACTGCAAAAAGCACAATAGCTTTGTAACGATTCGACAAGTGGTGACAAAACAATTCGACTTCCGAACACACAAAAATGTGTTAATGTACGATTGTTTTTATGACGTTACTTGATATATTTCTATAGTTTTAAATAATATATAACAATATAACATATAATAATAAAAGTCGTATAATTATCATCTAAATCAAAGCTTTAAATTACCACAATAGTGCGAGCTATTCTTTAAAAAGAATATCTATGCACAATTTAACATAATCAAGGGAAGCATTAAAAGTAATATATTATGTTATAAAAAAGAACAAAAACATCATCATCATATAATAAGATAGAAATCATATTGGAAGAGACAGCTATGATAACATGTCTCGATGGCCCTCAAATACGTATTTATTGATAAAAGTTCATACTAAATGCATGACTCTTAGCTTTTGCAAATGTGCTTCAGATGAATTGCTTGCGTCAAAACATATACCGCAATGAGCTTATCAGGATGAAGTCCTACGTGTTTATGTCCTATCAGGTGAATAATAAATAGATATGTAATAGATTTGTGAGCGGTACGACCATCTATATCAAAAGGTTTTTAAATTAGAAAACAATTTGATGTACACAAGCTAATTAATTAAATGACCGACTAAGAAACACACATGATTGCAAAGTAAACTTCGCTAAAAACACGTACAAGGAAAACTATTACGATATTTAACTGTAACATCACTAGCAAGCTGCTTGCAGCGACGACCTGATACGCTTAACTCTTATAATGTCCAACTAAAATCGTTCCATATCTGGAAGGCTTACCGTTTTGTATATTTTTATTTGTTATGCATATACGTGTTATTTTCTACGTTAGTTAATTTGTTATACATTGTGTTCAGTCAATAATATTAAATAAAAAAGGATTTCATATTGTATACAAATGATTATACTATAAGAAACGCCCTTCACCGTTCGGTATTTGATGGCGGCAGGTTTTTGATAAAGTATTTGTCGGAACCAGGCATATCTGTTAGCGGAGGTTGGCTACCTTGACCGACCAAGCAACCATCTATACATTTAAAGCATTTGCGCAATAACCTGTTTACAAGCTGTCTGTGTTCCATAATATGTTGAAATGAAGATATATTACTTTATTGATAAAAACACCGTCCAGGGAGAAACCTGAGCTCGTATTCACCAACCCATTCTTAGACTTAAGATTACAGAATAGACTTCGAACCAAGAAAAATACGTTCAGTGTATGAATATATACAGGCCTCCACTGGTGATTATGCCATTAACAAAATGTTCTGTATGACGAATGATATAGGCAAAGGTGTTAAATGCCAATTCTGACTAAAAATGCAAGCAATTTTTTAAGATATCAGTTTAAAGAATGTTCTTTATTCTTAGACTTAAGTCTAACAATTGTTTGCTGAAAACGGGCCCGTAACTATTTTGTTTTATATTTTGAAGAATGTTTTTTTCTTTGTAAAATAATAATGCATTTAACACATTAAAACAATATTAATACTTTCCGCATAGTTGCCAAACTATTTATCTTTTTGAAGGGGATTTCAATGAGATAACGAACGAATAATTAATAGAACTTGTCACGCTTCCCACGGACCACGACCAATATTACTTTGGATGAAATGCTTAAAAAAACGGCTTTTATCCATTGGGACGTAAACTCAAAAAAAACTTCTAAGGGTAAACGCTTGCTTTTGTAGACGTCATATCAAAAATAAATTTATTGATTTGGAGGTGTCAATTATCATGGTCAACCGAATTAAATACTATGTTAAAAAATGTGCACAATAATGAAAGAATCGTAAGTCTGATATTTCCGTGGCCTATATTGTTGGTAGCTTTAATATACACATTCATGCAGATAAGTAAGTCAGTTCCGGGACCGCAGTGGTCGGTCAAACAACGGTTACGGTGGATGAGTATGGTAGGTTCTTCACGTATTACTTGTTTAGATGAAAAAATGAAAAAAAAAAATAAAAATAAAATATGAAACAAAACATTTCACGTAAAACAATAAATATTGAAAGAAAGTGTTATATCTTTAACAAATGTTTGATATGCAGTATTGTGTTTCCGTATCTGGATTCAGTTAATGAAATCTTGAATAAGAAATAACAAAGAAAAGAATACATAATACACACAATTAGAAACGTTTTAATAGTAAGCGCACTTTTATTGTATCCCAAAATATTGATATAAATTGTGTAAACAACAGTACTCCATAAACGGCAATAGTTGCCCCTTGCATTTGTTTATGCGGAATACGTTTTAAAAGTTTACGTATTACAGTCATTCGAGAATATGTTTTGTGATAATTATTGATATCATCGATCGTTCGCATGCACTCAGTTCAAGAGGTTTCTGGAAAATATATGTGTCTTATTCTGAGAAAACTGGGTTTAATTCATGTGCGTAAAGTGTCGTCCCAGATTAGCCTGTGCAGTCCGCACAGGCTAATCAGGGACGACACTTTCCGCTTTAATGGTATTTTTAGTTTCAAGGAAGTCCCTCCTTACCGAAAATCAAGTTTATGCGGAAAGTGTCGTCCCTGATAAGCCTGTGCGGACTGCAAGGCTAATCTGGGACGACACTTTACGCACATGCATTATGACCAGCTTTCACAGAACAAGACACATATGTTTTCGTATATTTTCATAAAATGTCTAATTAACAATGCGTTTACACATGTCAAAGGAAATTGGAAAGCAGAGATGCAGTGACGTAAGGTACTAAGATATGAATAAATTTAGATCATGGATACACCAAGAATAATACAACCGTGTACGGAATGTATATGACACTATATAATCTTAAATGTTTCATGTTAATATAGTTAAACATATTTTATAGAGTTTCAGGTTAATGCTGTGTGGGATTTAACTCCAAAAAAGAAATAAGTAGTGTGATTTAGCAGAAACAATATGAAGTATGTCAAAACGTTTAAAAACGTGCGTGAAAGAAATAACACAAATAATTGTATTTCTATTAAAGTGTTCACATCATTGTACCTTAGCTTAGCTTTTTATGTTATTGTGTTATATGTAAATATTTTAATTATTGCAGAACATCATCCAGTTTGTCCAGCAGACTTTATGTGTTTATAATGCCCCATAAAGTCAAAAGTGTAATGCTGTAGCAATTAAAGGTGATTTCAATTTGTATGTATGTTTATAAAGATTATAATAAAACCATAAATTATGAAAATCTTCAGGAATACTTTTAAAATGTGGTGCACTGTTACTTTCAATCTCATGATAAAATTAATGCAAACTATTTAAATGTTCTTTTTTTATTTTCCGACAAAATATGCGATATAAATCTCAATGTCGTATCCTTATACCCCCTTGACAAAGGAGTTTGAAATACGTTCCAAGTTCTTACGCAACAAATATGAAAATTGAAGTATGCCGAGTCATATTTTGTATGTGCATTCAACCAATGATGTCTGAGTAATATGCCCGTTTGTTTAAACATATTAATTTACGATTGCTTTAAATTCCTTGCTACTTATTTGAAACGCTCTCGAGGCTGGTTCCTTGGCCTACTAGCAGTACTTGTTGACATTTAGGAGATCTAAAGAACGCTTTCATAGTAGGGAACGAACTCGTGACCTCCCGATCGCTAGGCGGACAATATATCCATTACATTACACCTTGACGACCTCCAAGACCATAAACTTAGCCATGTGCATGGCTTCGACGACTTTGGCGTGTTCGGGAAAAGGTCACTTTTGAGACAAACCTCTGGTGAAATATGTTTTCATAGCATTTTCAGATGATGTTCAACATGTTTGCTAGAAGTGACAGCTTACATCGCTATTATGTAATATTGAATAGTATCTGTTGAGTTGATTAAGTGTTGGTAAGATTGTTTTCAGCACACAGATGCTACTTTATTTAACCCATTTATGCCTAGCGTCTATAAAAAAGACATTGGCAAACAGCAAAGACCCAGATGAAACGCCGCATGATGCGGCGTCTCATCATGGTCTGCGCTGTTCGTTTAAAGAAATTTCTGTAAGAAATATTCTAAATATAGAAATACATATTTATTTTTGAACATATTTTTAAATGAAATGTTCATCATTAATTATCATGTATTATTACATAATGCAATGGTTCCGTTTTTGTATTGCCTACGTCTTGTCAAATGAACAATCTAGATTGGTATTAAAACAGGTACGTTTTCTTCAAGTTAAAAGGAATTGTAGTTAATGTTTAATTGCAAGACATTTATGTATGCTGGGACTTATTTGAAATAGTTAATTTTACGACATTGTGTATTCTCCGACAATGATTTGAATAGCCGAGCCTTGTTCATAAGTGGATATCTGTTCAAAAATAAATCTGTCTAGCAGTTTTTTTGTTTTGATTGGTTTTTCATAGGTTATGTTCAAAGGGCAGTCTTCATACCAATAAAGCATTGATATTGGTCAATTATTAATAAGCAAACTATTTAGATGCAATGGGTTGCAATTGATGTATGCCACACGTGATGAAATCTATATGCATGTTGAACTGTTTGCTTTTGGGGAAGCAAACAAACACGTCTAAATGGGTTTGTTACGCGCATTGGTGTAAGATTGCTGTAAGATCTCAATCATTATTTGAAACGAATAATTTGGAGTGTTTCTGTGTTTTTTTTAAATAAATATTTTAATGACAATATGTGGGTTGTTTATATAAAGTATATAATACATAAAATAATGTAGAAGACTGGTTGCCGTGTGGTTACGGCAATAACTATTTAGAGGAACTCTAAAGCGACCAACAGCTGAAAACATTGCGGGATATGGACTGGCCTTGTGTCATTTGAAAGCCATATTTTCTAGTTCCGGAGAGGATGACTTTAGGGATACTTTCATTGCTTAAAACAATGAGGGACAACCAAAAGTCACAAACGCAAACAAATTTTATCTGAAGTGGTCCCTAAAATCGGTCAGCTTTTCAGTGACGAAAAGTGAAGGAACGAGATAATATGGCTTTCAAATGACACGCGGCCAGTCAAAATCACGCAATGGCTTAATACTGATACTAAATTATGTACATCTAGTTGTCATTAATCTGGCTGTTTTGATTAAAATATAAGTTGTATATTATTGTGCTACATGTTTAAAGAAACATGATAACTTATACATCTTTATGTTACGTAATATTGGGACAACTTTGACATTTTGTGGTGAACTGCGCCAGTATTCATATGTTGCCTTTTGACTTTAGGTGACCTTAAGATTGTATTATTAATGTATTATTATATCAATATTAATTCAAAGTTAGCTAAATTTCTTCACAGGTCATGGTTTATAACTGTAGCTTTTAATAAGCAACTAGAAAACCCCCAAAAAGAAGTGATATACAAATTTATACTTAAATTCATTGCTTGAAAATGAATTGGGTAGGCATACTCAAAGTAAAATTTCTCGAGATAGGAACGGTAAAACTTCCTGAAATTCATTAAGTGTGTAGAAAATATGTTGTGTTAAATGAATATTTACAATATATGCATTTCATCACACTACAAGGGACATAAAACGTAATTAAAGTTTCTTGTCACTGAACCATTTGTTGTCGTTTTTGCCATTATATCCAGATAAGTGCATATATTATTGGACATCAAAGGTACAATTCGCTTTCAATGACACTTTTTTCATTCTATATCTACTAACAAAATTCAGTCGAATACGTTTATTAAGTTAATTGTCAAAATATATGTATACCCCATTACAAACAAGAGGCCCATGAGGGCCTGAATCGCTCTACTGCTATAAACACTGTGCAAGTTTGGAAAGAATAAGATGGAAACTGTGTACTTATTTCTCCGATACTGCTCATATTCAATAGGGTTCAAGTCATCATTGATATAAAGATACTGTGCAAATTTGGAAATAATTGGATGAAAACTGTGGAATTAATTGCGTAAACAAGCGGGATTTCAAAATTTTCTCATATTCAAGGGGACGTCATTCTGGACTTATTGCTTCGGTATTGCTCTTTTTAAACAAGAGCTGTCAGAGGACAGCGCGTTCGACTATTCGAGTGCTTGACAGTATAACGTAAGCCATCATGGGGAAATTGTTCATATTTAATAATTTATTAGACGATCTTTCAAAACTAAAAAAAGGATTTTTTTTTCATTTTGGGGTGGGGTAGGGGGTCATTTATAAGATGATCTTTCAAAAATAAAAAAGGAAAAAAAAATTGAGGGGAGGGGAAGGGAGGGGGGGGGGCAGGGATTCTGGGTGGGGTATTGTTTGGGTGGAGTCCATTGTGATATATGTAAGTAATATGCATATTGTAAATGGATAAAATGCCATAATTCATACAAAATGCTTGATACAGTTGTCTGCTCTTGTTTATAGATTGGGGTCATGTTTATCACATTAACAAAACTAAATTTTCATTTTTTTCTCAAATTCAAGGGGAGAAAATTCTGGACTTATAACTCCGATATTGCTCATTTTCAATAGGGTTTGACTCATCATTCAGATAAAGACACTGTGCACGTTGGGAAATAATTGGATGAAAACTTAAGACTTTATTGCGTAAACAAGCCTTATTTCACTATTTTCTCAAAGTCAAGGGGAGATAATTCTGGACTTTTTACTCTGATGTAACCCATTTTCAATAGGGTTTGAGTCCTCATTAATATAAAGACACTGAACAAGTTTGAAAAGAATCGGATGAAAACTGTGGACTTTATCGCGTAAATAAGAAAAAGTCTAACGCACGGACGGACGGAAAAACCACGCCATCCCATAAGCGCTTCTGGCCTTTGGAATTCTTTTTAAAAGTTTGCAATAAGTTGTGATATACAATTCACTATGTTTAATGTTATAACAAAGAGTGTTTCTGGAAAAGTACCCATAAGGCTCCCACTACATTAATATCTTAGTTAGAAGGTGATTTTTCAAGCGGTTCCGTAGTGTAGTGGTTACACGCTCGCTTCACATGTGAGAGGTCCAAGGTTCGAGCCCCAGTACAATCAAATTATTTTATTTGTGTTCTATGTTAACTTTTTGTTTTGATGTTGACATTTTATTTTAAATAAATATGCTGTTTTATTGTAACCATATTTTGTTTTTATTATGCCCATGAAATATATGTGTGAGAGGGTGGGGGGTTTCGTAAACACATTAAAACCTTCTTTGTTCCACTATCCTAGCAACCACCTAGTTACTAATAAAGGCGCTATAGAGCGCGAAGCGCGACACGTATTATTAATTGTAATAATTAGTCTTGATAAAGGAAGCAGCCGCTTATCAATGAGGAGCACCATCACAGCACCCCAGTCTCATTACTATCAAGTCCTCGTACAGGTTTTTTTTAAGAACCACATATAGAAGGCCGCAGGCCTGACCCGTATCTTGCCAGTGGTATTGACCCTTTGGTATGGACCTTTAACCCCGCTCACTATCCAGCGTTTAAACGTCCGGGTTTACATTTAAACCGACTATTAATAGCTTATTAATATCTTAGTTAGAAGGTGATTTTCCAAGCGGTTGCGTAGTGTAGTGGTTACAAGCTCGCTTCGAATGTGAGAGGCCCAAGGTTCGAGCCCCAGTAAATCAAAATATTTTATTTGTGTTCTATGTTTACTTTTTGTTTTGATGTAGACATTTTAGTTTAAATAAATATGCTGTTTTATTGTAACCATTTTTTGTTTTTTAACTTTTTATTATGCCCATGAAATATATTTGTGAGAGGGGGGGGGGGGGGGTTCGTAAACACATTAAAACTTTTACAGTGTTTTCATATCAATGAGTACTCAACCCCTATCGTAAATGAGCAACGTAAGAATAAGTTCAGAATCATTTCCCCTTGAAGTTGAGAAAAATATGAAATTACGCTTACAAGGTTAAGAAGATTTTTAAAACCCTACACAGTTCTGTTCCATTAATGAAAACTGCACATGGATGCCAGTAACAAAAAAAGGAAACCAATGTAAATAAAATGAACTATGAAATATTTGGGGGTCACAACACAAAATCATAAATAATGGTTATTTGGGGGTTATAACACAACATCATAGATAATAGTTATTTGGGGGTTATAACACAAAATCATAGATAATGGTTTTACCAGTATCTTTTTCTATTTTGTTTAAAATAATCGTCCAATATATTAATATTTACAGTAGAAAAAAAATCGTTCCATGTTACTTCATTGAGTGCATTTTACACTGAAGTTCCCGACGCCCTTTGATGCTTTGCATCAATACTTATCTTGTACGCTGTTGTATTCATGAATTAGCCCTTTGCATGCTGGGAAATTTGTCGTCTGCTAAAATGTCGTCTGCTGAATTTCTAAAATTCGCATTTTCTTCGATTTTTTTCAAAGAATACTATCAGAATAGCAAACAGTTTGGATCCTGATGAGACGCCACGTTCTGTGGCGTCTCATCTGGATCCAAACTGTTTGCAAAGGCCTTAAAAAATCGGTTTCCGCATTGTAAGGGTTAATTAGGATCTAGGACCATTTGTTACATTCTACTACTTGATGAATACTGTAATTTTATAACACATTTTAATGTTGAATCATACTCAGAATGATCACATAATTGTGCATTATTACTCAATATTATGGGTTATATTGCAATATCGAGAAGCAATTACAGCACGGCTCAGCTGGTTGGATTATGACAGTGACGTATTTCGATACAATTTAACATCAACTTTACCCATCATCGGCATGTTAACGATTATTAGCGGTGAACTCGATTGTACTAACGTCAGCAGTATTGATTGTTTGAAGAGATTTTCAACGAAAAGAAGCTGGAGACGCTATAGGTTCGAACACCGTTAAAGGCGGTCAATATAACCCTTAAACCCTTTTTATTTCATAAATCCATCGGTTGTTAAGTTCCACAGTTTATTAACATCAACTTGTAAATTTGAAATATTAAACGTATGAAAATATGTAAAGGAAGCATTAACTGTACGGAATGCTATTTTAAATACCACTACTTGAATTAATAGTTTGACTTGCTTGTAAGAAGTGTTTATATCACTTTTCAGTCACTAATATTATTTGTAATAGTTTGTCCTTACTGCCTTTAAAATTATTATGTTTCTCCTTGTGAAAATCGTTATTGTTCTCTGTTCTTATTTTGTTTAGAAATGTCATTTCATTGAATTTAGTTCTGAGGTTTCATTTAACTTACTAACATATATACATGATTATATTGATTTGGTTACTTACTATAATATACTGATACGTGACATTACTTTATTTATAATTATATGCATTAAAGACGATGTACCTATGTATAAGTCTTAATAAACTGTCTGTTCTGTTCTGTTCTTAAATGCAACTTTAAAGAAAGTAGAGTGGTTTGATAGCGTTTGCCGTCTAGAAAAATAAGTCTATTTCAAAGCACTTGCGGAATACGATAAAAGCAGATCAGCTAGTTATAGAGTGATCATGATAAGTAAGAATGCGTCATACAAGGTACTGTTCAAGCAAAACCTCATTAAGAAAGCATACTCAAAGCCTAAACATGTTAAGATGCTTTGTATAAAAATAAATATTGCATAAGTGATTCGTTTACCGGTTATGATTTTTGACGATGCTGCGAAGCAGCTCGTATAAGTTATCATACAATGAAAAAATTCTTCACAATGGCGACCTATGCAAAAGACCGAGCCAGTCCGATTGAGATAGCTCGATTTTTCTAATCGGCATACCTCGCTTATTATCATTGATAAAGGTATAGGAAGCTCAGCTATAAATAGGACAGCGTATTCTGGGAAAAAGATTAAATAATAGTTTGAAAACGTTAATTTTAAATCAGTTATATTCAATCCATTATATGTTTATAGATCAATGTAACAACTATGCATTTTCTGTATTGTATTTGACATTTGTCGTGATTCAGTAAATAAATTGCGAATTAAAACGTGTATACTTAACTTTCAACGCGATCATGAGTGTAAAGAAAACGAATTATTTCGAACGTGCCATTTGTAAACGTTGCAGCGACTATGGTATATAAACAGCACAATAGCCATGTGACATCTTTGAAACTCGCTTTTATGCGTGCTTTCTCATTTTGCATATTTAATAAACTTTTCAAACAGAAATTACAGAGCCACATCAATGCACATACTATGTTTGATAATTCATTCGTTTGTTGGATATTGTCTGCTGTTTTTAACACATATTAGGTCATATCGCGGAGATTAAGTTAACCTTACCATGTGTTTATGGGCGAACTCACGTATCCAAGTGCTCTTACGACTATGTGCTCATACCTAGTTTCGGGAATCATCATGAAATTATTGCCGTACTTAACGAACAAACATGCCTAAACTTATTCAATTAGAGAAAAAACAATAATCAAAAGAGAAAAATTATATGTTCATGCACATGGGCATGTAAAATCACGTCCGTACACATAGCATCATTAACTTAGGAAAGGAAACAACGAAATATAAAGTTTGATATGATATACATGTGAAATTAAAGAGCATGGTGTAATTAAAGAGCATGTCAAGTTTTGAATTTATATGCTTAAACGTAATGTTATAGCCCACAAACGTTTTACTGTAACATAACGTTTTTTTTAAAAGATAAGTGGTACAGAAAATACACGTCGAATATCTTTTAAAGATATTTCTTGTTATATTTGATCGAGAATGTAGGCCGCCTCCCAGTTTCGCTGAATGGATCAAGTTCCCCACGGGTACTACTTCCCCGCACCTCCAATTTTTTGTTCGTACCCTACATTTTTCGTACCTAATTTTTTCGTACCCATATTTTTGCTCGTACCCAAATTTTTTTTCGTACCCAATTTGTTTTCCTACCCAATTTTTTTTTTCGTACCCATTTTTTTGGGGCATTATTTTTGTACCCAAAATTGTCACACCCATTTTTTTTCTATCCAAAATTTTCGTTCCCACATACGAAATTGTGGTGATGTAGATCAACTTAAATAGATGCTTTTATATCAATCCTCTTCAAAAGCATCGTCACACCAGTACTGTCAGTACTTTGATTACAAATAGTTTTCGGTTTAAAAGAAGAATATCATATTCCAGAATAATAATTTTGCAGTATGTATAATTGCTAAACTGAGATTGCAGATTCAATAGTTGGATAGTCAAATAACTTTAGATTGAAATAGAAAAGGAAGCTGATCATCATGAACGAAATGAATTTTGACTGTGGCTATTGTTTAAACGAATATTTCATCGAAAATTGTATATAAATATATTATCACCGTATTTTCTACTGATTTTTTATACTATACTTATTTCAGGGCATTTCCTTACAGAATGGTTCAATCTTTACTTGTGCCAGTTTAAATATAGAGTGACCCGGACGACGTGGCTAGGGTATATCTCTTGTAAGCTGCATGTCCAAACTTAATACGAGCGTTTTAAATAGTCGATTGAATAATTGGACTGAAAATTATGAAATTATTTACGATGTCCTAAGGCTCTCATTTACAGTCATATCACCCAAGCTATCGTCCAAATAGTCGCTTTTTAAAAATTAACCCATTTATACCAAGCGTCTAGAAAAAAGGCATTGGCAAACAGCGCAGACCCAGATGAGACGCCGCATCATGCGGCGTCTCAGCAGGGTCTGCGCTGTTTGCTGAAAGGAATTTCTGTAAGAAATATTCTAAATATAGAAATAAATATACTAGACATCCCTAATTTTGGAAATACATTGATCCAATTTAGAAGGATGGGATAGTCCAATAGGCATAAATGGGTTAAAAGGTCTTATACCACACACGAATATCATAGTCATTTAAGCGATCGCTAGTTTAGTTGTTCGTTTTTCGGGTTTATGTTCTTCTTGGTAAATGACCGTCACGCATGTTTAATTTTTAATTAGAAGGCGAATTGTTTATAACTGAGTGTTATTTCTGTAACATTTTTGTAGAATCTCTAGTTTGGAAGGTTTTTGTAAAGTGGCAAGCATACGTTGTCTGGTCTCTCTCTTCCAATAGGGACCACACTTCCGTCGCACGTACATACGAGTATGATAATGAACACGAAATTTCCAACAAATCCCCGCTGAGAGCCTGCGTTATGTTGAACGAAGGGTTACATGTAACAATAAAGACCGATGTTCCGCAAATAATAAGCCCGCACTCATACAATTGTGGAAGGCTGTTGTGAAGAATAATTAAGTTATTTTAAATCTACTTATCACAGAAAGTGTGGCGAAACTAAAAGCGGCATTGTGTCTTCTAAACAGCCCGCAGATCTCCCTACTCAGTATGCGGTAAGTTGAGACGATGTGTTATCTTTCATTGAGAAAACTATGTCCGACTCTGATTCAGTCTTGGTCTTTAAACGGTCGAATGTGGATCGTTAGTTTACGGTCAAATGTGGATCGTTAGTTTACGGTCAAATGTGGATCGTTAGTTTACGGTCAAATGTGGATCGTTAGTTTACGGTCGAATGTGGATCGTTAGTTTACGGTCGAATGTGGATCGTTAGTTTTCAAATAGGTTTGATGACACATTGATTGACGCAATTGTCAAGAAAATCAGGAAGATGACTTGCGGCGAAATTGAAGGCCCCAGAAATGGCTGTACCCGTTTCTAAGTCATTGGCAAAATGCTCTAGTACAAATAAATATGTGTTCTATTAGGGAAACTGTTAAGAAGTATATAACAATCCTCCGATTGTCAGTACATATCATCCACAAAAGCGGTAAGAAAACTTAAGACATAAATGTCGAAGTTCATAAACCATACAAATTATTTCGAGATAAAAGATATTCGAGTAACCCTATTCATAAGGTGTACAAGTTATAACTAGACAACTGAAAAACGATGCTGAAAGCTCTTCAGTAGGAGATTCCAGCATTACTTTCAACCTGCATGTAGATATCTTTAAGTTTGTAAATGCATTCACGCGTTTCAATTCAGAAAACAATTGTATCTCAAATTTGAGAAAGGAATGAACTTTTATTTTCGAAATTTCCATTAGTTCGATAAAACCGACTTCGGCATAATGATAGTCAACTGTACTTTACATGATGTGGAGACATATTGCGTGTAAATGACTTGTTTCAATAATATCAAAGTATGAATTATTTAAAAAGAAATCCACTCACCCATCCCATTTTATTTCAAATTACGGATGAAAATCGTAAAGCTTTTCTTGTGATCAAAATATCTGATAGTTCTATCGAATATGGTCAAGGTGTTACGTCCACATCTCATCATGCCATTTTCCATTGTCTCAGCCGAATGCATGGGCATAATTTCATTTTAGTTGCAGTTATCATGACCATCTAATAATTATTCACGGCCGTAATCATGATGCGTTTTTCAAAACCCACTCGAATTTAATCGTTGATAAAAATGTTGTTTGTTCATGTGGGAAGCTGTTATTTGGAATAACCGAAGAAAAAAGATTCAATATTTCAATAAAATGTTGTTCATATGTTGTAGACGTATTTCATTGTTGTAAATATATTTAGTTCATAAATATATTTATTCTGAATGATATTGAAGTAAATTATACATAAACCTGTATGTTTATGATATTAAATCATAAATATAATATATTTAGGTAAATATGCATTTTATACATCTTTTATATTCATGTCGGTCGGTTGTATTATTATAATTATTTTGTTTTAATAGTTGTATTTGTGTATTAATTCAGTTGGTATCTTACCGTCGGAACACATCATTTTATATATAATTGAAATGTATACTTATTATAAGAATGTCATTCTTTGCATATCATTCATGCTGTCAACCTGTATGTTTATGATATTAAATCATAAATATAATATATTTAGAAACCCAAACGTGTTGTTCGAAGAAAGAACCCTAAACGCCCAAACGGCAACACTGGCGCCCAAAAACGAGTCTTCGGCAACAACAGCGTTTGGAACAGAAAAACGGAAGTAGCGGACACGTTACTACGGCGAAAACAGACAGGAGCCTCAGACCGGTAGCGAGGAGGGGGAGAGTCCAGGAATTTAACACAGCGATTCCTTGGAAACCGGTTTTTGATTTTTCCCGGGGAGTAGGAGTCCACATTTTTGCGCGGCATCGAGCTCGAGCACCGATGTGAGTACAACTACGTATTTCTTGTGCACAAAACTTTGACGTCAAAACCGTTAAAACGTACGTACAGGATTTCACGTTCTGCTACGCAAGGAAGGATTCACGTTCAATCAGGACGGAGAGTGATGGACACTTAAATCGTTGTGGACATTGTGTATCGTGTCATTATTGTGTTTTGCTTGTATTTTGTAAGTGTTCCGACGGAGTTCGGTGAGTGTAAATATTTTTATAATTATTGTGCAATGTACATATATCTATTTATTGTAGTTTCATTGTCGTAAATGAATGATTTGAAATACCAATCAGTTGACTTACAAAAACAACAACAACATATATAGCTAATTTAAGTTTATGTGGTCATGCATTTTGCGAATTGGTCGAGATAAATGAAACGACCTTTTGTCAGCTCATTGGTAAGTTAGTGTCATATGAAGTTATTTTAAGGAAATTATAGTCCCTTCACGAGCACAAAGTTTATTGCATGGCGAAGTTAAATCTACTCACCACTTACATGACGTTAAGTAGTAGATAGGTTTGAGTAACTGGATTTATTTAGAAGCAGTAGATTTTGCCCAAGGGTTATAATAAGTATCAAGAGGTTTCAATGCGTAAATTTGTTAATTTGTCATACTTTACGTATGGTTGAATTGAAAACGCTTTGTGCGTATTTTTAAAGAGAAAACTCTCTTTATAAATACCGGAAAATAATTCCGTTTTTTTTTTCTAAAAATTGATAATGTTAAAATGTACATATACGATTTAAACTGCATTATGTGTTGTAGACGTATTTCATTGTTGTAAATATATTTAGTTCATAAATATATTTATTCTGAATGATATTGAAGTAAATTATTTTTTAAAGGAAACATTGCTCTGATTGTTCAATGGTTGGTCAGAGTAGATTTTAACTTTAAACAGAATTAGTAGCGTTCTTTTGTAGTAGTTGATTAGTTTTCAGTATGTAGAGACTGGGTAGAAAGGTGAACTGTTTTTATAATTATTGTGCAATGTACATATATCTATTTATTGTAGTTTCATTGTCGTAAATGAATGATTTGAAATACCAATCAGTTGACTTACAAAAACAACAACAACATATATAGCTAATTTAAGTTTATGTGGTCATGCATTTTGCGAATTGGTCGAGATAAATGAAACGACCTTTTGTCAGCTCATTGGTAAGTTAGTGTCATATGAAGTTATTTTAAGGAAATTATAGTCCCTTCACGAGCACAAAGTTTATTGCATGGCGAAGTTAAATCTACTCACCACTTACATGACGTTAAGTAGTAGATAGGTTTGAGTAACTGGATTTATTTAGAAGCAGTAGATTTTGCCCAAGGGTTATAATAAGTATCAAGAGGTTTCAATGCGTAAATTTGTTAATTTGTCATACTTTACGTATGGTTGAATTGAAAACGCTTTGTGCGTATTTTTAAAGAGAAAACTCTCTTTATAAATACCGGAAAATAATTCCGTTTTTTTTTTCTAAAAATTGATAATGTTAAAATGTACATATACGATTTAAACTGCATTATGTGTTGTAGACGTATTTCATTGTTTTAAATATATTTAGTTCATAAATATATTTATTCTGAATGATATTGAAGTAAATTATTTTTTAAAGGAAACATTGCTCTGATTGTTCAATGGTTGGTCAGAGTAGATTTTAACTTTAAACAGAATTAGTAGCGTTCTTTTGTAGTAGTTGATTAGTTTTCAGTATGTAGAGACTGGGTAGAAAGGTGAACTGTTTTTATAATTATTGTGCAATGTACATATATCTATTTATTGTAGTTTCATTGTCGTAAATGAATGATTTGAAATACCAATCAGTTGACTTACAAAAACAACAACAACATATATAGCTAATTTAAGTTTATGTGGTCATGCATTTTGCGAATTGGTCGAGATAAATGAAACGACCTTTTGTCAGCTCATTGGTAAGTTAGTGTCATATGAAGTTATTTTAAGGAAATTATAGTCCCTTCACGAGCACAAAGTTTATTGCATGGCGAAGTTAAATCTACTCACCACTTACATGACGTTAAGTAGTAGATAGGTTTGAGTAACTGGATTTATTTAGAAGCAGTAGATTTTGCCCAAGGGTTATAATAAGTATCAAGAGGTTTCAATGCGTAAATTTGTTAATTTGTCATACTTTACGTATGGTTGAATTGAAAACGCTTTGTGCGTATTTTTAAAGAGAAAACTCTCTTTATAAATACCGGAAAATAATTACTGTTTTTTTTTCTAAAAATTGATAATGTTGAAATGTACATATACGATTTAAACTGCATTATGTAGTTTAATGCGTGTATGTGCGACTGGCGTCTTACCGGTAAATGCACGTGCTCGCGATATCGTAGCGCAAGAAAAACGCTATTTCGGCATTGTAGTAAACACGCGATAGTAAACCAGTTGCGAGTTCGAATCGAAATAAAATCGAACTTAGTAAACACCTGGTACAAAAAAAAAGAGCTTTGAATAGATATTTGTGATAGTCAGGCTGTTGGTTTAAAATAAGCCCAAGGGAGGTAATACAGGTGTGTTGAGATAACTGTTTCGGTACCTTTATTGGAAAAAGGGAAAAAGTGAGTCGTTATTATTATAGCTTGATTAAACGAAATTTGACTTCGGTAAAAAGGGGAGATAATTGAACGTAAATGTAAATTAAGAAAGAGAGAAATAAATACGATTCGTGTGAATTATTTTTCACTTTTCTGTTCATTAAAGGACAATGAACTAAAAATTATATTCATACAATAAGTAATATAGCCTAAGAATTTAACATACGGGATTTTTTTAGAATAAATCCCTAGTTAACAATTGTGCATACACATTTTTATTAATGTAACCGCATTTAAAAGCATGGCTACGGGTAGCGACCGCGAATCAAGGGGGAGGCGTAGAAATATTGATGATGAACTGTTAGAATTACAAAATGCCAGGCAAATGTTTATTGAAAGGGGCAGACGGGGCTTACATGTTGAGAACCAAAGCACACCTTCACACGACATTAGGCCCGAGGAGGAAAGAGATCAGTCTAAAACTCCTGGCAGAGCTAATCCCAGTGGAAATGAGCAAATACAGGAAAATGGGGTTAAAACTCCAGTTGCAACCAGACTTTCTGAGTCGTTGATAAACAGAGAGCTGTCTGAAGTGAGTATTCTGAGAACGCAAATAGAAACGGAAAATCAAACCAAGGATACTGACGTAAAAGCGAGAGAATTGAAAATAAAAGAATTAGCACTTGTGGAACGCGAACGCAAAAATAAACAGGAAGAGTCCCGTTTAAAACAATATTTTGAGGGAAAGGAATTCGAGTTGAAAATAAAAGAAGCTGAATTCAAACGGAAGTGCATCGAACAAACTGACAGGATTGCCGAACAGGAGTTAAGACTACGAGAAAAAGAAACTTCCTTACTTGAAAGAATAAGTAGAATTGAAAGGAAGTTAGAGTTGAAAGAAGATGATTTGATCTGTAGAGAACGCTTTTTGAGTCAAAAAGAAAGAGAAAGTGGAAGCCCACAAACAAAGACGCCACTTGAGGAAAACAAATATTTAGCTGATATTGAAAGGCGAATAGAAATGCTCGAAAGGGAGAAACATAGTATGGAATTCGAAGATAGCGACAATTTTGTACTACATAGGCAACGTAGCTATCAGGATAACGCTTACGAGAAATTGAACTTGAGCGCATTTTCCGGGGCAGTACCAGTGCCTAAAAATGAAGTCTCGTTCGAAGATCTGAAACTGGAAGTTGACAATGTCAAAGTGATATATTCTCAAAACACAGTAAAACAGAGTCTTAGAAAGGCATTGAGGGGCCAAGCTAAACGCAAAATGCTTCACATGAAACCGGAAGCTACAGTAGAAGAAATAATGTCCGAACTTGATGATAATTTTGGAAACGTCGCAAGTATCGACACCATGCTTTCAAAATTTCTTATGGCGGAACAAGAACAAAATGAGACCATATCCGAATGGGGTTTGCGTATAGAAGAGTTGTTGCTGCATGTTACGAGAAAGACAAGGCTAGACGAACATGAAAAGAAGGATATGTTGCGAAAACGGTTTTGGCGAGGATTACGGAATGAAGAATTGAAAAATGCTACCCGAGTGCATTTTGAAAGTAAATTGACATACGAAGAACTAAAGATTAAGCTACGAGAAGAAGAATTCGAGATACAAATCTCAAAGGACAGAGGGAAGCAGAAGTGTAGTAGAGTTCATCAGAGCGCTCTGAACGCCAAAGACGAAGGCGATGAGTTACTGAAGCAACTTATCAGAAAGATAGAGGATTTAGAGAAAAAGGTTGATGACTTTAAAAACGAGCGAAACCTAGAAAGCGGAGACCATAGAAACAGAGATACTTCCAGACACAGAGGGGGTTCTCGAGGTCATGGACGTGGAAATCACTATGTTCCATATAACCGCAGTAAAAACGAAGCGAGCAATAGGCAAATGACAGAAAGGTCAACAGGCACATCCGAAAATAACAACCATTTAAATGTTTAGACGCCGCTGTTGGGGGTCAAACGGACGGTGTTGAGAGTAGTGACCCGAAAGCAAAGAGATTCACATTATTTGAACGCTTGATTGGTGCGTCAAATGAAGCAGAGGTGTGTGTAAATGGCTTATGCACTAAAGCACTAATTGATACCGGTGCAATGGTAACGACCATAAGTCAGTCTTTCTACGAAAGTTTACGGCCAAAGCCAACACTTCATAGCATTGAAGAGCTATCGGTTACAGGGGCCAATGGTATTGAAATACCATATATTGGTTACATAGAAGTGAGCATTACCATTCCCGACATACTTGAACAAATATTTCATTATGTTCCAGTTCTTGTCGTGAGCGATACAGATTTTAATTTGGCGGTACCAATGATAGTAGGAACCAATGTTCTTCGCTTCTTAAAATCGTTGGAGTGCAAAGACATGTCTCCCATTTGGCAATCGGCAATATCCGCCTTGTCGTCATGCTCGCCTTTAGGAAATGTTGTATCGACGAATAATCGACCAATTGAGATTCAGCCTTATCAGACATTGACATTATCGGGAATGGTACGGAAATCGGACAATGAGTGCATTGCTATCACCGAACCGTCCGAATCTGGTTGCAAAGGGTTAGGCGTCTGTCCACAGGTAGTAAGTCTGGGAAGTGTTGGTACGATAGCCAGAGTGCATGTTCGTGTTTTTAACATTTCAGCCAAGACGATTCAAATAGCGCCTAAATCAGTTCTATGCGAACTACAAGAGGCGAAAGTGCTGCGCAACTGGTCACCGGATTCAGGATGCAAGACAGAAATAACAAGTAAAACTGGACCATCACAGAAAGAAAAAGATGATGTAATCACAGAACTGAAACTAGATTTAAGCCATTTAGAACCTGAAATGCAAGAACCATTGAAAGATTTAATTTTTGAATTTCGAGATGTATTTTCAAAAGGGCCCCTAGATTTAGGAAGCACCGACATAGTAAAACATAAAATACATCTTGACAATCCAGAACCGTTTAAGGAACCATACCGTAGAGTGCCTCCAGGCCTAGTCAGCGAGGTAAGAGAACATGTACAGGAAATGCTAGACATGGGAGCCATACGACCGTCGAACAGCCCATTTTCATCGAATGTCGTCACAGTGCGAAAGAAAGACGGGTCGATACGATTTTGTCTCGATTTCCGGAAACTAAACAGCCGGACA
Organism: Dreissena polymorpha; assembly: GCF_020536995.1. Classification (NCBI taxonomy): domain Eukaryota; kingdom Metazoa; phylum Mollusca; class Bivalvia; order Myida; family Dreissenidae; genus Dreissena; species Dreissena polymorpha. Next base: position 54,560,420 of record NC_068362.1, read on the forward strand.
CATAAAGATGCATACGCCCTTCCAAGGATCGACGATACCTTACACCTGTTAGCTGGTTCCCGGTATTTCAGTAAACTTGATTTAAAAGCCGGATATTGGCAAGTGGAAATCGAGGAACAGGATAAGGAGAAAACGGCGTTCCAGGTGGGAAACCTAGGGTTCTACGAATGCAACCGGATGCCGTTTGGGTGCTGCAATGCCCCCGCTACGTTTCAGAGGCTAATGGAGGCATGCATGGGTGAGATGAACCTGCGAGAATGCCTCATATACCTCGATGACGTCATCATATTCTCCGTCGACTTCCGGTCCCACATGTCGCGTGTCAGAGCCTGTTTTGAACGGCTAAGAGAACATAACCTTAAATTAAAGGCATCCAAATGTGACTTCCTGAAAAAGGAAGTTACCTACCTTGGTCACGTGGTGAGCGAAGAAGGGATCAAAACTGACCCATCCAAAACGGAAGCCATCCGCAACTGGAAAGTACCAACCACCATCAAAGAAGTGAGAAGTTTCTTAGGCTTTGCGAGCTATTATCGCAAATTTGTGGAAAATTTTGCTACAATAGCTCGACCATTAAACGACCTGTTGGCTGGGTACGAAAACAAATCGAAAAAACGTCCATTTGTTTGGGGTCAACAACAACAAAAAGCGTTTGAAACGCTCATAGACAAATTATGTACGACGCCTGTTTTGGCCTATGCCAATTACAATAAGCCGTTCATCTTACACACGGACGCATCTTTGAATGGTCTCGGGGCCGTCTTGTATCAGATGCAGGACGACAATACAAAACGGGTTGTCGCATATGCGAGTAGAAGTTTAAAACCGTCGGAGAAAAATTATCACTCGAGCAAACTGGAATTTCTCGCTCTCAAGTGGTCAGTCACGGAAAAATTCCATGACTATCTGTATGGAGTGTCCTTTGAAGTTCTTACAGATAATAACCCCCTAACATATGTAAAAACTACCGCAAAACTGGATGCGTGTGGTCTCCGATGGGAAGCGGCACTATCAAATTATGATTTCTGTATAAAATACAGAAGTGGAAAATCAAATATTGACGCCGATGTGTTGTCAAGACAACAACATGTCGATACCGTTTCGGTGGGAAATAATGTCATACGCGCTGTTCTCGCGGCACATGTTGTTGACGATACACCGATTGCCGCGACGTTCACAGACACACGACACAATCAAACAAAGTGCCAGACATTAAGCACGCATGACTGGGCACACGGTCAAAATGCGGATGATGTTATTTCCCGCGTTAAATCGTTCGTAGAAGGCGGACGTTTTCCCGACATCGTTGACTATAAATGTCAGCCGGAAGCAGTGGAAAAGTACTTACGGCATTTTAAACAGTTACATATATCCAATGGTGTTTTATACCATCGCACTACATCAGAAGAAGATCGCAGTTATCAGATTGTTTTGCCAGAGTCAGCTCGACAAGAAATTTTCCGTGCGTTACACGATGACTTAGGTCACCAGGGGCGTGATAGAACTCTGTCTCTGTTTAAAGAACGCTTTTATTGGCCAGGGATGGCGACAGACGTTGCTTTGTGGGTTAGCAGGTGTGGGAGATGCCTTCGAAGTAAAAGCCCGCCGATCATAGCAACAGGGCTTGTCAATATTGAATCAAGCTATCCGATGGAACTCTTATGCATTGACTACTTGTCACTGGAAGTATCTAAAGGCGGCTACGAGAACGTACTGGTAATTACCGACCATTTTACGCGGTACGCTCAAGCCTTTCCGACGAAAAACCAGACCGCTCGGACCACCGCAAAAGTGTTATTTGAAAATTTCTTCGTGCACTATGGGTTCCCCGAAAAACTACACAGTGACCGTGGACAGAACTTTCTATCAAAAGTAATCCAGAGACTATGTAAGATTGCTGGTGTTAAACGCACGCGTACCACCCCATATCATCCCCAAGGAAATGGCCAATGTGAGCGCTTCAATCAAACTCTCATCAAAATGTTGCGAACACTAGAGTCAGAGCGAAAGTCCGACTGGAAATCAGCAATTTCGGCCTTGGTACACGCATATAATGTAACCAAATGTGAGGTTACGGGATACTCTCCTTACCACCTTATGTTTGGCAGAACACCACGGCTCGCCATTGACGCTGTACTGGGCATTCTAGGTCAACGTGTTGGTGGAGCCTCGCCATCAGAATATATGAGACAACTTGAGCTACATTTAGCCAACGCATACAAATATGCCAACCGATGCGCTCTCGTAAATGCTGATAAGGCTAAACAACGTTACGACATCAGGGTACAGGAGGCGAAATTACTTCCGGGTGACAGGTGTGTCGGACCGTATTTGGTACAAAAACGAATATGGTACAAGTTTGTACCATATTCGGCCGAATATGGTACAACTGTCTAATTGTACCATATACGTATCTGCAGTTTTGGGGTAAAATGCCTGACCGAATATGGTACAAACTTGTACCATATTCGGATGAAAAATGTACCACATTCGTTCCGAATATGATACACACTCATCATCGTAATCATCATCATCATCATCATCGTTATCTCATCATCATCATCATCATCATCATCATCGTTATCTCATCATCATCATCATCATCATCATCATCATCACATCAATTATCAACACCCCAATGATCATCATCGTTGTTATCTTTACCAACACCACCATCATCATCACCATCAAAACCAACATCATCATATCCATTATCATGATCGTAATGGTGATCACAAAAGTTTTTTTTGTGATGATAATGACAGCGATGTTTTCGGTCGATAATGAGGATGTTGTGATGATGATGACGACGATGAGAATATCATCATCATCATCGGCCAATAAACATCGCCATCATCATCATCACAAATATTTTGTTATCATCATCATCATTATCATCATCGTCGGCCGATAAACATCGCCGTCATCATCATCTAAAAACTTATCATCATCATTATAACCATCATCATCGTCCGATAAACATCGCTGTCATCATCATCCCAAAACGTTTGTTATCATCATCATCATCATCATTATCATCATCATCATCATCATCACCACAATCATCAAACCCCAATCATCATAACCACTGTCATCATCATCACCACCACCATCATCATCACAATTTTTTTACCATCATCATCATCACAAATGTTTTGTCATCATCATCATCACATATTCATTTTACATTTTGTATTTTATAATTTGTTTCATTCAAGAGATTCAACAAACTTGTACTTTTTTCATTTATTGGTATACTGACAGGATTTTTCAAAGTAATATTGAAGAACATAGAACAGCATTTAAATTTTAATCCAACTGTAGCATTTTGACAAGACATAATATACATATATACATTCATTTTAGTAGCAGCCAAAATATCCCAAATGTGCTTCGTAAAAAGTTACCAGTAAATGAGCAAATGACAACAAATTTCCGGTAGAAGAACATAATCATCAATCACAAAAATAACATAACAGGTTTCCAAACACCGATATACATGTATATTTCACCTGTAATGTCTGTACATGACATCTATGATATCATACCAACCGATTCCACTAACACGCAAACGCAGCCATGCGTTTGCCCATTTTGGCCCCTTGATGATTTCTTTTATTGCCGAAATAAGACCGCTGTTTCTGCCCGCTCTTGTTAATAGGAAACGAACGCTAACAGGATTTCTGTTACTAGTATCTAGTCCAATATCCGGCCGAATGTAAATTCTAGGTGTTTGCAAACTCATTGACCTTATTAAATCTCTAAAGGGTTTGCCGACCTTCGCCAACACAAACTGGATTGACGGGTTTGATTGTATGCAGAACTTAAAAATTTCAACTTGAATGTGAAGCGGTAACATCAGAAATGGAAAAGTCGTTCGCTTCTGTGCCCTCCTATTGTTTATCATATCTTGAAGCTCTTTCAGGGCTGAACACACAGAGACGTCACCGTTGTCGCCAGAGTCACCGTTGTCGCCGGAGTCACCGTTGTCGCCAGACGCAGCGTTGTCGCCGGAGTCACCGTTGTCGCCGGAGTCACCGTTGTCGCTGGAGTCACCGTTGTCGCCGGAGTCACCGTTGTCGCAAGAGTCACCGTTGTCGCCAGACGCAGCGTTGTCGCCAGATGCAGTGTTGTCGCCAGACGCAGCGTTGTCGCCGGAGTCACCGTTGTCGCCAGACGCAGCGTTGTCGCCGGAGTCACCGTTGTCGCCGGAGTCACCGTTGTCGCTGGAGTCACCGTTGTCGCCGGAGTCACCGTTGTCGCAAGAGTCACCGTTGTCGCCAGACGCAGCGTTGTCGCCAGATGCAGTGTTGTCGCCAGACGCAGCGGTGTCGCCGGAGTCACCGTTGTCGCCAGATTCACCGTTGTCGCCAGACGCAGCGTTGTCGCCTGACGCAGCGTTGTCGCCAGACGCAGCGCTGTCGCCAGAGTCACCGTTGTCATACGACTGTTCTAAGCGTGATATTATGTCCTTGTACACGCGTTGATTGATACGGATACTAACGTAATGCATGCCAAATCCTTCTGGGAAATACCCCAATGCAATTGTTCCAACATCACCATCGAACTTTCCATCTGCTGACACAATTGATGAGTGTTCTAGTCCTCGGGTAGAAACTACCAGGCACTGCAAATTATATTCTCTCATAAGTGCAATGAGCGTGAGGTTGTCGCCGTATGTCCCATTCTTAGACATATTCTTAACGTATTCATCAAATGTTTCATCATAGACAAAAGTTTCATAGAAATATCTGTTTTCTACAATATGATGGACTGCTTCCTTACGTAAAGCATCTACGTCTTTGTATATACCAATTTTACCAAGTTGATGCGATATAGCAGCAAATTGACAATTTCCATCCGGATTTGGGTCCATGGCAATATTCACCCCATCCAACAACTGCAGATTTTCATGGTGTGTTAAAACATGATAGTACTTAGTTCTGTGATTTTGTTTCTCTGAGCGGTTCTGTTTTAATGAATGTTTTTTAATTTTTCGTTGTTTCTCTAACGCAACAGTTAGGCTAGTCATGTTTTCGACCCCAACCGATTTGCTTACGAATCCAAGTTCGGGTTTGTTCGGTACTTGAAATGACACGATATAAACACCATTTCGTTTTACTTTTTCTACCTTGCCTTCGATAACATATCTTTTGGTTGGCACCCTGGATTTTCGAAAGGGATAGCGAATTAATACTGTCTCTCCTACTTTGTACTTGCTTGGGGAAGTTGCGTTTTTCAACAGCGACCTGTAAGCCTTTTTATTTGCTCGCCGTATGGTTTTCTTTATTTCACGAGAACTATGACGTTCTTTGGTAAAAACATGACTTCTTCCGTAGTAGGCTTCAAAGGGCGTGAGACCCCCAAGAACTCGTTTGAAACTTGTGTTTATGGCATAGGCTAAATCTTGAAGCCCTTCGACCCAGTTAAATCCACGTTTACTTTTTGTTGCAAATAGAATCTTGGCCTTTATAACACTGTTTGACCTTTCACACTTGCCCTGTGATTGAGGATGATACGGCCTACTATTGATCATTTTGATGTTGTACTTGTTCAACAAAAGTTTCATACTAGGGCCTTTAAATTCCAGTCCGTTGTCACATTGGATGATGTCAGGGGCAAGGTTAACCATCAACACGTCCTCTAATGCCTTTGCAACTTCACGCGAACTCTTCGTTTTCAGGGGTTTTGGCATAACGTACCTAGAATAAACGTCCACGACTTGTAGAATATAACTGTATGTGGACCCCTTGTAGCTAACACTTTGATTTTTCATGTTAATTATGTCAATCTGCCATCTTTTGCCTGGTTCCTCTTCTGTAATTGTCTTTGGCTTTGGCTTGTTTGTAAATCTCGGATACTTCTCATGGTAATACTTGCTATTGTACAGTATTTCAAGGATAGCTTGTTCCGAGAACCCCGTGTAATTTACTTTCAGTTTGTTGTAAATAACCCTTGCTCCACATCCTTTGTTTTCCATGAACATCTTCTCAACAAATCTAGGAAGATCTTCTTTCACAAGGACTTGCTTTCCGCCACACAATAAAGAACCCCGGTCACCAAGCTCGAAGTCCTTACGTTTTCTAATCATGGCCAAACAATTATTCTCTTCAGGTGTCCGTTTCTTCACAGGGACATCGAACGATCCGTTTAAACATCTGACAATAATGTCGTACTTCGACCTGGGCAAGCACCCTAATTGCTTCCTTTTTCTCCTAATTGCTTCCTTCATCTGAAATAATATAATAAGTTATTATACATTTATACTTCATTAGTTAATAGAGCTTGTATTGAACACCGCGTGTCGAAAACGAATGTCTCACGACATGAGCTGAGCTAAAATCACTCGTCTGATAGCTCCGCTAAAATTTACAATCCGAACTTCCGGGCAATATGCGCAATGAAAGTAGCAAGTACTTCATGTAAAGTTTCATTGAAATCCAACCGAATTCAAATTCAGGGGAAAAATAGCGGGCAAACTTATGGCGGTCAACGGACAAACGGTCTGTAGAAACCAATGCTACGTGGATGGAAGGGATATAAAGAAGGGCCCTGGGGGCCTAGGTCGCTCACCAGAAGTCACGACTAGGCAGGGTTCGAAGGTCAAAGACCTATAAACTCCATAAAATTTAAAATGTTCAAATCTACAGATTACAGGAGCTCGATCTGATTTTGGTGGAAAATACACTTTCGAAAAAATGACTGTAGCTTAAATATTTTAGCAGTTTAGGAGTTACGCACCCGGAAGGAATGCCACGGACAATTGGATAGACGGACGGACAACTGCAAATGCACTCTGAGGGGGGGGGGGGGGGCATAAAACATAAAAATCAATGCATGTTAAAACATCAATGCATATTAAGACAACTGAAAATTAAAATTATGTACAGTACTTACTGTCAAGAATTCTTTTGAAGTTTGAAGAAAGTTTGGATTTCAATTCTTTCTAGTCGAAAATCACAACTTTTCTTGCCGACCGCCAAGTCAAATATGGTTACTGACTTCTGAGTAAGACTCGTGTGCAAAATTCCCGCCTTTTTAAAGCGGCACGTTATCAAAGAAAAAATCGGAAACTTCAAAGCTTTGTCGGCTTCTCAGCAATATGACGTCGGAACGACAAATCAACTTTACAAAGTAATGTTTAGGAATACAGTCACACCTGTCTAAAGCAGCCAGTCAAACATCCTTATTTTTGGAGAGATATATTCATTTAAAAGAGCTCAAAATCTCTTAAATCGGATTTTGGTGAAAATACACTTTCGAAAAAAAAAGTTTTAAAAATTTGAAAATTGCTATTAATGATCTCCACGAAAGTATCTGGCCCGCCCGGGAATCGAACCCAGGCCGCCTGCGTGCCAATCTGACGCGCAACCGACTGAGCTAGCCGGCGAAACAGTTACACAACCAGCAAAATCCATGTAAAGTGTGGTTAGGTTAGCTGTTTCTGTTACTGCTAGTTACGACGACGACGACGACGACGACGATGATGATGATGATGATGATACTTTTGTCACTTCCAATATTAGGTTAATACAATGTATTTGAGTTTGAAAAAAAGTTTACACATCGGCAGACTATTTCATTTATTAAGAAATACATAATTTATGTACCATATACGTAGGCCATTTTCATTTTTATGAGTTTTTTTGGTATGTACCAAATACGTTTTGGCGAGCATAGAAAAACTTATTCCAACCGAATATGGTACAATGTTTGTACCATATTCGGTCGAAAATTGTACCATCTTCGGTCCGAGTATGGTACATTTGTACCATATTCGGCCGAATATGGTACAAATGTACCATATTCGTTTTTGTACCAAATACGGTCCGACACAGGTGTCTACTTCGGAATAACGGAATAAAGGGAAAACACAAGCTGAGTGATATATGGTCTTCTGACGTTTACGTTATTTTAGATCAGCCCAATTTAAGTTTTCCCGTATTTCGCATTCAAAAGGAAAACGGCGATGTGGGCATTAAAACCGTCCACCGGAATCATCTGCTGCCGTGTTCCTTCTTACCGATACAGGAAGTGCAGCGTGTTTCGTCGCCTGAGGTTTCCGACGAGTCCTCCACGGACGTGGATGAACGCGCAGAGAACACGAGTTCCGACAGCCATCAGTCGGAAGTTGAAACAGATGCACGACGCTCCAAACGGAAGGAGATACCACGGCGCTGCAGCCAACGTCAGACCCGTCGGCCGGCTTGGTTTACATCCGGGGAGTATAAATTGTGATTGGTGTTGTTATGTATTTGCCATAATGATTAAGTACAGTGACAGCATAAATTTAACATGTGTGGATTTGTATTGGAAAGATACACAGCTGTTAACATTCACGATTGAGTATTTAAATACAAATTAGTGTATTATGTTTTTATTTGTCAAATTGTCATTGTTTTCAAATTGAAAATAAACAGTTGCAAACGAAAACGTTAATACTGTGGTTGTCATTATTTTTTTAACAACGATGCTTTCATAAATATTTTGATCACGAGATTAATTGTTGTAAATATATTTAGTTCATAAATATATTTATTCTGAATGATATTGAAGTAAATTATTTTTTAAAGGAAACATTGCTCTGATTGTTCAATGGTTGGTCAGAGTAGATTTTAACTTTAAACAGAATTAGTAGCGTTCTTTTGTAGTAGTTGATTAGTTTTCAGTATGTAGAGACTGGGTAGAAAGGTGAACTGTTTTTACTAACATTTTAATACGTTAATTGGCTTGTCAAGCATGAGTTTATTCACTCAACCACATCCGTGTGCATGAATGACTATTTCGAATGTCATTCTTTGCATATCATTCATGCTGTCAACCTGTATGTTTATGATATTAAATCATAAATATAATATATTTAGGTAAATATGCATTTTATACATCTTTTATATTCATGTCGGTCGGTTGTATTATTGTAATTATTTTGTTTTAATAGTTGTATTTGTGTATTAATTCAGTTGGTATCTTACCGTCGGAACACATCATTTTATATATAATTGAAATGTATACTTATTATAAGAATGTCATTCTTTGCATATCATTCATGCTGTCAACCTGTATGTTTATGATATTAAATCATAAATATAATATATTTAGAAACCCAAACGTGTTGTTCGAAGAAAGAACCCTAAACGCCCAAACGGCAACACATATTTATCTTTGGTCTAAATCCTGTGTAATTAGAGTTTGACTGAGCGAGTGGGGAATTTTGTTTGATGTATGACCACATTATAACGGATGTTTTGAATTTTGAAAAGAAAACAACTAGGAAGGTATGGATTACGCTCACAGAGTCCTTCTTTCTTAGGCTCTAAAAGAACACACTCAAACCTGCTCAATCATAAATACGTAAAATATAAAGATTATGGACATACTTACACTCCGCTTTCCACCGAAATGTATACAGTATCTCAGTCGTCGCATGATCTACAGTCGGCGCCGGAGTCGATTGAACGGTGTGTTATCTTGATAGGCTCATTTGCATTGACAAAAAAGGCATGTGCGATACGGAAATAATATTTGAATAGGGAGCATGAAATTCCAAAAATCATTACGTATTAATCACTTACTTCTCCCAGTTCTTTAACACATTTATGCCTAGTGGACTCACCCATCCTTCTAAATTGGATCAATTTATATCCAAAATTATGGATGTCTTGTATATTTATTTCTATATTTAGAATATTTCTTACAGAAATTCCTTTAAGCAAACAGCGCAGACCCTGATGAGACGCCGCATCATGCGGCGTCTCATCTGGGTCTACGCCGTTTGCCAAGGCCTTTTTTTTTAGACGCTAGGCATAAATGGGTTAAAGGGACCTTTTCACAAATTTTGGCATGTTTTAAAGTTTGTCATTTAATGCTTTATATTGATAAATGTCAACCTTGGATCTCAAAAGCTCCAGTAAAAAAATCAAGAATAAAATTAAAAAAAGGAAAAAAAAGTAGCCCGAAGCAGGGCTCGAACCAGTGACCCCCGGAGTCCTGGAGTAAAAACCAATTAGACCGCTCGGCCATCCTGACAAAACTATATGACTGACGTATTTTATACTTTATATAAGCAATCTTCGTGGTTTCACAAAATTAAACGACAACAACAGAACTCTCCAAATTATTCAATCGTTTCGCGTTGCAACGCTTTATTATTTTCAGGTTTTTAAATCGTCAAAAGATGCATATAATAGCTATATTAGACCATGGTAAATGTTCAGTAGTAATGTTTCCTCACAAATATCATAACTAAAACGAAAATTTGCGAATCTGAAACAACTTTTTTCAATTTTGTCAATTTACCAAAACGTGAAAAGATCCCTTTAAAGTCGCATGACACTTAGAGAGTTTTCAGGTTTACTGTATTGGGATGTCTAGAAGCCAAACACAATCTGAAATGAGGAAAGATGGGAACAAGTATCAAAATGCATTCGCGTCGTATATGAAAAAAACAGCACATATATTTTCCGTGTCGTAATAATAATTCATTATGCTATACAATAACATGTACATAACTCATACATAGCCAATTATTCAATTTGTAGCAATCCGCAATACATATAATTCTAAAAATAATCAAGAAATGAAATTATAAATGACTTTGAACCAGGTAATAAAACATTAACTCGAAGAAATCATTAATACTGAACATCGAAATCACGCATAGATCGGAAGATATCGTTATAAAAAAATAAAGTGGAAATGAATATAGAGAATACTATGTCGGTGCCAAATAAAGCGAAGTTTATTTTGCGAGGCTTAGAAAATCTGAACCACGAGCCTTGGCGAGTGGTTCAGATTTTCGGGCCGAGCAAAATAAACTTCGCTTTGTTCGGCACCGACCTAGTATTCGATTTATCCCATCAATTTTCTTAGTCATCAATTATTTCTTTACAAATTGAATAGGAAAATAGAACTACACGGAAAATCCCAAAGTTATTTTAAGCAAACATTGTTTTATTATTTGATTTGTCCCGAGCCTAATATATTACAAAAGATCAGTCACTAACCTGTTTTTCTATTTATCATACCCACGCTGGGTATGCGGATACTTTGATAACAGATGGCACTTCGATACCAGATAATAAAACTACTTAGAAATATTGCAAAAGATTGTTTGATATTCCAGCATGTACAAAAATCACTGTGCTTCAAATACTGAAATTTTGATAGTATTCAATGAAATACAAACGAAGATAGAGCATGTTTTAATGGGTGGTATTCATGAAGATGCGGATACTTTGATTCCCGATATAAGGCACTTCGCATAACAGAGACTTTCAACAAATTGGGTACTCTGATAACCGAGTTTTATCTTCTATCTGAAATGCATGTATGTATATTATGGTAATTCTTACGAAACATTTTGAAGTACGAATCAATTTGCATTGTCAAGCCCGACTCATTTGGAATCTATGCATAACGTAATTACATGTAAAATATAACCAATGGCGTTGTTCGTTTTCAAAAATCCTATTACTATTAATTTATATTACTAATATTATAAGTGCAAATTTTAAATAAGATTCAAATGCTATTTCTGAAGTAATATAGCTCAAATGACGACACGACCGAAAATAATTGTCTAAATGATAAACTTCTTTTTTAGTGGTAAATTGAGATTAAGAAAATTGAAAATACATCGGATCATGTGGATCAACACGACTGTGTTCAATTGAACTTAATTATAGCAGGACTCTAGATAAGGGGAGCAAGGGGTCTTAAAGCGGCCAAAACACCCCATAAAATCCTTTGTCATTGGTGCTCATTAGTATCGCATCATGAAGACGATACTAATGCGTAGCCACAAAATTTAAAACTCCCTTTATATTGAGCTTACACTTCTCTTTCCCTTTTATTATCATATTCCAAAGGGATAAGAACATGTTTCGGTAATTCGTTTTTAATTTACGTCAGTACATACACTTTTATTTATTGCCTGCTTACTATAGCAGTATTCCACAGCAAATTCTGCATTTCTGATTCACTAAATAGAGTGTGTTATATCTGGTAAAAATTGTCGAGTTATCTGGAATCGAAGTGCCATTGTCTTTGAGATGATCGGTAAAAGAAGTGTCCATGAAAATTTGGCATCCGACTCTTAAACCTTCGAATTTCCTCAAATACGTTTTTCAACTAAAATTTAACATGTTGTAACATTAATGGACATATTGATCTTTTATTTCGATTAGTTGGCATGTTCTTAATTTATTTCCAAGTATTTTTATTTTGTTAAAATACGCACTGATCAACGAATTCATGACGATTATCGATGAAATTTTATCTCTTTTTTTTATAATCCACTGTTTTCACGACTTTCTTGCTCCGAAATACGAATTACTATACCATTAATCGACAATACAATGTTACGTGTCTGAAAACCAAATGAACAGAACGTAAATGCAAAAAAGCTGAAGAACTCAACTCTCGCGCGTGGCTTTTGTTGTTATCTGGTATCGAAGTGCCATCTGTTATCAAAGTATCCGCATACCCGGCGTGATACCTCTACGTCCTCGAATTTAAAGAAATAATGAAAAAATATATTAAAAACTGCAGCTTTAGCGGGAAAGAATATGACTTATGTCGTTTGACGTGTAAATAATGACGTCATGAGTACACGCACTTAATATTAATTTGTAAAACATGTCTTTTTCTGCTTTCTGTGTTGCATTTTGTGTTTAAACTATTTTACATCTTGGTATCAAATTGTTTGTTATGTTGAATCTGATCCGATTTCACTAAAATTATTACTTTATAGTTGATTCCGAGTAATATGACTATAATAGTCCGCCGCTCGTGACAGCTATATTTCAGCATTGCCGAAATAAAGGACAATATATTCCACATTGGTTTATTTCAACAACGCACGTCTGATGATTGGATAAATATAAACATCGTAAGCAATTAAATCTCAAGTTTAGAAAATGGTATTATAAATACATTTAAAATGTAAAAGCAAATTAATGTCAATGCCACTAGCCTATCTAGCAAAACATTCGCGACCCGCGTTCTGCGTTAATCGGTCTTATGCCACATGCGACCAGCGAAGCCTCAGACAACTCTGCATAGTTTCACAATCCTGGTAAGGAAGTACCCTGTTCGCTAATGAGGCCACGTATGTGGGTATTTGGAAGTTTATGACCCCTTAACTTTAGGGTGGCTTAAGGTTGCAGTTTAAGAGTAACCGGAGTGTATCCCAGAATTCCTTTCAAATGTTCGTGCTTACTAGTATATCACGAAAGTTGGAAAGAATGTTGTATTTTAACTGCAATTTCAAGCATTTAAGTTTGTAATAAAATATCTTCAATTTTAATGAGGTCGTTTACCATCCACGGCTAGACAGACAGCCAATAATGATACCATGAAACCTTGCGTGTTTTTGTAGCGGCCGGCGCAGCTCCTGACTGAACTCAAGCTTAGGTTAGTCTCGAGTTGCGCATGAGATATATGTTTTTAGATGACGTTGGTTATACACACGTGGCTATGCTGATAAGAAATGTTGGTAAATATATTGCAGCCACCGCAGAAAACCAACACTCGCAAAATTTTGGGTTCAGAACCTCGGGACGTGCGGAACTGAGTTCAACATCCGACATATTCGACAAATGTATGGCCGTATCGGACTTCTATACGTTCAAGTACTATTTAATTAACCCATTTATGCCTAGTGGACTCTTCCATCCTTCTAAATTGGATCAATTTATTTTCAAAATTAGGGATGTCTAGTATATTTATTTCTATGTTTAGAATATTTCTTACAGAAATTTCCTTAAGCAAACTACGCAGACCCTGATGAGACGCCGCATCATGCCAAGGCTTTTTTTTCTAGACGCTAGGCATAAATGGGTTAAAGGGGCCTTTTCACAGATTTTGGCATTTTTTAACTTATTCATTAAATGCTTTATATCGATAAATGTAAACATTGGATCGTAAAAGCTCCAGTAAAGAATCAAGAATAAAATAAAAAAAAGGAAAAGAACATTGCCCGGACCAGGTTTCGAACCAGTGACCCCTGGAGTCCTGCCAGAGTCCTGAAGTAAAAACGCTGTATCCTACTGAGCTATTCCGCCGTGTACACTCACTGAACGTATTTTATACCTTATATAAGCAATCTTCGTAGTTTCACAAAATTTAACGACAAAAACAGAACTCTCCAAATTATTCAATCGTTTCGCGTTGCAACGCTTTATTATTTTTAGGTTTAAAAATCGTCAAAAGATGCATATAATGGCTATATTAGACAATGGTAAATGTTCAGTATTACTGTTTCCTCACAAATATCATAACTAAAACGAAAATTTGCGAATCTGAAACAACTTTTTTCAATTTTGTCAATTTACCAAAGCGTGAAAAGATCCCTATACATATGTTCAGAATTCGATTTCGCCACTGTCCTCAGAAAGGAAATGTAATTCTTAACGTTTGCTTAATGCAATTAATCTTGTGTTATTTCACGTGACGTAATTCGTGCAGATGGGATTCGAAAATTTAAATAAAAGTTGTAGTAACCGTCTGAGAAGGGATAAACACTTCATCATTTTCGCCAACACCAAAGCCTTAGGGAACATAATTTAGCGGATTGCTGTTGAACGCAATTAGGTTAGCTGCTTTATTTTCAGAAACATTTAATTCACACTGAAAAAATCACATAACAACAATTCGGTAGCCGTGAATTCTAACATATTTAGCACAGCAATTTTTAAAATGTTCAATAACAAGACAATTAATGGTATTATAATAATTTTTTCAATTGAATTGTTCGCATGTTCGGTGTCTCTATTTCATAATGTCAAGGAGGTTGAGGAGATTTGCATCTTTGCATCAGCTAAATCGTTACTGTTTCAGTTACAAATAAACTAACCATACGAATTCCGATTGTGCGAAATGGGGCATCAGAGAGCGGAAAGTAACACATAATTGTAAATAACTTACATTAACACAGGAACAATGTTGTAAGCAAGAAATAAGATGTTCAAATCACAATCACAATGTTTATATTGGAAAATATGACCTATATATTGCTAGCTGTGGAACAATTAGGAAATAATAATATTCATGTATTTCTAGCTGCGGTCAACCAATTTATTTGATTCTATTTGATTGGATAACAGACATCCACAATAGAATCTCACATTATTTAAAAACAAAACAAAATAATAACAATTGTTTAACCGCAATCGTTTATATAAAGAACTGAAAAAAGTAAAATGTTTTATATATAGTTTGAAATATAGTTTATATTAACGTTTAATGTAAAACAGGGTGCAGAATCAACGGGGTCTTCGGAGGTTTACACACGGGCTCGACATAATGTAATCACGCCATTTTTTGCAAAGTAATTGAATACATTTGCATAAAAGACCGTTTTTCTTGCAGTTTTTGCAGGTATCTTTAGGTATAAGAATACATCATTGAATACTTCTGAAATCGGTGACACAATTGCACGTTGCGTGAAGCATGACTGTGTAGTTTTAAATCGAATTTTAAACAAGAACACAGGCTTATTAAAAAAAGTCATTCTGATGTATTTCACATTGTCATAATCAGCATCAAAATATGTCTTTTATGCACTAGTTGAACTGCTTAAGAATAATTGTTTTAAAACGTTATTTGAACCAAAGCACCACTTACCGTCGTGTTTACATCCATTCAAGTTAAAAGGGAGAACCCCACAAAGTCGCGTTATTCTGCATCCTGAAAATATCTGTACCGATTTCTCAAATACATTTAGTGAAACACTTCGACAAAGTAGCAAGTGATCGACTGAAATGCGTACCAAACATATTCTGACGGGATTCTCAGAGGTGATCTTATAAATCAAGAAAGAGCGTGAGCATACTTATATTGTATATTGACAAAACGGCTCACGATGTTATTTACTTTACTCTATGATGCACTATGTTCATTAAAATCAAAACTATACACGGAGAATCATCGTCATATTTTTTTCTGTAAAAAGACAAGAACGTATGCTTTAAAAAATGAGTACTGGATTGTGTATGGTTTAAAGAGGCCTTTTCACGTTTGCGTAAATTGACAAAATTGAAAAAAGTTGTTTCAGATTTGCAAATGTTCGTTTTAGTTATGATATTTGTGAGGAAACATTACTACTGAACATTTACCATGATCTAAAATAGCCAGTATATGCATCTTTTGACGTTTTAAAAACCTGAAAATTATAAAGCGTTGCAACGCGAAACAAATTAATAATTTGGAGAGTTCTGTTGTTGTAATTATATTTTGTGTAACTACGAGGATTGCTTGTATAAAGTATAAAATACATCTGTTATGGTATCCGGAAGGATGGCCGAGTGGTCTAAGTAGTATGCGTTTCACTCCAGGACCGCAGGGGTCAGTGGTTTGAGCCCTGCTGAGGGTTACCTTTTTTAAATTTTATTCTTGATTTTTTTACTGGAGCTTTTAAGATCCAATTTTTACATTTATCAATATAAAGCATGTAGTAACAAACTTAAAAAAATGCCTATATCGGCGAAAAGTCCCATTTAACTTCGCAGAAAAATGTTATTGTTGAAAAATATTCGACGAACAGCCTTTACAGAACCATTAGCGAATGTGATAAAGGGGCAACCCGTTAAACGATTTTATTCTTAAAGTTGATAAAAACATTTTCATTTTCTTGCTTTCAGAAGATGAAATGACTAACTCAATCTATGTCCTCTAAAAAGCATGTGATCTGTATTTTATCGTGCTACCGTGCAATTCCCAACAGTAGCTAAAGCATCTAAACTCCAGTTTATCTCAATTTAGCAAAAGTTCGTTTATTTAATACGTCAACAATCCATAAATGCCCAACCAAGTTAGCTCAAGAGTACCTTAATGTGACGGCTAGTAAAAATACACAAGTACTACAACTTGCTTAACAATATGCAACAACATCATTTGAACGAGTAGCCGTTTTGAAATGATACAGTCGTGTGAAGCGTAAAAAATACCACAGTAAATTTGTTAGTGGAAAAATGTTTGGGAATTATGGTAGTAGTAGTAGTAGTAGAAGTAGTAGTAGTAATGGTAGTAGTAGTAGTAGTAGTAGTAGTAGTAGTAGTAGTAGTAGTAGTAGTAGTAGTAGTAGTAGTAGTAGTAGTAGGAGTAGTAGTAGTAGTAGTAGTAGTAGTAGTAGCAGTAGTAGTAGTAGTAGTAGTAGTAGTAGTAGTAGTAGTAGTAGTAGTAGTTGTAGTAGTAGTAGTAGTAGTAGTAGTAGTAGTAGTAGTAGTAGTAGTAGTAGTAGTAGTAGTAGTAGTAGAAGTAGTAGTAATAGTAGCAGCAGCAGCAGCAGCAGCAGCAGTAGCAGTAGTAGTAGTAGTAGTAGTAGTAGTAGTAGTAGCAGTAGTAGTAGTAGTAGTAGTAGTAGTAGTAGTAGTAGTAGTAGTAGTAGTAGCAGTAGTAGTAGTAGTAGTAGTAGTAGTAGTAGAAGTAGTAGTAGTAGTAGTAGTAGTAGTAGTAGTAGTAGTAGTAGTAGTAGTAGTAGTAGTAGTAAAAGTAGTAGTAGTAGTAGTAGTAGTAGTAGTAGTAGAATTTTTTTTCAAACAACTTAATTTTAATTTCATTACCACATTCCGCACTTTACTAAATCTTATGAAGTTGTAAATCTGCAATCAAGCCGATCAGTTCCGACATATTTATTCTTTCTCGTCAATTTGCTGATGTTTTACGCAGCCATCAATATGCGCACGTTGGTTCGTTTTTATTAAATCACACACGTATATTTGTGTGCGACATTAACGCGAGTGATGCACGTTGTTTCGTTTTTATTAAATCACACACGTATATCTGTGTGCGACATAACGTGAGCGATGGTCGTTTACTATTGCTATAGAATCGGTAATGACAGAAACGAATTATTGCAAATAACCGCACTTAAACTATGGATACTATACTTTTCTATGATGCAATACTGTAATATGCTGTGATGTGATACGATAAGAAGCAGAAGTAGTAGTAGTAGTAGTAGTAGTAGTAGTAGTAGTAGTAGTAGTAGTAGTAGTAGTAGTAGTAGTAGTAGTAGTAGTAGAAGTGGTAGTAGTAGTAGTAGTAGTAGTAGTAGTAGTAGTAGTAGTAGTAGTAGTAGTAGTAGTAGTAGTAGTAGTAGTAGTAGAAGTAGTAGTAGTAGTAGTAGTAGTAGTAGTAGTAGTAGTAGTAGCAGTAGTAGCAGTAGCAGTAGTAGTAGTAGTAGTAGTAGTAGTAGTAGTAGTAGTAGTAGTAGTAGTAGTAGTAGTAGTAGTAGTAGTAGTAGTAGTAGTAGTAGTAGTAGTAGTAGTAGTAGTAGTAGTAGTAGTAGTTGTAGTAGTAGTAGACTTTTTTTATAAAACTAT
The DNA here is from genome assembly GCF_020536995.1 of Dreissena polymorpha. Lineage (NCBI taxonomy): Eukaryota > Metazoa > Mollusca > Bivalvia > Myida > Dreissenidae > Dreissena > Dreissena polymorpha. The sequence continues at coordinate 54,578,743 of NC_068362.1, forward strand.
TTGTGAACGGAATAACATTTAAATACAAAAGTGATCCTGACACACAGATAACTTACTAGCGATAGTATCTCCAAGAATGACGAACCGGACATAAAATCAGCTATCAATGATCTACCTTATGAAACAAAACTATTCGTTGAAGCCAGATTGGATTATAATTAAGCATTTCTTTTTATGATGCGTCACCCAAAATGTAACCTGATTCTTCCTATGGTAGTATTTTCGCCTTACAATAAGCAATGATTTTTATAATACTATCAAAGATTTTAGCTAAATTATGGTTCTTAACTACATGTTAACTTACTGTAACATTTTAGGGAAGATTATCGTGCATCTTATATGTTTGCACTTTGCTTTTCCCCAATACATTATTTTACAAGAAAACATTTAAGATACGTTTTCACTGATGTTAGGTTAGTAAATTTATTTTAAGTAATATTATTTAATTTCTTAAATTAGCAGATTTAGTGAGATGTAATGAAATATTGCAAGTATAATTAAAGGGAACACGTACATTTTGTATTTAAGGCGTTAACGGTTTCACAATAGACTTATAAACAAATCCGACCCGAAATATGGTAACCATGATAATGATCAAACCACAAACATTTTCAAACTAATGTCAAATGCACCAGTTGTATAGGTCTCATGAGACATTTTCACGATTACATGTAGTTGTGTCTTGTTCTGACAAAACTGGGCATAATGCATGTGCGTAAAGTGCCGTCCCAGATTAGCCTGTGCAGTCCGCACAGGCTAATCAGGGACGACACTTTCCGCCTAAACTTGATTTTCGGTAAGAAGGGAATTCCTTCAAACTAAACATACCATTCAAGCGGAGAGTGTCGTCCCTGATTAGCCTGTGCAGACTGCACAGGCAAATCTGGGACGGCACTTTACGCACATGAATTAAGCCCAGTTTTCTCAGAACAAGACACAGTTGGTCAAACTATGATTTGTAGAATGTTCAAATGTTTTTTATATAGTCACATTAAGAGGCTGGCAGGCCTAAGTGCGGCCATCTTAACAAACTGGACATAAACAACCATCTTACTCGTCAAAGAAATCATTGGTGCACATGTTATGACAAATTTTCATGAACATTTTGTAATTAAGTATGACGCCTAGAGTGTTCAGAATCTTTTTCATCACTCTGACATTTTTATTATTTGTTGATTCTACATAACCCAGCTTTGAGCTCTAATATCATTGGGACAAATATAGGGCCTGTCGTTGGCTGATTTTATGGCAATTATCAGATCATATTCCCTAAGACAAAAACTTCCTTCCTATAATTTCCAATTTATAATTTTCGACGTATGTATTGAGATTTTTATCTGTTAAGTATAGACATATAGATTTTGATTTTGTGATATAATTCTTATGTTTAGTGTTTTTTGTTTGTACATTTATCAATAATTATACAAACGTCTTAGTATGGAATGAGTGCTATATTGACGTCATCATTTGATGACGTTCAATTGAACGAATGATAATGGCGACTAAAATTCGTTAAGCTCCTGGTTATAGCCGCGATTTGGGAGTCTTGAAAACTGGCCCAACACTTGTGCTGAAATTTGACATGTATATGGACCAGAATGCGATCTACCTTTTGGCGTATTCGTCATATCTGGGAAAAGTCCAGTTTTTGATAAATTTACGAAAAAGTGGTGTTTTTTATTGCGCAATCGCTATAAAATGAGTTCTCGCCGGAAGCGTTCATAGCGTTAATAGCAACCCAAACACAATTCACCCCCAGGAGACAATTCACGCGCTAGACACTTAAAATTTGATTTTAAATAATACATATTGCGATTTTATTCCCAAATTAATTAATAATTTCATCTCTCGTTTAACATACGTTTTAGAAAATATTAACAAAACAAACAAAAACAAACAGCCGTTAAATTTTATTGTTGTAAATACGGTAACCTGATTACATATCCACTAGCGTCTATGCATATTTACACAAAAAATAGTTCGCAAGTAAGCAACAAACAATCAAATTTAAACGCAAATAAGTTAACAAAATATATAAAATAAATCCGAGAAATCGATACTTAAAACTACAATTTCTGCACTTAAAACATTTTTGAGAGTCATTAAAACACATAATTTCGGAATTATACAACCAACATTCAAAATGGCTGCCAATGAACGTTCGAAAAGAACGCGAGAAAGTATTTACAAAATAACATCATCAAAATAATTAAAGTGAACGCTACTTCGCCGTTTTTTAGATTAGTATACGATCTATTGAAAAACACTAGCATTTGACATAAACACACCCGTGGATATGGAAATAGACATCACGCGGCTCCCGCATTTTGCGCTGTGTACGGTTGTTCAGAAAACTTGGTAAGTGTCATTGTGTTCTTGACTTTGTCCGATGAGTTGAATTTTATATACCATTACCATGCGAGAAAGTTTTTTTCTTACGAAACTTACCTTGAAAAATAAACAACACAAATATTAGTGGTACGAACTGGTAGTGGCACAAAACGACAATCAACCGTTAAAGTAATTCGAATGGAAATACATGTGTTGAATAGATCTATTGGATAAATTAATTGTTTTGCCGTTAAAAGGGTAAGTTTTTTTGGTTTGCTTTGCTTATTTTTTTATCAAAACGCAAGTTTTATAGTTTGATTTCTGTACAACAGTTCAGTTAACGTTATATCTTGAATGTATAAATATCGAAATAGATGTCGGAGTTTGCACATTTCGGACGTTGCTATGCAAGTTAGTTCTCGATAGAATATACTGTTTTTCCTTTTCGCATACAGTTGTGCAGCTGTTTTCCATGTAATGATGCAATGTTTTACGTCTGGAATACCCCCCTCGATGATTATAAATCATTAACTTCTCAAATTATAAGCATCGTCAACTTGACAAGGTTCTGTCAAGATTTAATTTTTTTATTTAATTAATAATTAGTAGAATATGTAAAGCTGGATTTTAATGACTACAAGTCAGTCGTGCAGTTAAATATGTTTTACAGCATAGAAAGAATCCAAAATTATTTTGGATTTTGTGTTTGCCATGCATAATTTTAATTTTCATAGGAATAAAATAACTTACAGCGACAGGATTACGGCTTTGTTATGTTAAGCATTTGATACAAATGTTATTAAGAATTAGTGTGGTTGTAAATAAATTTTGAGAAATGGAATCAGTCTTCACACTAAATATTTTAGCCAAATAGCCCTTCGGGCTAATCAGATGGAATTTTGAATAGCCCGAAGACATGTTCAATAGCCCGAAGAGGTCAATATAAATGAATTTTTTGGCCAGGAACACCAAAATAGTTATTGACAATCAGAAAATCTACTTCCATTAGTAAAAACAGATACATGTGATTACAGTATTAAAGGGTATTCTGTTTCCTTTTGAAATGCATTTTATACAAAATGCACCAGATACTTACACAGCAGCAGTATCATAAATTTGCCCCCCCGGGACCTTCCCCCTCCCCCCGAGCTTATCCCGGGGGTTCCTGATTGTTAAATGTACATCTATTGTGTATGGTTTGACTTTTCAACAACGAATATTGACAAAAATACACAGTTTGAAAAAATAACCCTCGTATGCATTTTGTCGGCAACTGCATGGGAACATGTGTGTTTTCGATGAAAAAGGTCACAATCTTTCAGCAATAGGCATATAGTGCGTTTCATACCTTGTGTATATATAATACCTATAAGAGGGTTATTTTTTCAAACTATGTATTTTTGTCAATATTCGTTGTTGAAAAGTCAAACCATACACAATAGGTATATACAATCTGGAACCCCTGGGGTTAACTCGGGGGGGGGGGGGTAGGGTCCCGGGGGGGGGGAGCAAATTTATGATACTGCTGCCTGTGGATAATTATGCTGTTTATTGTAACTCTATGATTACACATGTTCTCATCCAATTATTCCATTATCAGTTTGACCGGTGTTTGGTTTTATTTTAAAGCAAATTAAATTATTATCATGTTTAAAAAATATCCGAAGAACTTGAAAAATACATCAACCTATTAAAATAACAGATTATTATCGTATTGTTACTAGGAAAATCGCCGGTGAATTTCAGACTCTCGGCATGTGGCTTCAGAACAAAATGCCACTGGGTGTGTTAATTGCCCAATCTACCAAGTGACAACGTCTGCTTCTTTAATTTACTCCCCGATATTTTGATAAGCATGTGTCAACCGTGAAAAGTATTGTATATTCGTAAACAGATTATAAGTAGCAAAGTAGGTCACGTAGCAGAACGAGATTACAGAATAAACGAAAGTACTACAATTTTTAATAATTTGTTGAAAAAACTTCTTCTAATACGCAAGAATAAATTATTAAAACAAATGGAAATCTAACTGTAATAAGAATCAATTTGTTTTTAACCCAATGCGTACAATATCCCTTACATACTCTTTTATTTTTATTGAAAAATTACTTCGTCCATTTTTCATGAATTATAAATACATTTTTGGAAAACGCTTCTAAAATTAAATACGCTTCTAGATTGGTCATTATTTTAAAACATTACGAAGTGCCCGATGCGCGAACTTCCCGGAACGTGGTCTACGCATGTTCAGTTTGAATAACTTCATCTCGATTGGGCGTCAATTGCAGCATTACTTTAAATAGCAACATACCCGGATGTTTACACGACAGTTTAGAAAAATGGCGGCCGCATGTGTTCATTCTTTTACACGTATAACGTCATTTTAGGCATTTAAATAGCGAATTTAATCGTGCCTCTTAAAAACGCGTATAAATCAGGTTATTGATCATAGTAGTTTCTTTTTTTCAGTTTGTTTACAATTTTTACGCTCAAATATTTAATCGACCGGTCGGGCTATTTTATAAGCATTTAGGATCGACCGACCGGCCCAAGAATCGACTCGGGCTTCGGGCTTATAGGCTAATTCGAAGACTGTGGAATGTAAAAAAAATCACAGAAAATGGAAGTGCGTGCATGTTACTGTATCTTGCAACTTTATTGTTTTAAGAATTGGATTAAAGTTTAAATTTAGGTAAGCGTGTCGCTTATACTAAATAGACCCTTTTCACAATAAGCCAAAATCGATAAGAGCGCGAAGTCACGTGACTCGCTGAATTCCAGAACGAGGCGGAACGTGATGCCGTTTATAATACCACGCAATGCCGCATCTAATTTCAACCCATCACGCTTTTGACGTTACGATATTGTCAACACAAGATGACATCGTCAGTAAATATCTACTTCCCATTTTAGGTGTCAATACATGTATATACATTTCCTTGATTAAAGTACTTGTTTTTATTCACATGTTTGCACAAATTTTGACACTGTTAGTTTGAGCCTTTTTATCGCGGTGTTTAATCAAAGATCTATCAATAATCTTGTTTATTGGTATATCTGTTGTTTAATTGTCCCTGTGTTCAGCACAAACCCATTATCTCGTTATGATCAGATACTGTGCCGACACATACTAAATAACAACAAGGGGTCATAAACCACTTGTTGCGGATGTCTGGTCATTTCCACATAATTTATGATACCCCCGTGTCTTCTCGTGGTAGTGGTATTGCAATGTCATTTCTTAGAGTTATTAAAAGTCAAATACTCAATTGTTGCTATAATTAAATGTATAAGATTTTGTAAAAATTACCATTACATTCGTTACTTATGTACATTTACTAGAATAAGTGATACAAAACTGAACGGAATAAAACAATTGGGACCGCATAAGAAGTTGATTTGTTGTTCTTTATTAAACTTATAATCATGATGGTATGCCTAAGAAAGGAATCGAAGAGGCTTTTTGTGAATAACCATCGTAGTGAAGAGTAAGACATGAAGATTTATTCTTTATTTTAGTCTCAATTACATACAATACAATACAAACATTCAATTATATATAGACAATGTGTTGGTGATATTTGATATAATGCGACATCCCAATAATCTATACACATATGTTGCATAACAGTTATATGATATATCATATAGAAATCTAAAAATGTCCTATGTAACATAAGAGCATTATAGCACATGCGTGTCTGCTCATCATTGGAAACAATTACTTGAAACAGGTGATGTTTTTATTGAATGCTACGAATATAATATTGTCGTCTGACACCGATCTGATATTGTACGCCTCGAATATGAACCACTTTACGAAAAAAGCATAATGGTATATACCATCTGTGTATTGTGTTGGTAAACAAATAATTAGCTAAAATCATATCATGATACATACATCAAACAATTCATAAATGGACATGTGTTTATCTAATAATGTATGCACTAATAAATAAAAATTTCCAATGGATATTTATGAAACAACACGAACCTGATCATATTCTCAAAGCATACATTACTAATTGCCATTGTTTCCTTTGTTCACACACGGTTGTGTTCGTGCACATGTTTCATGAGATTGATATCACCATTACTGAAATTAAGTGGTATACCATATTGTCTCTTTTCATCGTTTACAGTTTGGCCAATACTGAATTAGTATTAGCGCAACGAAAACGAGATCAATATCACGTGACATCAATCGAGCAGCCGCTAGTCTCACTCTGTTATCTGACATTATACATGTTTGGACAGTTCAATTTCCACCACGTCCGTGTGCTTCACTTGTATATAATGATTCTTCAATATTGTCATACACTGTTAAAGGGGCCTTTTCACAGATTTTGGCATTTTTTAAACTTATTCATTAAATGCTTTATATTGATAAATGTAAACATTGGATCGTAAAAGCTCCAGTAAAAAATCAAGAAAAAAAATAAAAAAAGGAAAAGAACATTGCCCGGAGCAGGATTCGAACCAGTGACCTCTGGAGTCCTGCCAGAGTCCTGAAGTAAAAACGCTCTAGCCTACTGTGCTATTCCGCCGAGTACACATTCTGACGTATTTTATACCTTATATAAGCAATCTTCGTAGTTTCACAAAATTTAACGACAAAAACAGAACATTCCAAATTATTCAATCGTTTCGCGTTGCAACGCTTTATAATTTTTAGGTTTTAAAATCGTCAAAAGATGCATATAATGGCTATATTAGAGCATGGTTAATGTTCAGTATTACTGTTTCCTCACAAATATCATAACTAAAACGAAAACTTACGAATCTGAAACAACTTTTTTCAATTTTGTCAATTTACCAAAGCGTGAAAAGATCCCTTTAAATAAATTTTATTTAATGTAAAAGAAAATTAACATACAATTTAAATAGTGTCAAGTACTTCACGTTTATAGTCCTTTGTTTTATGGTTGATTCACCGCTTACAAGTTCGACAGTTCATGAAAAATAGCGCACACCAACACACCCATACGTTTGAGAATTATAATCATATAATACTTTTTATTATGCGGCTTATATATATATATCTTTGTTTTGAGCAATTATCGATGTAAGGTCTTCAGACCACCTTTACTCTGATGTGTTAATGGTTTATACGTATTTGTATAAAGATGAGATAAAATTTAACAAGAAATATCTTTAAAAAAGATATACGGCGTAAATAGTTTAATGAATGAGATCAAGGATAGCGAATGTCTTTTTCTGTGCAGTTCTTAGCTGCATCACACGCAGTACGGGATGTTACGGGGAGTTTTCGCGGCTTATTTTACATTATAACATATTGCTGGTCATAAACCTATAGATACAAAACAGAAAACCAAAAGAAGAATGGAAGTGAAATTTAAATATATGAGTCAACCGGCCACACGAGAACAAACCTGTTTTAGTGGTCTGTCGGGCATTGCTATTTGATTCGATTATTAACAGTATCGAGAATCATCGTGCTCATGCTTAAAGTGATATTATGGGCATTTTGCACTGTTGAATTGAGCTGAAAAGAATTAACAGGTCAAAATAGTTAGTTAAAATGTGGTTACTGATCAATTATCTGCAACTCACCTTGCTACCAGTTGTTTATAAAAATATATTTTATATTCGATATTCTTACGTGACCCACCCAGTCCTGTAAGCCGAAATGATCCGTAAAACAATATTTTGTCTTTGTGTCGTATGAACAAATCTGCACTAAAACTAAATTTAGGTTCAACTCGTAAACGCATGATCAGTTGTCAAACGAAAGTACGGTTAATATTCAAATGCATTATTTTTCTCTTTCTGGTATATTGTTTTAGTATGTTGATGCTGCATTAATTACTATAAGTGTATATGAAGTAGAAACATCAAAAATAATCAACGGTTGCGATAGACACCTATAAACTGTTACATGCTCATAATATCACTTTAGTACATTAGGCAATATGGTGGAATAATTATTGTTAAATTTATTAAATATAATATTTATCATTGTATTGTTGAAAACACATCATTAAGAATCTATTATTGACATACCATAATTATATTGCTGAATATCTTCTTTTAACATATTTCTGGTCTAAAGAAAATTCCAGGTAACCTAGTTCACGGATAGCGTCTTTATTATATAACGATTATTTTACTGACCGCGAACTCCGGTGATGACCTGTATATAAACTCTGAATGTCCGCGACTTGACCCGAAACCTTGCGGGTTGAAATGCAATTCTTTAAAGTGAGGCCTCGCTTCCACTGCTCTTCATACTTTTACATGTTAACATGTTGGCAGGAATATGGAAGTAAGTACTAAATATGAGAACATAGCCTTTTAAGTATAAACGCTTTTGCGCTGGTAATACTCTGAAAATAAAAGGTGTACGCACAAACTGTATTGATGTCGAGAATTGAGTGTAAAACTGTTCTATCTATTAAGCCTTTTCATTAGAGATAAAATTGTTTCATACAGTAAAACAGTGGTACAAAGACGCGGATATGTTTCCAATGTTCTGGTGGTATACTCAAATCAGCCAATGGAATAAATGAAGTGTATTCATTCGTACCTAGCCGCGGGAAATTTTATTTGAATTTTATTGGACACTTACAAAGGTCAAGTCAGGGTGAAAAGCTGGCTTATGCAGCTTACGCCGAAAAATATTTTCTAATTGTACTAGATAGTATGTAGTTGAATTATTATTATGGTTGTTATAATGTTTATTTAAGAAGTATTTATCAATTTATTGACTTAACACATACTGTAATAATGTTATAACCGTCCCGAATGTAAAACATAAAGTCAACTGCTCGATATGCTCCACCATTCGCATAACATAGGAAAAGAAAGTTGTCACGTTCAGCCTCGTTCTGAGATTCGACTCGTCACGTGATATCTAAAAATAGCAACAGTGTTCGTATTGTGAAACTGGTCTATTTAGTTCTTTATGTCTCCTTTGCTCTTATGTGGTATGAAATGCGTATCTCGTGTAACGTAATTTCATTCAAACTCTGGATTTTAATAACGACAAGTCAGACGTGTTATTTTATTTAACAGTAAAATCTTTTTTAAAGCCTCAAAAGATTGTAAAAATATTTCCGATTGTATTTTTGTCATGCATAATTTAATCTTCCATAAGAATAAAATAACACGCTGCGTCAAGATTTCGGTTTCTTTAATCATGTTTTTAGGTAAGAATGGTTAGCATTTGATACACAAATTTAAAAAAAATAGTGTGGTTTATAATAAATTTTGACAAAGAGAAGGATGACCAAAACTGGAGGTTCATATCTTTGTAACTTTATTGTTTTAAGCAAAGGATTAAAGTTAAAATTGATGTAAATGTAAGCGTGTCGTTAATACTAAATTTAGTTTTTTTATGACTCCTTCGCTTCTGTATATACAATGTATACACTACGTGACCGGTTGTTGTTGCCTAATTTGCGGAGTCAAGGTGGACAGTTTGCTTTTTGAGTGGAAAATCACCGCGAGTTCACGTGATTCATCACTCTGCCGTCGCGCGAGAGCAAGATAATCTTCGCCCTGATTCCCCTCAGTTTTGCGGTGATTTGCCGTGATTGCAGTGGATATCGGTGACATCGATGATTCAGCAATTCATGCATATAAACCGAATTGTATCGATAACTGTATACATAACGTTTTTCTAATGTTCACAATTATCAAATAATCCAACATAATTACCACTTCACTTACGAAAAAAATAATCTTAAACATTTATGTCGGTAAATATGCTTGAGAATTTCATTAACACAACCATATGACTACGCCATTTTTCAGAAGTGTAAAGAGTACAGTGCATAATGTGGGACGAGCGTATTTAAAAAGCTTATATCATATTTCTCGTAAATTACCAAATTATTAGTTTTGTCTAAATCAAATACCATGTATAGAGAAACAAGGTATTTATAACCGTCCAATGACGAAACACTATGCAACTTTCAATTTAGACAGTGCTACATGTATATGGCAACAATATGGAATTTGAAAAGTGGTAGTGTATTCGGGCCTGGAATATAATTAAATAATGTTTACATGTTATGTTCTATAATTATTGCATGATCATTCTGCGCTGTTATATTAATTTGGAGCCGTTAAAGCTTCCGACATTACTTCATCAAATTCATGTCGGAACGGGAGTATTTTAGCTAATACGCCCATTGTATACAACAACAACAAAAGCTTTATTATTGCAATGTATAATGTAAATGTATACATATATGTTACATGTACATGCGGTGATGCGAGAATTGCAGCAAAAATCACGGGTCGCGTAGTGTAGTATGAAATACATATCTCTTGTAACATAATTTCATGTAAACTCTGGACTTTAATGACGACAAGTTGGATGTACGGTTTCCTATATTGTGTTTAAGGTCAGAATGGTTAGCATTTAATACTTTTATTATTAAAAAATAGTGTGGTTTTAACAAATTTATGAGAAAGGGAAGGAAGAAATGAAAATGGAAGTTCATATCATTGTAACTTTATTGTTTAAATCATTGGGTTAAAGTTAAAATTGAGGTAAGCGTGTTGTTAATAATAAATTAAGTTTTTTATGACTCCTTCGCTCTTGTAAAGTATGAAATACGTATCTCGTGTATCGTAAATTCTTTTAAACTCTGGATTTTGTGATCGCCTTTTGTCTGTCGTCAGTTGTTAGTCGTCAACATTTACCTTGTTAACACTTAAGAATGTAATGTATTGCAGATTCAGAGATGTCTGTTCTGTTTTGAAGGTCATGTGAAAAATAATCTTATGGGCTGTTTGCATATTTTAATAACATATAAATATTGTTCAAATCTATGTGTTGATAGATTTAAAATAGCTAACTTTCCTCTTACATGCCCTTGTATTTCAAGATAGAATACTTTCCTTCACAGAGGAAAGAGGTCTGAGTTTGAATCTCAGTGGGGGCTTCAGAGGATGATTTATTTTTAGAAAAATGATTATATTTGCTCAACTTTGTAAATGACTTAAAGCCACACACCTAAAAATTAACTGCATGGCATAGTAAATTTATGTATAAATAATAAACATATTTTTATCTTTGACATTTAGAATATATCTGGTGATTACAAGGTAGAAATCAATCTTTTTTGCGCTTTAAAACTTAAAAATAATTGCATTTGTCGAAATAGACGTATATGTCTACAAATCCTACTTTTGGTTTAAAAGCGGTACCGTTTAAACAATAATATATTACTTTCTAACTAGGCTATAGATTTAATTTTACTTATGCCAATTAGAATATACACATGTAAGGCTATAGATTTAATGACAATTTTGCACACCTTCAAATTGCATCTTTATGTATTGATTAACATGTATTTCATTTCAAAGTGTGTGGCTTTAACCAAATAACTTTGAAAATTTCTTTTAAAGAATGAGGTTTCTGAAAATTCAATCATTGAAGAAACATTTATAATTTGAGGGTACAATAAGACAGCAAACTAAGAATAGACATCCATTTGAGTTTTTTTATCAATTGAATATGCAAAGAAGAAATTAAATATCAGCAATACAAAAGCCTGTAATATGTGCAGCGTGTGGTTTTTCTATCTATCTCTATATGCTCAGTCAAATTGAAACAAGGCAAATATTTACTGGACAGAAGGTCCTGTAAAATGGGAAAAAATACAGGACCCGCTCTTTTTTTATAGGACCTACTGGCTACAGAATATAATCGTTAGTAAAATAACTTGGTTTCATTGCCGGGATCAAGGTGTTTATGATATAAAATGATAAAATTATTGAATAGGTATTAATTTTAAGGTTACACGTTTGTATCTGACGTTAAATAATAATACACGCCATACATGGTACTAGTCTTGTTTAGAAATTTTTTTTTTTTAATGCTGAACGCATGTTAACAGTTAATATAAACAGGAATCTCTTCTTTGTAATATCTTAAGAACAATTTCCAAAACAAAAGTACTTTATACTTTTTTAACTAAGCTATGCTTAGCGCGCATGTCAGGTATGAGTCTGGTCAATACAGCCTAAACTTACAACGGCCTCGATAAATGACAACCGGCCTGTTTCACGCGTGGACATTGATAGCCAAGATAATAACGGTTTGAATTACAATTATCATCATTATACATTACTATTGCTATTAAAACCACACAAATTGATATCTGCATCATTTAAATTGTAATTTATGATTATCTTGTTAAGTGACTAGGCCGTCATGGATTTGGACCGTCCTGACCCGCACTTGTAAGATGCACATAAATAGACCCAATCAGGTGCCCTCGGAAAATTCCGTCAGCAGAAAGAGCGTTGGTATGGAAAAGCACATGTATAAAGACGCTATTACTATTTTTGCACCTCAGAAAACTTTCAGAGCCATAAACAAACCTATGAATTTGTTTTTGTTTTTTTTTACCGGACAATCAGTCCTGTAAATTTGACAGACAGGCCGGACCTTACACAATTTTACAGGACGTGACCGTCGGTCCGGCCATGTTTGGCCAAGACTGTATACTGTCTAACTCCCCTTTCGGGTATTATTGACAGGTAATAGATATGACAGAATACTCTGTAAGTATAATTGTGCACTCAAATTTTTTATGACAAGTTGAATTATTAGTATTGTATATACCATTTCCATGCGATAAATTTTAGAAACCCATTTATTTCTCACAAACTGGGGTTGAAAAGTAAACAACAACGGGATTTGATTTTACATTCATGAGTTTTTTGGGGTGTTTAATACATGTATAGTCATTCAAATTACTAATGTTAGATAAGGTTTTATTAATTTTGGGTATAGTTAAAAATGTTCTGTCGGTTTAAAACCATGGCCGTTGAGGGCGTAGCAGTTTTCCTTATATCCCTTCTCAAAAAAGTGTGTGAAATGTACGTTTTAAGTACGTTTTGCGTGTGTTAAACGTGGCGGTATTGGCACTGCGTTTTTTGTGCGCTTTTTCTTACCGAGTGAGTTTTTAACAAAAACAAACAAACAAGAAAATGTGCGCTTTTTGTGGATAAATGTGCGCTTTAAGTGCGTTAAACGTGCGCTTTTTATAAGTGTGTTCAATGTGCGCTTTTTTGTGCGTTAAATGTGCGTCAAACGTGCGCTTTTTATATAAGTGCGTTTTTGACTACCATTTATGTGTTTCAAATGTGCGCTTTTAAGTGCGTTAAATGTGCGCTTTTTGTGAGTTAAATGTGCGCTTTTTTTATTTAAAAAGCCCACATTTAACTCACAAAAAGCGCAGTTATAACCCACATAAAAGCGCACATGTGTGTTAAATGTGCGCTTTTATGTGCGTTAAATGTGCGTTAAACGTGCGCTTTTTATAAGTGCGTTTTTGACTGCCATTTATGCGTGTAAAATGTGCGCTTTTAAGTGCGTTAAATGTGCGCTTTTTGTGAGTTAAATGTGCGCTTTTTTATTTAAAAAGCGCACATTTAACTCACGAAAAGCGCAGTTATAACCCACATAAAAGCGCACATGTGTGTTAAATGTGCGCTTTTATGTGCGTTAAATGTGCGCTTTTTAAATAAAAAAGCGCATATTTAACTCACAAAAAGCGCACATTTAACTCACAAAAAGTGCAGTTATAACCCACACAAAACGCACAATTTACGCACATTAATGGCAGCAAAAAACGCACTCACAAAAAGCACACATGTGCGTTAAAGGTGCATCTTTTGCCTTAACAGTTGATTCAATTATATGCTGTTAAAAGTTTTTTTTAATTCAGATATGCAATAAAAACCAATAATTATATAAACATATATATTTGTGTATTTTAATAATTACAAGATAATTCAATTTTATACTTTAATGTACACCAACATTTTTTAACATACATGAGTAATTAAATATCAATGGAAATTTTATGAAATAAATATAAACATAATTTGATTATAAATAAACAAAAAATAAAAGCATACTATAATAACATGTACAGTATAATACACACGAACAGCTATATACATAAGAAAGATGCATATCAATCAAGGCATACATGCCATAATTTTTCAGACCAATTCCGGAACATTGAGTTAAATGGTCCGGGACTTTTGCCGATTTTCCGGGACATGTATAAAAGGTAGCGATATTTATAGACATATGCATTTTTGGCCTGTCAGCATTTCTTCGAGGCGGCGGAGTGCAGCTTTCATCTTTCTCTCCAAGTCTGCCACCAGCCGGTCAAACTTCTTTGCAACTATTATACTGTCATGGCCTTTGCGCGATGCGTCTCGTGCATGATCTCATTTGATCAGGTCCTGAAAGATATTTTATAATGTAATTGTTGAATATTGCTGTTATGATGATCTTGTTGCTATAAAAATTATAAATTTAAATCAAAACTAGTTTGTTTGCTTGTTGTTTTTGGTTGTTTATTTTGCAATTTTAATCCCCTGATCACATGTGACTTTACGCTTTTCATAAATAAATATGTTTGATAGAAAATACTGTTCGAAAATGTACCAAGATACGTGCAGGGTTCGCCAAAACTTGAAAAATCTGTCAGTCATTTGGACTGACAGACTTGAAATTTTTGTCAGTCCGAATCAGTTTCTGTCAGTCCCACTGTCCGACTAAACTATAACAGCAAAACACAACAAAAGAGAGTACCTTTTAGGTGTAAATTGGTTTTTATCAAATTAAAATACAATAAAACATGTCCAAAGTCGATATAATGAAACAATTATTATATTAATAATAAACCACATATAAACCAAAGGTATGTCAAACTGTGTTTAGCCTCCACAGCTCTACAAATCCGTGTTCTTGAAAAGTTAGGGTGACATCCAATCAAGTTTGACTTAATTGCACACACACCATTCACACTACTTTGGATGACTTCAATTTCTGTTTATTAGCCAATTTCCCAAGTTATAAAACAACACCTATCGTTAAAATATTTTCTCTTAGCTGAGGTGGTTGATTTCCAGGTTCAATTAAATTAATGTCTTTCACACGTATTACTTGATAGAAAGGCCCATGATAATTACTACCATCCATTCTTGTTGTCTGAAATAACACAAAACATAATGCTACAATCTACCAACAACAAATTAAGTTTTTAATTAACACATGTCCGAATTTTAAATTATCCGAAATATAGTACATTGGGTGGAAAAACTTCGTTTGATTTCAGAAATTGTTGGTATGTCAATTAAAATATATCCTTCCCAGAACAATATAATAATGAAACTATTTTACAGAAATGCTCACAAATGACTGTTGAAACAAGTTTTCATGCGGTTTTTGTTGTGGAGAAATTAAATGGAACAAACAAAATGGCGGACGCACCCGGATGCTTTTTAAACAAGGACCGTTGATTTTGAACTCGCATGTGATAGTCAATTCTAATCCAACTTTAAACATCAAAACATCCAAATGAAGGTAACAAAAAAAGGATTTTGACAGAAGTTGAACAAAACGCATTTACCTTCTATTAATCCATAAGCACATTATACACTTTGAGTGATCTTTTTGAAACCATTTTTCATCCGATTATGTCGGTCAGTCGGACCGATTATCTTAAATCACTTGTCGGTCCTGAGCAAAATTTGCCGGTCAGGACCGGCGGACCGACGGTTTTGGCGAACCCTGTACGTGGTCTCATTTTGCTGTGTGGACTGGTCGGAAGTGTGACACCTTTAAAATGCAGTACCTTGTATAGTTTTACCTCTAAACAAATCCAGCTTTTCTTGGTCAAGGAGAGGGCGCGGTTTTCCCACTCCTGTTCTCCTCATGTCCGCCAGCTTGTGCAGGGTAAAACCTGGTATTCAAGTCCATACATCAGGTAGTCTCTCTTTTGCTCCCTTTTTTGGCAGGCGATGCGATGATGCACATTCTTTCCAAAGGATCTTCTGATCAATGTAAATTTCACGGTCACCATGGGGTTTAACCTTTAAATTTAAAAGTTCTCATTTAATATGGGGGAAAAATCTGTTCATTAATGACCAAAAATAGGTTTAAATAACTTTAAGATGACAATAACCATAAAATACAGCCATAATAATTCAAATGGTGTTATTTTTCTTTAAAATTGCATTACATTTACTCATCCATTTACATTTCCCAGTGACAATACATAAATATGATAATGATCATAATTAATTCAATAAACTAAATAAAAAAGGGATGCAGGATTGAAAATACGAACCTGTTACAACAGACTGTTCTTCAGTATTCCACAAATACAGGCAGTTGTTGAACTAGACCATATCACTTTATATGTCTTTAACCACCCACTTTTAATCTCCTTTGCAACAAACTTATTGTTGATTTACACATTGTAGTAAATACACATTTTTTTCATCACACAATACTTCATGCTGAAAGTATTTCAAGACATTTTACACTAGAATAATAAGTCTTAATTCTAGCTTAGTCAGTTGCTGATGCTGCTTGTTTTCAAAAAATTACTTCCTATCTGTGGTTCTCAAATACATGGTGCCTGAACAAATCAAAAGTATATCAACACCCCTTAGTTAGGCTTAGATGGAGGACTGACAGGGACTGGCTATTCTCTTATCTGATTCCATGCTGTGTCTAAGCCAAAAATTGCATAATTTGAGAAATACTGATAAGGCAGTCATTTCAACACCTAGTATTTATTGAATAATACACAGCACCCTTAACACATTATATTTAATTGTAAATATTTAAAGATAACATGCTGAATGGTTTTAGCAAATAATATTAATAGTATAAATATTATTTTAATTGCCTTTTAAAATGTATGTTTATGGTCAATGTGGTAGACATTAATTGTATTAGGGTATAAATATCAGTATAAGAAAGTTCAAATACTTATTTATGTTGAGGAAATATAATTGATACTATCAAGCCCACATAATACTTTTGACACTTTCAATATTTTTAATTAGTTACACACAGTCTGATTTAGGTGGAAATTTTTAGAAATGTTTGAGATTAAAACGTAAGCAATAGGGTATGCATTGAAATTGCATGATAAAGTATGCAAACATTAAACAGGTTAATATGGACAACCAGTAATTATTCAAACTGCCCCTTATATTATTACAGGTTACTGAGATATATGTCTATGTTTATTCATTTGATGTAAATAAATTGTTAGAGCCTGCAACAATTTTGTTTCTTGTTCAATTTCTGTACAACATTTGCTAAACGGTTGTTAAAGACGCACTTTTTAAGAAGTGTGTTAAACATGTGTCTTTTTAGATACATCCGTTTAAAGGGATCTTTTCACGCTTTGGTAAATTGACAAAATTGAAAAAAGTTGTTTCAGATTCGCAAATTTTCGTTTTGGTTATGATATTTGTGAGGAAACAGTAATACTGAACATTTACCATGCTCTAATATAGCCATTATATGCATCTTTTGACGATTTTAAAACCTAAAAATTATAAAGCGTTGCAACGCGAAACGATTGAATAATTTGGAGAGTTCTGTTTTTGTCGTTAAATTTTGTGAAACTACGAAGATTGCTTATATAACGTATAAAATACGTGAATTATGTGTACCCGGCGGAATAGCTCAGTAGGTTAAAGCGTTTTTACTTCAGGACTCTGGCAGGACTCCAGGGGTCACTGGTTCGAAACCTGCTCCGGGCAATGTTCTTTTCCTTTTTTTAATTTTATTCTTGATTTTTTACTGGAGCTTTTACGATCCAATGTTTACATTTATCAATATAAAGCATTTAATGAATAAGTTTTAAAAATGCCAAAATCTGTGAAAAAACCCCTTTAAAACAGATCATATGATAAAAACGCACTTATGAAATAAAAGACTAACTTATGCTTAAAAAAGACGCACATCAAAATAGAAAAACACACTTTTGTGAGAAAAAACCCACATCTGTAAACCTTAAAACACACTTCTTAGATAAAAGACGCACTTCCTAAATAAAAGACGCACTTCTTAGATAAAAAACACACATTTTGCTCACATCTACACTCAAAAGCGCACTTACAGATGAAGAAAACACACAAAAAACGCACTTCCTAAATAAAAGACGCACTTCTTAGATAAAAAACACACATTTTGCTCACATCTACACTCAAAAGCGCACTTACAGATGAAGAAAACACACAAAAAAACGCACTTTTTCACTAAAATAACGCACTTGAAAAGAAAGAACGCAAAAAAAGCGCACTTAAATGCACTTTTGAACACTGAAAACGCACATATTAACAAAAAACACACAATTAACGTACTTTTAAGTGCGCTAAATGTGTGTTTTGGTAAAAAGTGCGTCTTTATTTGACAAGGGATGGGCCAATTGCTATAGTAAAATCTTGTTACCACTCTAGAAATCACATTTACTGTGCATCCTTCAAGAAACTTGGTCAGGTCATTTGTTCTTATGATGTCTTGGCTGAATTTGAAAAACTGTTTCGCTTTCTTTAATTTATTCTCAAATGTTAATGAAGTTTGGTCAGAAGATTTGTATAAATTAAATCTCAGCCAAGTTGGACACTGGGTCATTTGAGCTAACAAAATTGGTTAATATATTAAATAAACAAAATGCATGTTAATACCACAGAAGTCACACTGTTAGTCTAATCTTCATCAACATCGGTATGCATATTTAACTTCAAAACAAATATTGGACCAGGGATTTCAATAAAAGCAGAATCCTGCGTTTTGACGCGAGCAAATTAAAAATGACTCATTTTTGACGCAACCCTTTTTTCTGCCGTGCGTCATTTTGACGCATCAAAAATTTAACCCGTGTGTCAGTTAGTTAACATCTCCAGTTCCATGGTAATAAATCCCCCTGTGCTCCTAATCAAAATTAATGTTTCAGTATTTGAAACTCGGTCTATAATCGAGGGAATAGAGGTCTACCCGGGGCGTTGTTTTTTTATACTCACAAGTCATAATACTACACATAAACATTAAGAAAACACATTTTCTCAATTAGATATAAATTACCCGAGTAGAATTAAATTGCTACGTCTGACCTTTGACATTGTAAATGGCGGACGTATTGTAAATTAACATTAAACCCGCGTTCAATTAAAAAATGGCGATTCAAACAACAACAACGATTCAAATTACAAGTAATGGTGATTCAATAATGGAGATAGCATTAACTGGATTTAACAAACATTAAATAAGGTTTGTTAAACCAGATAACAACAAGGAAATTTTGGATTATTAAAGTTAAACTACTACTGGTAAGGCATTCTTAAGTGTACATTGTGTATATATTTCCGAAATGTATAGTATTCGGATAAACAGTAATAGATATACTAGATGTTCCATGCATTAAGATTGTGTTTTTGTACAAAAGCTATCATAGGGATGATGATAATATAAGTTTTATAACAAGATAAATATGTGATGAAAAGGTGCTACAGGTACATATCTTAAATTACTTAAATGTGTTATGATGAAGTAGATTTTAATGAGCATTTATTGTTTTAACAAATAAACATAGTATAGTGATAGAAATAATAAAAGTTGTAAAATGAACATGTTTTGTTTTTGAAAAACTTAAAGTCGATATTGTTCGCACAAATTATTGATATTTTGTCCTTATCTTTGTGTACCAATTCATTAAAATATGTTGTGTTATGTATCATGGTATTTTTATTTAATAACGCAGTATAACTTTTTTAGATATTGTGTAACTCTTGGAGCATGTTTTTATCTAAAAAAATTGAATAATACAGACAAAAACACAATTAACGCGCTTCAAAATTGACCCCAGAATTTTTCAATTTGACTCCTCAAAATTTCAGTCCAGGGGTCATTGACTCCTGGTTTTTATGGAATGAGTGCTATATTGACGTCATCATTTGAGGACGTTCAATTGAACAAATGATAATGGCGACTAAAATTCGATAAGTTCCAGCGTATAGCAGCGATTTGAGAGTGTTGAAACTGGCCCGACACTTGTGCTGAAATTTCTCATGTATATGGCGTTTTCGTCATATCTGGGAAAAATCCAGTTTTTGATAAAATGACGAAAAAGTGGTGTTTTTTATTGCGCAATCGCTATAAACACGTGAATAAGCCGGAAGTACATGTAGTGTTAATAGCAACCCCAAGATAATTCACCCCCACAAGACGATTCACCCGCTAGACAATTCAAAATTGATTTTAAATATAAACAAATTCGTACCAATAATATTTCGTACCCATATTTTTTTCGTACCTATTTTTTTGTACCCATTTTTTTCGTCCTCAAATTTTTTTATACCCAATTTTTTTTTTCCTACCCATTTTGTTCGTACCCAAATGTTTTTTGTACCCTAATTTGTTCGTACCCAATTCTTTTTTTCGTCCCCTTTTTTTCGAACCGAAATGTTTTTTGTACTCAATTTTTTTCGTACCCAAATATTTGTTGTACCCAATTTTTTTGTACCCAATTTTTTTTGTACCCATTTTTTTCATACCCAAATGTTTTTCGTACCCAAATTTGTTCGTACCCAAAAAAATTCGAACCCATTTTTTTCGTACTCAAATTTGTTTCGTACCCATTTTTTCGTACCAAATGTTTTCCGTTCCCAATTTTTGTCGTACCCAAATTTTTTTTTCGTACCCATTTTTTTCGTACCCAAATGTTTTTCGTACCCAAATTTGTTCGTACCCAAATTTTTTTTCGAACCCATTTTTTTCGTACCCAAATGTTTTTCGTACCCAAATTTGTTCGTATCCAAAATTTTGTTCGTACCCATCTTTTTCGTACCCAAATGTTTTTTGTACCCAAATTTTTTCGTACCCAAATTTTGTTTCGTACCCATTTTTTTCGTACCCAAATTTGTTTTGTACGCAAACTTTTATTCGTACCCATTTTTTTCATACCCAAATAGTTTTTTCGTACCCTAATTTTTTTCGTTCCCTATATTTTTCGTATTCTAATTTGTTTTCGTATTTAAATTGTTTTTTTTTCCTACCCACATTTTTTTCATACCCATTTTTTTTCGTACACAAAGTTGTTTGTACCCAAATTTTGTTCGTACCCATTTGTTCGTAGTCAAAATTTTTTTCGTACCCGAATTTTTTCGTACCTAATTTTTTATGGAATGAGTGATGTATTGGACGTCATCATTGATGACGTTCAATCGAACGAATGATAAAGGGGGCTAAGTTTCATTAAGTTGAGGCATATAGTCGCGATTTGTGGCGCTTGAAAACTAGTCGGTTACTTTTGCTGAAATTTGACATGTATATGGACAAGAATGCGATCTACCTGTTGGCGTAGGCGTTATACCTAGGAAAAAACTAGTTTTCGAGTATTTTGCGTTTAAATATTTTTATGGGAAAGGGCACGCGCGCGTGACGTCATGAAAAGCGCTTAGGCTAGCTTCCATCTTGCTACGAAACAAAGAAACTGACGTTACGCGTTATTAATTCAGTTAGGCGTTTAATCGATAAACAAAGGCGTAATAATTGTGTTTGAATATCAATCGGTAGTACACATGCATGTCTTTTGTGCACATTGTGGTTTTTTAATGAACATGACATAAATCTATGTGTTATTCAACGTATTGAGTGCGACGAGTTAAAGAAAGGTTTACACGGCTAGGCTTTCCGAGATAAATGTAAGTACACACTGGTATTAGAATGGTATTCTGTTTATCCGATAATATCTTGAATATAAATGATATTGAGACAATTACATTATTAGGGTTTAATAATTTATTATTTAATCAATAAAAAAACGCAAGCAGCAAATCAATTAATTTCGTTTGTAGTGGAAACCGAAAGTAAACAAAACAACCGTCAAAATGGCTGACGACATAGCAACGTAGGAATTAACGCTCAGAAATTATTTACAAAATAAGATCATCAGAAATGATGTAAAGTGAATGCTCATTCGCTGTTTTGTAGATAAGTATACGATCTATTGAAAAACCATAACATTTGACATAAAAACACCCGCGGATATGAAAATCTTCAGTGTAACGAAATAGCAGACATCACACGGCGTCTCTGATTCTACGCTGTTTGCCAAGGCCGATAATGAATGGAAATGCACAAACTCAGTAACTGGCAAGCATATATGCATTAGTAGGTTGTTTCGTGATTATTTAGAAACGACTACATAATTCTTTTGGTTCAGCCAGTGCAACTAAACAGAAATAAGTATAAAAAGTTTCTACACCTGACAACAATGTGCCAACTTAATACAAGGTAAGTTGTTTACATTATTTAAAATATTGCAAGCTTACAGTATACAATGAAGTAAATACTGGTAGTACTTACCTGAAATAAAGCTGTATCTGTTCCCGGATCCCTCAGGCCAGGAACGTAGACACAAAACACATAGGATGAACACCGATACAAAAGTAGACGTCCGTCCAGATGTAAAGCTACAGTATGACTGCCGATTATCTGCATTCGTTTCCGGTCAATCGATTAGTCTCTGTCGTACCGTTCCGGTTACACACCAGTAAATTTACCACACTCCTCCCCATTTTATCCAACGGGAAAGAGCCATAGAGTCCTTTTTCAGTCTTGGTAACTTGTTACTGCATCAAAAATTTGGCCTACACTAAAGTTCCGGGCCCTGGTGATACTTTATTTTGTATTCAATTCTGCAATGCTCCATTAATTGTCCACTAACACAGACTAGAGGAGTAAATTGTGCCCAGTATATAGTTTTTCTTTAAACTTATAATTAACAACGGAGTTTTTCCAAACTTTCACTTCCATTCATTGTCTATACACTTCAGTTGCGATCCTTTCTGTTAAAATTAGTGTCCTAAACATTAAAACTCCATATTCAAAATTCAATAATTGGCCACACGAATGTCATATTACATTATGCTATTTATAGCCCAAACAGTTGAGTGGAATTCCTCAAGGTCAGCTGGCACACTACCCTGACCTCGCTATCCCGATATGACGCAATAACGTTGGCCACGTCCCCTAAAAAGGATGGAGTGCACATCTGAGCCCCAGCTGGTCGAAAGTATGGCGAGTCAGTTTCGATCAACAGCCTGTTCGCCGGGACCCTCAGGATTGCCTGTTTCTGCGCCTCCGTGAAAAGCCGGGCTTGTCCTGAGTACTGAAGAAACAATTAGGGAATGCCTTACACCAGCTGACCACTACCTCTTGCGCGCTGGTGAAACAATGCAGCACCACTTTCTGCGTCCGAGCAACATTGGGCTTTAATAATTCAAGACATAGAGCACTCCGGACTGCCGATCCTCCCATCCCGGATATGAAGGATGATTGGTTGACAAGGGGATGACAACTCTAGTATCCTTGTCAGAACTTCCTCCTGTAGCCCCCAAGTATCTGCTGGTTCGGTTCGGGGTCACAATAGATCAGGACACCTCCTACCACATCCACTTCAACTTGGGGTCTGATCCCTACATCTGCATCCAGAATGGTCCGGATATCTGAGTAATACGGCATAACCAATTTCACTAGAGACCGGTCCAGGTGAAAATGAGAATCGAAGGCCGAAATCCTGGTCGTTACTGGTCGCCCTGACGCCTGGGATGTGTTCCCCCAAGCCAACGAAAGGTTTGCCTGTCCGGATACTGCCAGATACTCCCTAACAGACATGTTCCGTACATTAGAAACAGCATGAACCGTTCCACTTCCTGCAGGTTCCGTCACTGCCACAACCGGGGGTGTCGGGGTACTTGGATGCTCCACGTCAGGGCTTTGAACATGTAACCCAGCCACAGCCGGGACGGTACTAGAGGTACGCTGATTGTCCAGGTTGAAGAAGTAAACTTGTCGATCCCTTGGAATGTGTTTCAGTAGACCGACAAGGACACGCCAATGGGCAAGAAGAGCCTGCGAGTTCAGACGTTGAATGTCGAAGTCCACTTCCGGCCATCCTGATTGACGGGCGAACTCGGACAACCACTGTCTATCTACTTCAGATAGAGACACCTCCGCGTTGATTCCTAAGTCATGCTTATGGGCAAAGTCCAGCAGGGTACCAAGCCGAACAGTAGACCCGAGAAAGTACTCAGTCGTCCAGCTGGCCATGGTACATGACTACCTATAGGAGGCTTCTCAACTTCCAGCTTTCGCCGGACGCCATTCTTCCTAATGACCCCATGCTATTTCTCCTCCTCTTCCCTTCATTTTTGGTTTTGAACCCATATTGTGAGTACAAATAGGGATAACAACGTATGAAGGAATTTTTGTCCTCCAATTGCTTCGGATGTAACTGGAGAACATGAACACAATTATGTCTGATAAACCCTGTTGAAAAGTCATGTCGTAACCAGCGGTCTCCGGTCACTTTCAGCTTGCATTAAACCTCAAGCTTGGAGGAAGATGACATTCTCAGCAGCCACACAGGGTAGTTTTAAGAATCTTGATTTCTAACACCTGAAGCAAGACAAATGCATGCTTAAACAGACAAATGGTGGGATTGATACCTCCAGCCTTTCACCGGAGTAACTATCCTGAACATATATAAATGTACGTTAAGTCGTTATATAAAAATTATGTAGCCTCCAGATAAATCCGGAGTGCTAAACGTACGAACATCACTAGTGTCTTTTCTGTGATAATGCTTATTTAAGATCTTATTGCCAGATTCATATTGTTTTTAATCAAATAATATTTAAACAACACTCAGCCCGTTTGCCGAATGAAGTTGTACATCAATAATCTCGTGTTTATACAATTTACAGACAGACATGTATCTGTGTACATTTCCAAAAGAATTAGTGTCTTTTCTCAGCCTTTCAGAATAGTACTGGTACTAGTTAAACACGGAACCAAAGTGCCTTAAGAACCATATGTGGTTTTGAAGTATGTTTTACAAAATTGCTCTGAAACATGATCAAAACTGTAAAAGTCAATACATCCAACTATTTTATTGTGTCGAGTTGGACATTTTTATTCTTGAATTGGGAAAATTTGCATCCTAATTGTATTGCCCAAGATGAATTTCTGGAGTACCCAGTACCCATTAAAATGAGAAAACACACCACAGCATAATAAGAAACTAATCAGAATATCTTAGCAAACATCAGCAATTAAAACACATGTGCATATAACTTGCATGTGGCTTATTAGAAATCAATCAAGCAATGAAGAAAGCATGTTTTAACTGACATTAATTAGTGCATATTCAGTAGTCAGATCAGTTTCTAATGTAACAATGGCTTTGTTATAATATTCCATAAAAGATCAAGGAGCATTAAAGGCTATAAAACTCTGAATTCTTAACATACTTCTTCAACTACAGATTTTACATTACATGTATATTATAATTAAAACCACTTTTCGTGTTACATTGTGCAATAATGGAGAGCATATATAATCCACTAAACATCAACATTAATATATTATCAAGTCAAATGGTACCAGTACTTCCTTGAAAATATGTGAAATAATTTCAAGACTGAGTAATCTATAAGAAATCCATTATTACTGAAATGGTTAAAAGGTGTACACAAAGTATGAACAATTGCTATATAATTCAGCATGTGCCAAAGTTGTACAAAGTATAATGAAGATTAATAATAAACAATTTGTTGTATAAAGCCAATCATAATTTCTGTAACTTATAATAATTCTTAAGAGTTCTCCTAATCACATTTAATATTAACAAGATATTTCGAAATAGTATAAAAGCATTTACTCCAAATATTCCTTTTATCAACAGATTAAACATTATGATTTTGATACAGTAGTCATAGTTAAGACAATACTTCACACAAATCAACTAAAGGAAGAATACATGGTATTTTAAAACATGTTATTTTACAAGTGCATATCATAAACTTAAATGTACTGTCTAACAGAATTATCTACTAGCTAATTGACACACTTTTTATATTCTCCAGCAACAGAGCCGGATTCAGACATGCTAAAACCTATAACCACTATAAAACTAAATTTTCAAGCACACGAGCGAATTACGTCTTACAACAATTCGGACACTTATACTTCTTTATTCTCACACCTTCTTCCTCACTCACATTCACACATCTCCCGTGAAACCACTCATCACACCAACATCACTCGATCATAAAACCGTCATCTGGCTGTCTACACACACAATAGGTTACATCACTGTCAACAGCTAAGTGTCCAGTCGGTCGGTCAATTTCCTGACTTGGGAGATAAGTTACCTGACAGATTTTCAAACGATCACGCTTCCTTGTTTTGACCACATTCTTATGCAAGAAAATAACTAAATAAAATAATATTAAGATACAACACAGTTTATTTTCCGTTTCTTGTTCTATGTGTGTGACATTTAAGTGACATGTATTTAATGTTTTTGATATCCGTCACATTGTTGACTGATTGCGATCATTTAACAATGCAGAGCGTGAAAGACGGCTAAAGTGTGAATTCTGTAAGTATGCATATATAGATAAGAAGATAATTATTAGCCGTGTCACCATCCCCGGTCCGTTCTATTTAACCAATAGTTTGTATTATTTCACTTTCTAGTGTGCGATATCCAGCATATTGACCGGATCACCCATGGATAGTTGGTATTATTTCGCTTTCTAGTGTGAATTATCCAGCATATTGACCGGATCACCCATGGACAGTTTGTATTATTTCGTTTTCTAGTGTGAAGTATCCAGCATATTGACCGGATTAACCATGGATAGTTTGTATTATTTCGCCTTCTAGTGTGAAATATCCAGCATATAGACCGGATCACCCACCTTGTTTATAACCTCCTTCGTATTGACTATACCCGGATCCCATATTTCCCTAGTCTTGTCATGTCCTTTATTCCATGTTTTTGTTAAGAGGATCACATCATCTACGTCCTCCAAATCAAGATCCAGGTGATACTGGTTACACTCAACCACAATGGTTTCCCTGGCCAAAACATCATGATTGCCATTCTTTGCACCTGCCCTATAATTAACCATCTTTGTCCTGAACTCCATGCTACTTTGCTCCAGCTCTTGCTCTTTGAGAAAGAGGTCTGCTCTGGGAGTGTTCAGTGTGATGATGAGTTTGTCCAGCTGCACTTGCCCCCCTACCGGAGCCTTCTGTAACTCAGTGGCCGGACTGGCTGACTCACTGACCCTCGCTTGGTCTCCACTAGCAGCCTTTATCTGAGCCTTGTATCCACTGACAACCTCCTGATGGTCTGCTACATGTTCTTCAGCCTTCTCCTGCGCACTGGTCTGAGGCTGAGTCTGCATCTCAGCTTCATCTTTCTCATGGTACGCAGCCAACTGGGCAAGACTAGCATCTGACATGTGACCAGCTTCACTAACCGGTCTCTCGTATTCCTCTTTCTGTCTATCGGCCTCAACCTGCATCTGATGGACCAACATATCCAACTCACTTCCCTCCAGAATTGTGTGGTTGTGTTGTTCATTCATCTTTCTGAAATTTTCCTCACTTTGTGCCAGTCTCGTTTGCAGTTGGTTATTTTCTCGTACCCCATTCTGGAATTCATTGCCCTGCTTCTGCAGGTTCTCCTTCTCCACTTTCATTTTGTTCTCCGTCAGTCTCGACTTCCTCTTAGCAATGGCCTCCGACTTCTCTGCTTTCAAACGCTTGAAGATTGCACGAGCTTTCGCCAACTGATTTGTTGAAGCTTTCTCCAACCGTTTAATGCATTTCTTCAGCTGCATGTTTTCGTGACCAAGTGATTGTGCCTCTGACCTTGACCTTAAGATTTCTCCATCTTTTCTCTCCATCTCCTCATGCACTTGCTGCTTCATCTCTGCAATAGCTATCTGTCTGTCTTTCTTCAACTGTTCTATCATCTCCTGTGCCTGTTGTACCTGCTGCTGTAATTTACTCTCGATGGAACTCTGCAGTTTTTGAAACTGGGCTTGCAGCTCCCTTAATTCTTGGTCAACGCGTGCTTTATCAGTGAGCATAGCCGCCTGCTGTTCTTTGCTCTCTTTCAAGAGTTCTATTATCCCTACTTTGTCTTCTATTTCCTGGTTGACTTTCACCACCAGGTCTCTCTTTGCCTGCTGTTCCATGGCTATCTGATTTTTCAGCTCCGAGATACGTCGGGAAGCGCGGTCTTGACACTGAATCATCGTCGACTTTAACTTATCTCGTTCTTGTACCACGTCTTTGTATACGCCAATCAGGTCCCTCTTGGAGACGTTTTTCAGGTCCATCTCAACTTCATCCATCTCTGAGTGTAGATCAGATGAAAGGCTGTCCTGCATATGACTGAAGCTAATGTTGGCGCGGAATGAGCCCTTGTTTGTCGCAGAGCTGATGGTTGAAGTGCGGGAACCAGAGGCCCGAGACGCGACATCACCTTCCCCTGTCTGATTGTTGGGTGAACAAACAGGTATATCAATCTGCTGCTTCACAGGTACACTGGCCGGGCTGCCTTCTAAAGACTGTTCAGCCGTAACATAGCCGGACGAATAAAAACTACTGAACTTGTTACTGTCTTCAGGGACTGCTTTTGTTCTCGGCGTGCTCTCTGCGATTGGGAGGTCACCCTCTTTAATCTCAGCTGTTTCGGGGATTTCCTGGCAACCAAAACGCCTCTCCAATTTCTCCATGATTGCGTTGTAGGTAATATTTGGTGTCTTATCAGTAATAAGTGTATGGTAATCCCTCGCCGTGTCAGTGAGACACAAGCACAAATAATCCTTCTTCTCCCTTTCACTCCAATCATTCACCACCACATAGCGGTTAAACTTGCTTTTAAACGACTTCCAACTACCCTTTCCACTATACACAAGTGTCTTTGGTTGTTGGGTCAACCTTTGTCGTCTGTCATCATGTCGGTGGGCTCGACCAGCATTTTTCTCTCGTTCGGGAACGATGACGCCCTTAATTGCCGGTTGAACATTGGGTTGTACATTTGTACCTGCCGGTTGAATATCTGTACCTGCCGGTGCGAATCCATGGTTTGTTACACCAGCTTGTATTCCGATCCCTTGGTGCCCCTCCATATTAGTGAAAGGCTGTAACTGTCCTTGGGCCGGGTACCACTGCGGATAAGGGTACCACCTGTATGGGGACCCATTTTGTGGCGGTCCTTCCTGCCATGGTGGGAACTGCAATGGTTGTCCAGTGTATGGCTGTTGGATTTGTGGGTACGGACCAGTTGGTTGCACAGATGGGTACTGGTAAGGATATGGTTGTTGTGATTGTGAAATTGGTCGTGTCTGTACTTGAGTTGGTTGTGGGTACAGACCAGTTTGTTGCACAGATGGGTATTGGTAAGGAAATGGTTGTTGTGATAGTGAAATTGGTCGTGTCTGTACTTGAGTTGGTTGCGCTGACGGGTACTGATGAGGAAATGGTGTTTGTGTTTGTACATTTTGTTGCAATGGTTTCATTTCCTCAAAATAAGCTGAACCTAAATCAATAGTTCTCTCAGCCATGGTCCGTCAATGTCAATTTACTGTCCAAGTTTAGTAAAGTATTTCAAATGAAGTACACCACACACACACATTTGCAATTTAAATGCAATGATATGTAAAACTAATACAAACAAGTATTTATCTAACTATTCCTGGCTCACAAAAACTTTAATTTCAATATTTATCACACTCACACCCCACCATACAATCAATAAATACTCTTTCTCCACCCAATCAAAAATGGGAGCAAATGAGCATAATAAAACAATTAAAGGCCATCACAAATCAAATAATATACACTAGAAAATGTAGCACCCAGTATTTGGTACCGGGTAATTGTTCTTTAGTGATTGTGATTAATGATAGTGTCAAGTATAAATATTGTTCAATAGTGTGTGGTTATCTAAATGACTCAAGTGTAATAATATTAAATTGTTGAAAGGAATAGGTTTCAATCACGCACAATACTAAATAGTAAATCTATTTCTCAACCTAATAAAAATGAACACACAAAAATGGAATCAAATAGACATAAATGTTATAAAGCAAATGGCCATAAACACCAAAAATTTATGTATCCAAAATATAACACCCAGTATTTAATGCCGGGAATTATAGCCGTAGATAACTCTCAGTATTGATAGAGACCTAGTACGAATAGTATTTAATGGTATGCAATTGTGTTAATGACTCCAGGATAATAGGCAACTATTAAAGTAAATCGTTTGGGTTTATACCTATAACCTCCACTCAACCAGACACTGCCGTTAAAGTATGATGCAGGTTATGCGCAATCCCCAGCGTTGCCGGAGAACCGATAGTCTCTCTGCTCACTGCAACTGCTTGACCGCAATGCACGTCTCCTCTGTACCCTCAAGGCCAGATACCTCCGGGTGCAAGAACTCGTGCACTGGCTGGGTTAGAACACAACTAATGTAGAAATAAAGACATTAAATTATTATTCTCCAAAAACAATTCATGGCAAAGTTTTTAATCACACTGATAGCACTGGCTTGAAAATAAACTGAAATACTTTCAGTGTATTTGGATTTCTATACTTGATTATTTATTAATTGCTTTAGAGCAAATACGGTATTGCTACAGGTGCGCTCTTTAGGAAGTAGAAAAGCTTTACGGTAAACCAAAATATACTTGTAATATATCCAGTCGTTCAGAAAATTTACAGTTTCAACTATGCTTACACATATTACATTGTAATATTCTTACAATGAAATGAAAATGACACTATTTCCTAAGTATTTAATTTTTTTTTTCAAAAAATAAAAAATAAAATAAACAATACAGGTTGAAATAAACTGCAATTGCTATTGCACTCTAATGTCAACTAGCGCAACTAATTACAATTATTAGTTACACTTAATATCAGTGGACAATAGATGCAATTGCAAGAATTCCAATCACCGGAAAGTAAACAATGGAACGATTTCCGTTTCCGGTTAGCTCATGGCAACAACCAATGAAAAATGGGGTATCCCGAGCTATTTATAGATGGTTGTTAAATCCGGGAAATTTAAAAACTCCCAGTGAAATATCAAGAATTCTAATGAAAATACATCTCAAAAGAATAAATCTTCAAATTTTCAGATAACTAAAGATGGGTTTTACAAATGCATGAAAGTACACGTACTTTCACTGTTTAATCCTGAGTTTAGTCCAGAAAATATTCTGAAAACATGCAACTATTCCAGAATAATGAACTAAAAGTTTAATTCACAAAATTAATAGAATAAATGAACAAATGTACAATGCAATCGTCAATAATGACTGACGACATGTGCAAACACAAGATGGCGAAAAAAAATTTCCGCGAAAGCCTCAATCGCAAAAAATATCACAAATATCAAAATATTGTTGCACTTTCATAAAATGCAAAATTAAATGTCACTTTTGTGCAGATTCTGCACAATCTTGACAACAAAATGAGTCATACTACAGCAGAAAATCAAACCACAATGGCGGGTATGTTCCCGCAAAGGTTCAATTTTTGGAACTGCGAAGTTGCAAAAATTATTGCTCGCAGCGCCAGTGAAGTAAATACTGGTAGTACTTACCTGAAATAAAGCTGTATCTGTTCCCGGATCCCTCAGGCCAGGAACGTAGACACAAAACACATAGGATGAACACCGATACAAAAGTAGACGTCCGTCCAGATGTAAAGCTACAGTATGACTGCCGATTATCTGCATTCGTTTCCGGTCAATCGATTAGTCTCTGTCGTACCGTTCCGGTTACACACCAGTAAATTTACCACAACAACAATAAACAGCCGGTACAATGTAATGTAATCATTTTAATTTTAATAAGCCCGTGGTTAATTACCCTTTTAAATCTTATGGATCAATTCATCTCTAACACCTTCAATTGACTTGTTCGTGAAAAATATACACCCTCAGTGCATGTTATCCCATACACCATCACTCACTTACTAAGGCTCGATTGATCATTCTCGGCTCGGGTACTACTTACCGGTACATGTACCCCGGGTACTCTTATTTTTACTTACATGTACCCTGGGTACGGTAAATAAACTTAAACATACCCGCAAATATTAGATTGTATCCGAGTTGTATATCCGCCAAAAATCCGATGTCGTTAAACATGCTACCGATTAACGTAAAACAATATTGTTTACCTTAAACAAACTTCTCTTTTAAAAAATCTGCATCAACATGCTTTTTAGTATGAGTGTTGAGAGGACGCCGTAGGAATAAGCAAGTAATCAAGAATACGTCTCTGTTTCTGCTTTTATTTCCTTCATGTATAATGACGATAAGGATTGACGACTAACATCGACGACAATGATCACAAGCATTTAAGACTAACACTGACAACAAGCATTGGCGACTAGATGTAACATTGACGATTCTCTACAATAAATGAAATTAACAGTAATAAATGAATAATAAGATTATAGTACAACAGATATGCTTTTCAAAGTATAATATAATAGCATACACTCATTAGAATAAGATGTTTCACAAATAACATTTTGAAACATTTTCAATAAATATAGAAATATCTTAAACAATATTTATTACACAGCATTAATTAATTGTTAAAACATAATATAAATACCGAATATGGTGTTCCCCATTTAACGGACCTTGTAACCAAATAATGTTTCTTTTAAAAAATCTATGACGGTAAAAAGTGAACGTGCGATGTCGCGGAAAATATTATACTTGACGACGTCATACAATGACGCGACTTTAAACAATTTAAGATTTAAAATTAAATCCGATATTGATTTTAACAATGAGTTTTGATAATATAAATGCCATTTAACAGAAAATTTACATAAATGTAAACATAATTAATTTTTACAAAATAGCCGACAACAACCGATTTAGTGTTAAAATTTCCGCGTACGTTTTAGTATATTTACCGTACCCAGGGTACGAGCCTTACTAACTGTATTATTATTATATCTCACCGACTACAAGGTACCTTTACCTTGTTGTGTTTATCAACCTGGAATTTATGTAAAATCCAGCTAATTAGTAACAGATGTGATACACTGAGATAAAGATATTGCCTTAGTCCTTATGTATTTGAGGCTGTTTCCATAAATAATTAAGAAGTAACTTTTTACAGCTTTAAAGATTTTTTTAAAAATAAATAACTCAGAAAAAAGTTTATCAATTACAGAATAATTATTGATTTTATATAAAATGGCTCCTTTGTAATGTTTAAATGCTACAATTTTCAATCGACCAGTAATGACCAGTATTGACCGGTTTTAACCAGGTATTGACCGCCGGCCCGGTCAATACTCAATTGACCGGTCAATATGCCAACCCTGCATTGAAGCCTAATATGCATTTATCTATTATTATTTGGGCACAAATAATTTTACTGTGTGAAGACCCTACATAAAAATGCTGATTTTTTTCTTACTTGGTACCTGGCGACACACATTTTCAAGTCTATTTCATTAAATTTGGCATAGATATTTATAAAATTGGCATCGTATGAACCAGTAGTCATAGTATAAGCAACATTGAAGCCTAATATGCATTCATCTATTATTAATTGGGCACAAATAATTTTACTGTGTGAAGACCCTACATAAAAATGCTGATTTTTTTCTTACTTGGTACCTGGCGACACACATTTTCAAGTCTTTTTCATTAAATTTGGCATAGATATTTTTAAAAATGGCATCGTATGAACCAGTAGTCATAGTATAAGCAACATTGAAGCCTACTATGCATTCATCTACATGTATTATTATTTGGGCACAAACAATTTTACCGTGTGAAGATCCTACATAAAAATGCTGATTTTTTTCTTATTTGGTACCTGGCCACACACATTTTCAAGTCTATTTCATTAAATTTGGCATAGATATTTATAAAACTGGCATCGTATGAACCAGTAGTCATAGTATAAGCAACATTGAAGCCTAATATGCATTCATCTATTATTATTTGGGCACAAATAATTTTACAGTGTGAAGACCCTACATAAAAATGCTGATTTTTTCTTACTTGGTACCTGGCGACACACATTTTCAAGTCTATTTCATTAAATTTGGCATAGATATTTGTAAAAATGGCATTGTATGAACCAGTAGTCATAGTATAAGCAACATTGAAGCCTAATATGCATTCATCTGTTATTATTTTTGGCACAAATAATTTTACCATGTGAAGACCCTACATAAAAATGCTGATTTTTTCTTACTTGGTACCTGGCGACACACATTTTTAATTCTATTTCATTAAATTTGGCATAGATATTTTTAAAAATGGCATTGTATGAACATATCATCATAGTATAAGCAACATTGAAGCCTAATATGCATTCATCTATTATTATTTGGGAACAAATAATTTTACCGTGTGAAGACCCTACATAAAAATGCGGATTTTTTTCTTACTTGGTACCTGGCGAATCACATTTTCAAGTCTATTTAATTAAATTTGGCATAGATATTTATAAAAATGGTATCGTATGAACCTTTAGTCATAGTATAAGCAACATTGAAGCCTAATATGCATTCATCTATTCTTATTTGGGCACAAATAATTTTACTGTGTGAAGACCCTACATAAAAATGCTGATTTTTTTCTTACTTGGTGCCTGGCTACACACATTTTCAAGTCTTATTTCATTAAATTTGGCATAGATATTTATAAAATTGGCATTGTATGAACCAGTAGTCATAGTATAAGCAACATTGAAGCCTAATATGCATTCATCTATTATTACTTGGGCACAAATAATTTTACTGTGTTAAGACCCTATATAAAAATGCTGATTTTTTTCTTATTTGGTACCTGGCGCACACATTTTCAAGTTTATTTCATTAAATTTGGCATAGATATTTATAAAAATGGCATTGTATGAACCAGTAGTCATAGTATAAGCAACATTGAAGCCTAATATGCATTCATCTATTATTATTTGTGCACAAATAATTTAACCGTGTGAAGACCCTAGATAAAAATGCTGATTTTTTTCTTACTTGGTACCTGGCGACACACATTTTCATGTCTATTTCATTAAATTTGGCATAGATATTTATAAAAATGGCATCGTATGAACCAGTAGTCATAGTATAAGCAACATTGAAGCCTAATATGCATTCATCTATTATTATTTTGGGCACAAATAATTTTACCGTGTGATGACCCTACATAAAAATGCTGATTTTTTCGTACTTGGTATCTTGCGACACACATTTTCAAGTCTTTTTCATTAAATTTGGCATATACATGTATATTAATAAAAATGACATTGTATGAACATGTCGTCATAGTATAAGCAGAGAAGCATAATACGCATTCATCTATTATAATTTGGGCTCATACAATTTTACCGTGTTAGCACCATATATCAAGTTGCAGATTTTTTAAATATTCGCCACATACCCAAAGGCATTTTCATTAATATCTCAGAAAAATAGACCTATATATTAATACACATGGCATCTAAAGAACATTTTATCATAGTTAAACATGGTTTCCAGCCAACCTGGAAATCAGGGAAAACCTGGAAAAAGACTTTCACTTTCACTAACGCCCAGTACAAATATATGGACAGAATGATTTTTTCACTTACCGGTATGTGGGTGTATGTTGGCTCCACTTCACAAGATACAGACATTGTAGTTTAATTGAAAAACGCATCTTACAATGTGAGATGAGTTCTGGGTTCAAGCCCCAGTAGTGCCCTATCATGTGTGATATACAGAGCCATTATGATTAAATATACACAGTTATCTTTTTAAACAATACAATTAAATATAAGGAATAATGTTAAAGGTGCATTGCTGCTTAGCCATTTTTGGGATTGTATTGTGATTTTTTGCCAAATTTGACACTGAATAACAGGGTTTATATACATCCCAAGCATAAATGCTTCTAAATTTGTAAAAAAAACAAGTCGAAGTGTGCAGAATATTAAAAATTTGCAACTTTCTGATGTCTAAAGGTCATTAAATGCCACTCAAAGTTTACATTTTTTGTACAAAATGACCCATTTTGTGCTGTCCATTATTGGTTAATGTTTTACGCTGTCAGGTCCAAAAACGCTCATTCTGTAGCTCGTTTGGACTATAATCTATAATGTGGCCAAGTTTCAGCAGATTCGACCCAGTGGTTCTGATTTTATACGCCGTGCCTAGCTTTTATTAGCCCACTACCGGTTTCACCGGAGGGGATTTATGGTTTGTGCTCTGTGTGTCTGTCAGTCAGTCAGTCAGTCAGTCTGTCACACTTTTCTGAATCCTGCGATAACTTTAAAAGTTCTTAATATTTTTTCATGAAACTTGAAACATGGATAGATGGCAATAAGGACATTATGCACGTGATTTCATTTTGTTCCTACGTCAAAAATTCTGGTTTCTATGGCAATAAATAAAAAAATAAAATAAATTCTGACAATGGTGGAGCCGGTAGGGGACAAATTTGCTTGACAATAGTCTTGTTGAGTATTACTCACTGACTTATACATATGCGCTCGGCTGTTTTCGGAGAATACCTGAGGTATTGTCATAGCCAGCTCATCGTGTCGTATCGTGTCTTTTCGCCGTCCGGCGTCCGCCATTCTAAAACCTTAACATTGACCCATTGTACCCACATTTTTTTTCGTAACCAAAATGTTCGTACCCACATTTGTTTAGTACCCAAAATTTGTGTTCCCACATTTTCTTACCCAAAATTTTCGAACCCACATTTTTTTAGTTCCCACTCATTCCATCCCGCGAAACCCTTAAGGTGTCGCAACTCTGGTATGGAATGAGTGATGTATTGGACGTCATCATTGATGACGTTCAATCGAACGAATGATAAAGGGGGCTAAGTTTCGTTAAGCTGAGGCAAATCACTGCGATTTGAGTTTATTGAAAACATGCCGAACACGTTTGCTGAAATTTGACATGTATATGGACCAGAATGCGATCTACCTGTTGGCGTAGGCGTTATACCTGGCAAAAATCAAGTTTTCGAGTATTTTGTGTTTAAATACTTTTATGGGAAAGGGCACGCGCACAGATAAACATTGTGACGTCACTTCACAAACAGCGTTAGACATCCGCCATCTTGTAACGCGACAAAGAAACTCAGTGTTATTAATTCAATAAACACAGAAAATATGATTGTGTTTAATTATCATTAATACAAATGTCTATATTTTGTGCAGCGGATGTTTATTCAGACGGATACGACAGAATTACGTAAGTATCATTGTGTACTTTACAGTAGATTTTACTACGGAAGAAATTTATTATATCTCACTCAGTCACTGACAAAATGAGCTTGACACATAAACAACAACCGGATCGGATTTACATCCACATAATATTGTGCGAATCCGATGCAATTCAAATTACTAATGTTTGATAACGTTTGATGAATTCGTTATATCAATATGCATTAACTTTCAAGGGGAATAATTATAATTGAAATGTGCGATTCAATGACAGTGTTATATTGGGATAATTAGTCGTTTAGCCGTAACAGATAAGTATTTAGTTTGTTGTGTTTCATTTTCAACATAGTTTTACCGTTTTTTCCTTAAAGTAAAACAGTTCAGTCGTCATTATATCTTGAATTTTAAATATTGAAATACATGTCGGATATTTCATATTTTCGGACGTTGCTACGTAAGCTAGTTGTCAACATAATTATTAAGATACATATTTACCTACATATTTACCTTTTACCATACAGTTGTGCAGCTGTTGTCTACTTAATGACGCGCTGTTTAATGTCTATAATGTTGTTCTGCCCGTGATGATAATAAGTCTTTAAATCAACAAACCCCAGCAATGTCAATGGTCTGTCAACATTAGAAAAATATTAGCTAAAGAAACTTCAGCGTACAATTTATATGGTATTGACATACCTGTACTCTGAAGCCAACTCTGTATCGAAAGTTAACCAGAGTCGTAACATATTTATGTCACGCTATAAATCAAAGAATACTCATTTTCTTGGATACATTTCTACATATATTGGTGAATGAATATAAATTACTGCATCGAGGAATATTTTAAGGTTTAAATGTTTCAAATGCATCTAACAATAGATGAAAATAACTCTCATCAGTCTGAAATTCACAATTTTGAAGCCATTGTCGCTTTGTCCAAGACTAGTTTTCATTTGGATACTGTCGGATCATCCTTGACATCTTTTGCTGATATTGTAAACATTACCTTTGTTTTCTGAAATCTATTATTTGTGATTAACAACATACGTCTGGTGGATTATAAAACTGATTTCAGTGTGAATCAGGTAGTTTTAAATATTTACTTTGAGTTTGTATTTACACTACAATTTGTTAACAACACAAGCCAGAATATTCTAAAATACCGGGAAATGTCATTCTGAATTTGAAAACACTTGAGCACATGGTATACAAATATACAAATACAAATTTTATTTTAAGTCAGTTTGTACATAACAAGTATAACATTAACATCTACATTTTCACAACAATAACACGTATACTGAAAGCGCTTGGACAAAGCGGAAAGAATCCGGGTATTTCGGACCAGGGTATTTCCGGGACAGATTTACTCAATATGCAAAGGAAAATATGATATGCCTAATCGACAATTTCAATTGGGTCACGGAACGCATGGTTTTATTTTTCTATGCGTAATCGGCAATTTTACATTGGGTATTTACACAAATGCGCACCTAATTTGTAGCTCTGTTACAGTAATCTGTGAAACAACGTCATTAATAAAACAAAAAAATATGTTTGACCACAACGGTGGCTAATAATGTTTAGGAAAAATTACAAACAATATAGATTTATCTATAACATAACATGTTAGAATTTTATCATGCATTTATAATCACTCATAATGAGATTTCAATATACAGTTACATGCATAGATAGTTTTTTTAAGCCAGTGCCTTTTTAATTCAGAAAATAAGCAAGATAAACCATAAAATTGGGAAAAATAGATAGTAAACCATAAAATGGAGAAAAATGAGGCATTATTAATATGATTATAAATAACAGAATCACAATAATATTGTTTTTAAGTGCATGATTTAGTGCATTTTTAAATTTATATTATAAAATGCTGCTTGAATTTCTTTTTACCTTTCATATGTAAAAAAAGAAATATTATCTGCTAGTGCAAAATATGACTGGTCATTTCGTAGCAAAAGAGAAGAAAATAAGTGCATTAAATAAATGAATTAATATTTTTGTATCTGGAATAGTTGTATTTTAAATCGATCCTCCACCCTATTATGGCCGAATAAGGGCTAAATTGCTTTCCAACTTGAAATGAAAAGGCATATTGGTTGATCGTGTAGCATTTATGTGCAAAACTAGAGGGCCAATTGATAAAGCTTGTTGATGCCAAAACAGGTAATAATAATAATTTATTATCAGGTACATGTACACAAGCAAATAAGTATATTTAACCCTTTCAGTGCGGGAACCGAATTTTAAAGGCCTTTGAAAACAGTTTGGATCCAGATGAGACGCCACAGAACATGGCGTCTCATCAGGATCCAAACTGTTTGCTATTCTGATAGTATTCTTTGAAAAAAAATCGAAGAAAATGCTAATTTTAGAAATTTATCAGACGACATTTTAGCAGACGACAAATTTCCCAGCATGCCAAGGGTTAAGATGCTTAAGGTGTGGAAGACTCATAATCAGGTTTGGTGTCCCTCAAACCCTAAGCGTCATGTTATTCCTTATGCAGTTTGTATAGATAGTGCCGCATCCTGACACGTAAAGCTTGTGCTTTGTTGGCAGCGTTAGTTGGCTGTTAACAGGTTCATTGTGGTTATCTCCACCATCAGTCTGTCCGTCTGTCCTAGCCACTATCTCTTACACCATAAACACTAGAACCTTGAAACTTAAACACATGGTAGCTATGAGCATTATGTGCGACCCTGCACTATTTGGAATTTTGATCTGACCCCTGGGTCAAAAGTTATAGGGGTTTGAGTGGGGACGGGTTAGAGATTTTCACTCATTTTTAGCTCAACTATTATATATGAAATTTATATAATGGAGCTATCCTGATCACGTCGGCGTTACCGTTAGCGTGCACATGTTAAAGTTTGTGTACTCCCCCAAATATTTTCTTTGTCCTTTAACAAATTACTTTTATATTTTTATGCCCCCTTTTCGAAGAAGAGGGGGTATATTGCTTTGCATGTGTCGGTCGGTCCGTCCACCAGGTGGTTTCCCGATGATAACTAAAGAACGCTTAGGCCTAGGATCATGAAACTTCATAGGTACATTGATCATGACTCGCAGATGACCCCTATTGATTTTGAGGTCACTAGGTCAAGGTCACTGTGACCCGAAATAGTGAAATGGTTTCCGGATTATAATTCAAGAACGCTTATGCCTAGGATCATGAAACTTGATAGGTAGATTGATCATGACGCGCAGATGACCCCTACAGATTTCAGGTCACTAGGTTAAAGGTTAAGGTCACGGTAACCCGAAATAGTAAAATGGTTTCCGGATGATAACTCAATAACGCTTATGCCTAGGATCATGAAACTTGCTAGGTACATTGATCATGACTCGCAGATGACCCCTATTGCTTTTGAGGTCACTAGTTCATACATGTACTTCTTTACCAACATGACCCTAATCTATAAACAAGAGCAGACAACTGTATCAAGCATTTTGACAGAATTATTGCCCCTTTTATACTTAGAATATGCATATTATTGATAAATCTATGTTAAAGTTTCCATACCACCTCAAATATTTTCTATGTCCTTTGACATATTGCTTTCATATTTTGCATACTTCATTACCAACATGATCCCAATCTATAAACAAGAGCAGACAACTGTATCAAGCATTTTGACAGAATTATTGCCCTTTTATACTTAGAATATGCATATATAATTGATAAATCTATGTAAAAGTTTGCATACCACCTCAAATATTTTCTATGTCTTTTGACATATTG
Organism: Dreissena polymorpha; assembly: GCF_020536995.1. Lineage (NCBI taxonomy): Eukaryota > Metazoa > Mollusca > Bivalvia > Myida > Dreissenidae > Dreissena > Dreissena polymorpha. The sequence goes on from NC_068362.1 coordinate 54,619,730, forward strand.
CTTTCATATTTTGCATACTTCTTAACCAACATGATCCCAATCTATTAACAAGAACAGACAACTGTATCAAGCATTTGACAGAATTATTGCCCCTTTTATACTTAGATAATTGAACATTTTGCTTAAATTGCCATAACTTCTTTATTTATGATCACATTTGATTCATACTTTGACAAAACAACACTTACCTGACATACCACAATGCACTGCACCCAAACTATCCCCCATGCCCCACCCCAGAATCCCCCCCCCCAATTTTTTTTTATAATTATTTTTGAAAGTTCATCTTTTAAATTACCACCAACCCACATAAACCTCCCTCTCCATGATGGTTACATTAACCTGTCAAGCACTCGAAATCTCTTATGACAATTCGGTCAATCTCAACCATGCATGGCCGCATTACCAACCCTGGGGCGCCCCCTGGGTCAAACATGCGGCGTGGGAATACGCGTCGGCCTCTGACGCACCATTTTTCACCAATTGACTTCAAAATAATTCTAAAGATTTCTTATGACAACACAGTCTATCTCGACCATCCATGTTCACATTACCCACCCCAGGGCCCCGCCCACTGGTAAAGATCCCAAGCTATTTCAGCATAATTAAAATCCAAGCAATTTTTGTGGTCAAGACCGAAGCTTTCTCACCATAATTAAAATCCAAGCCAGTTTGGTGGCAGAGACCCCGAGCTATTCCAGCATAATTAAAATCCAAGTCAGTTTAGTGGTCAAGATTCTGAACTATTTCGGTATAATTAAAATCCAAGCCAGTTTGATGGTCAAGACCCCGAGCTTTTTTAGCATAATTAAAATTCAAGCCATTTTTGTGGTAAAGACCCCGAGCTTTTTAACCATAATTAAAATCCAAGCCAGTTTGGTGGCGGAGACCCCGAGCTATTTCAGCATAATAAAAATCCAAGTTAGTTTAGTGTTCAAGATCCTGAACTATTTCAGTATAATTAAAATCCAGGACAGTTTGGTGTTGAAGACCCCAAGCTTTTTCAGCATAATTAAAATCCTAGCTAGTTTCGTGGGGGAGACCCTGAGCTATTTTAGCATATTTAAAATCCAAGTCAGTTTAGTGGTGAAGATCCTGAACTATTTAAGCATACTTAAAATCCAAGCCAGTTTGGTGGTCAAGATCCTGAGCTATTTCAGCATAATTAAAATGCAAGCCAGTTTGGTGGTCAAGAACCCGAACTATGAGCATAATTCAAATCCAAGCCAGTTTGGTGGTAAAGATCCGGAGCTATTTCAGCATAATTAAAATCCAAGCCAGTTTGGTGGTCAAGACAACTAACTTTTTCAGCATAATAAAATCCAAGCCAGGTTGGTGGTCAGAATCCTGAGCTATTTCAGCATAATTTAATTCTAAGCCAGTTTGGTGGTCATGACCCTGAGTTATTTCATCATTATTAAAATCCAAGCCGTTTTGGTGGTCAAGACCCCAAGCTATTTCAGCATATATTGTTTTCGGCATAATTTTTTCTTACCCAATTGTTTTCGTACACACATTTTTTCGTACTCATTTTTTTCTGTTTTTTGACAGAATAATGCCCCCTTTTATAGTCTGAAAATTGAAAATTTGGTTAAGTTTTGTGTTCAGGTCTACTCTTATCCTATTTGTGTTAAGGTCTACTCTTATCCTAAAGTATCAAAGCTATATTTTCTACTTAATGGTATAAGTCATGTAACTGACATTTTTATACATTTTATTTCTTTCCCATTTTTGTGTTTTTTATTAAGGTGACATACATCAACTGTTTGATAATATTAAGTCTACCTTTTTGGTAAAAATAATGTTTTTACCAAATTTTCTAAATTGACAGTACGGACACATGTCATTTGCTGAATGTAAAAAGTAGCATAACTGACATTTAGTTAAATTTTCAGAAGGAAAAAACTGCTTTATTGAAATAAAATAGGAATACTTACAGAGTAAAACAAACACATGGGATATTTTCAGATTTGAATACTGGTATTTTACGCATCTTTAGGCATTTCTGTGTGCCATTGATAAATACAATACTTAAACATTCATGTACAATGCACAATACTAAAAACCTGAATTGTAACTGTAATGTATTTCAGATTCAGAGATGTCTGTTTTGTTTCTAAAGTCATGTGAAAAATTAAGTTTATATGTTTATAGGTTTAAAATTGCAAATTGTCCTCTTACTTGCCCTTGTATTTCAAGATAGAATACTTTCCTTCCTAGAGGAAAGAGATCTGGGTTTGAATCCCAGTGGGGGCTTCAGAGGATGATTCATTTTAAGAAAAATTAATATATTTGCTTTAGTTTATCTCTAACTTAACCAAATAACTCTGACAATGCCTTTAAAAGTATGCAGTTTTTGATAATTCAATTATGCAAAAAACATGTATAATTTTAGGGTAGACTAAGACAGCAAACTAAGAATGGGCATCCATTTTAGTTTTTTAAGTCAATACAACAATAAATGCATATAGGAACACATATTTAAATTAAAAATGCAACAATCAGAGGACATAATCAATTAAATAGTAAATGACTACTTAAAATATTTTTTAGCACTGTTTGTTTTTCAGAGATTTGTGAATATGCCGTTTTATGTTCTTCTCATTGAACTAATGCAATATGTGCTTTGGAACTGGAATCATATAGTGTTGGAAAGCTGGTGTTTCACGTCCAGAGGGTCCTTGCTTCCGGAAGCTGAAAATTGTATATGATCGCCCCACTCATTCCATCCCGCGAAACCCTTAAGGTGTCGCAAGTCTAGTATGGAATGAGTGATGTATTGGACGTCATCATTGATGACGTTCAATTGAACGAATGATAAAGGGGGCTAAGTTTCGTTAAGCTGGGGCAAATCACTGCGATTTGGGAGTCTTGAAAACTGGCCGAACACGTTTGCTGAAATTTGACATGTATATGGACAAGAATGCGATCTACCTGTTGGCGTAGGCGTTATACCTGGCAAAAATCAAGTTTTCGAGTATTTTGTGTTTCAATACTTTTATGGGAAAGGGCACGCGCACAGATAAACATTGTGACGTCACTTCACAAACAGCGTTAGACATCCGCCATCTTGTAACGCGACAAAGAAACTCAGTGTTATTAGTTCAATAAGCACAGAAAATATGATTGTGTTTAATTATCATTAATACAAATGTCTATATTTTGTGCAGCGGATGTTTATTCAGACGGATACGACAGAATTACGTAAGTATCATTGTGTACTTTACAGTAGATTTTACTACGGAAGAAATTTATTATATCTCACTCAGTCACTGACAAAATGAGCTTGACACATAAACAACAACCGGATCGGATTTACATCCACATAATATTGTGCGAATCCGATGCAATTCAAATTACTAATGTTTGATAACGTTTGATGAATTCGTTATATCAATATGCATTAACTTTCAAGGGGAATAATTATAATTGAAATGTGCGATTCAATGACAGTGTTATATTGGGATAATTAGTCGTTTAGCCGTAACAGATAAGTATTTAGTTTGTTGTGTTTCATTTTCAACATAGTTTTACCGTTTTTTACTTAAAGTAAAACAGTTCAGTCGTCATTATATCTTGAATTTTAAATATTGAAATACATGTCGGATATTTCATATTTTCGGACGTTGCTACGTAAGCTAGTTGTCAACATAATTATTAAGATACATATTTACCTTTTACCATACAGTTGTGCAGCTGTTGTCTTCTTAATGACGCGCTGTTTAATGTCTATAATGTTTTTCTGCCCGTGATGATAATAAGTCTTTAAATCAACAAACCCCAGCAATGTCAATGGTCTGTCAACATTAGAAAAATATTGTAAAGAAACTTCATCGTACAATTTATATGGTATTGACACACCTGTACTCTGAAGCCAACTCTGTATCGAAAGTCAACCAGAGTCATAACATATTTATGTCACGCTATAAATCAAAGAATACTCATTTTCTTGGATACATTTCTACATATATTGGTGAATGAATATAAATTACTGCATCAAGGAATATTTTAAGGTTTAAACGTTTCAAATGCGTCTAACAATAGATGAAAATAACTCTCATCAGTCTGAAATTCACAATTTTGAAGCCATTGTCGCTTTGTCCAAGACTAGTTTTAATTTGGATACTGTCGGATCATCCTTGACATCTTTTGCTGATATTGTAAACATTACCTTTGTTTTCTGAAATCTGTTATTTGTGATTAACAACATACGTCTGGTGGATTATAAAACTGATTTCAGTGTGAATCGGGTAGTTTTAAATATTTACTTTGAGTTTGTATTTACACTACAATTTGTTAACAAAACAAGCCAGAATATTCTAAAATACCGGGAAATGTCATTCTGAATTTGAAAACACTTGAGCACATGGTATACAAATATACAAATACAAATTTTATTTTAAGTCAGTTTGTACATAACAAGTATAACATTAACATCTACATTTTCACAACAATAACACGTATACTGAAAGCGCTTGGACAAAGCGGAAAGAATCCGGGTATTTCGGACCAGGGTATTTCCGGGACAGATTTACTCGTTATGCAAAGGAAAAATATGATATGCTTAATCGACAATTTCAATTGGGTTTCGGAACGCATGGTTTTATTTTTCTATGCGTAATCGGCAAAATTCGTTAAGCTCCAGCGTATAGCAGCGATTTGGGAGTCTTGAAAACTGGTCTGTAACTTTTGCTGAAATTTGACATGTATATGGACCAGAACTCGATCTACACGATGGCGTATTCGTCATATCTGGGAAAAGTCCAGTTTTTGATAAAATTACGAAAAAGTGGTGTTTTTTATTGCGCAATCGCTATAAAATGAGTTCTCGCCGGAAGCGTTAATAGCGTTAATAGCAACCCAAACACAATTCAACCCAAGGAGACAATTCACGCGATAGACACTTCAAATTTGATTTTAATTAATACATATTGCGATTTTATTCCCAAATTAATAAATAAATTCATATTGCGTTTAACATACATAGCTGAACCCGTTTAGAAAATATTAACAAAACAAACAAAAACAAACAACAGTTAAATTTCATTAATGTAAATATGGTAACCTGATTACATATCCACTAGCGTACACATGAAAAATAGTTCGCAAGTAAACAACAAACAATCAAATTTAAACGCAAATAAGTTAACAAAATATATAAAATAAATCCGAGAAATTGATACTTAAAAATACAATTTCTGCACTAAAAACATTTTTGAGAGTCATTAAAACACATAATTTCGGAAGTATACAACCAACATTCAATATGGCTGCCAATGAACGTTCGAAAAGAACGCGAGAAAGTATTTACAAAATAACATCATCAAAATAATTAAAGTGAACGCTACTTCGCCGTTTTTTAGATAAGTATACGATCTATTGAAAAACACTAGCATTTGACATAAACACACCCGTGGATATGGAAATAGACATCACGCGGCTCCCGCATTTTGCGCTGTGTACGGTTGTTCAGAAAACTTGGTAAGTGTCATTGTGTTCTTGAATTTGTCCGATGAGTTGAATTTTATATACCATTACCATACAAGAAAGTTTTCAAACACATTTATTTCTTACGAAACTTAACTTGAAAAATAAACAACACAAATATAAGTGGCACGAACTGATAGTGGAACGAAACGGCAATCAACCGTTAAAGTTCAAGGGCATAATTTGAATGGAAATACATGTGTTGAATATTGGATAAATTAATTGTTTTGCCGTTAAAAGGGTAAGTTTTTTTGGTTTGCTTTGCTTATTTTTTTATCAAAACACAAGTTTTATAGTTTGATTTCTGTACAACAGTTCAGTTAACGTTACATCTTGAATTTATAAATATCGAAATAGATGTCGGAGTTTGCACATTTCGGACGTTGCTATGCAAGTCACAGGTGAAGGGCGCGTGGCCAAGTCACTTTAACACTATCAATTTGTCATAAAACAACATTTTTTATCATATTGACCAAAAAAAAAAAAAAAAAAAATTTTTTTTTTTTCTGATATGTTATATATGAACATATATAACATATCAGAAAAAAAAAAAATTTTTTTTTTTTTTTTTTTTGGTCAATATGATAAAAAATGTTGTTTTATGACAAATTGATAGTGTTAAAGTGACTTGGCCACGCGCCCTTCACCTGTGATGCAAGTTAGTTCTCGATAGAATATACTGTTTTACCTTTTCGCATACAGTTGTGCAGCTGTTTTCCATGTAATGATGCAATGTTTTACGTCTGGAATACCCCCCTCGATGATTATAAATCATAACTTCTCAAATTATAAGCATCGTCAACTTGACAAGGTTCTGTCAAGATTTAATTATTTTATTTAATTAATAATTAGTAGAATATGTAAAGCTGAGTAACATTAATTCAGACTGATTTCTGATTAGGGCAGTGGTTCACCTGATTCTCTCATAGGTTGACCACACCACAATTTATAGCAGTACAAAAACAAATAGCTTGTAATTATAATTGATAAATGTGAATGTTTAATTTATTTGTTTGCAACAATTTGGAACCTTTTGGTTTGAGCATTGTAAGCCTAGTGTATAATTGCCCCTTTGTTCAGCACACATGAATTGATATGAAATACAGCTATATCTCGTGTGGCGTATTTTCATTTAAACTCTGGATTTTAATGACTACAAGTCAGTCGTGCAGTTAAATATGTTTTAAAGCATAGAAAGAATCCAAAATTATTTTGGATTTTGTGTTTGTCATGCATAATTTAAATTTTCATAGGAATAAAATAACTTACAGCGACAGGATTACGGCTTTGTTATGGTAAGCATTTGATACAAATGTTATTAAGAATGAGTGTGGTTGTAAATAAATTTTGACAAAATGGAACGAAAAAAAAACACAAAATGGAAGTGCGTGCATGTTACTGTATCTTGCAACTTTATTGTTTTTAGAATTGGATTAAAGTTTAAATTTAGGTAAGCGTGTTGCTTATACTAAATTTAGTTCTTTATGTCTCCTTTGCTCTAATATGGTATGAAATGCGTATCTTGTGTAACGTAATTTCATTAAAACTCTGGATTTTAATGACGACAAGTCAGACGTGTTATTTTATTTAACAGTAAAATATTTTTTAAAGCATCAAAAGATTGTAAAATATTTCCGATTGTATTTTTGTCATGCATAATTTAATCTTCCATAAGAATAAAATAACTCGCTGTGTCAATATTTCGGTTTCCTTAATCATGTTTTAGGTAAGAATGGTTAGCATTTGATACACAAGTTTTAAAAAAAATAGTGTGGTTTTTAATAAATTTTGAGAAAGAGACGGATGATCAGAATTGGAGGTTCATATCTTTGTAACTTTATTGTTTTGAGCAAAGGATTAAAGTTAAAATTGATGTACATGTAAGCGTGTCGTTAATACTAAATTTAGTTTTTTTTATGACTCCTTCGCTTCTGTATATACAATGTATACACTACGAGACCCGTGATTGTTGCCTAATTTGCGGAGTCAAGGCGGACAGTTTGCTTTTTGAGTGGAAAATCACCGCGATTTCATGTGATTCGTCACATTTATATCGGTAAATATGTCTGAGAATTTCATTAACACAACCATATGACTACACCATTTTTCAGAAGTGTAAAGAGTACAGTGCATAATTCGGGACGAGCGTATTTAAAAAGCTTATATCATATTTCTCGTCAATTACCAAATTATTAGTTTTGTCTAAATCAAATACCATGTATAGAGAAACAAGGTATTTATAACCGACCAATGACGAAACACTATGCAACTTTCAATTTAGACAGTGCTACATGTATATGGCAACAATATGGAATTTGAAAAGTGCAGGTAGTGTATTTGGGCCTGGAATATATTTAAATAATGTTTACATGTTATGTTCAATAATTATTGCATGATCATTCTGCGCTGTTATATTAATTTGGAGCCGTTAAAGCTTCCGACATTACTTCATCAAATTCATGTCGGAACGGGAGTATTTTAGCTGATACGCCCATTGTATACAACAACAACAAAAGCTTTATTATTGCAATGTATAATGTAAGTGTATACATAATATATGTTACATGTACATGCGGTGATGCGAGAATCGCGGAAAAAATAACGGGTCGCGTAGTGTAGTATGAAATACATATCTCGTGTAACATAATTTCATGTAAACTCTGGACTTTAATGACGACAAGTTGGATGTACGGTTTCCTATATTGTGTTTAAGGTCAGAATGGTTAGCATTTTATACTTTTATAATTAAAAAATAGTGTGGTTTTAAATAAAATTTGAGAAAGGGAAGGAAGAACAGAAAATGGAAGTTCATATCATTGTAACTTTATTGTTTAAAGCATTGGGTTTAAGTTAAAATTGAGGTAATTGGTTGTTAATAATAAATTAATTTTTTTTATGACTCCTTCGCTCTTGTTAAGTATGAAATACGTATCTCGTGTATCGTAAATTCTTTTAAACTCTGGATTTTGTGATCGCCTTTTGTGTGTCGTCTGTTGTTAGTCGTAACATTTACCTTGTTACATGTAACACTTAAGAATGTAATGTATTGCAGATTCAGAGATGTCTGTTCTGTTTTGAAGGTCATGTGAAAAATAAACTTATGGGATGTTTGCATATTTTAATAACATATAAATATTGTTCAAATCTATTTGTTGATAGATTTAAAATAGCTAACTTTCCTCTTACATGCCCTTGTATTTCAAGATAGAATACTTTCCTTCACAAAGGAAAGAGGTCTGAGTTTGAATCTCAGTGGGGGCTTCAGAGGATGATTTATTTGTAGAAAAATGATTATATATGCTCAACTTAGTAAATGACTTAAAGGCACACACCTAAAAATTAACTGCATGGCATAGTAAATTTATGTATAAATAATAAACATATTTTTATCTTTGCCATTTAGAATATATCTGGTGATTAAAAGGTAGAAATCAGTCTTTTTTGCGCTTTAAAACTTAAAAATAATTGCATTTGTCGAAATAGACATATATGTCTACAAATCCTACTTTCGGTTTAAAAGAGGTACCATTTAAACAATAATATATTATTTTCTAACTAGGCTATAGATTTAATTTTATCTATGCCAATTAGAATATACACATGTAAGGCTATAGATTTAATGACAATTTTGCACACTTTCAAATTGCATCTTTATGTAGTGATTAACATGTACAGTCAAACCTGAATTCAGCGGTCAGTCAAGGGAAATGACCAAAGTGACCGTTGTCCACAGGTGACCGTTGAATTCGGATCACAATTTTAAGATGGTTTGTCAGTTGGTAGTATTGCTACGTCGTTACCCCGCCAAGTCGTTTGCATACGGTGTTAAACAAATGCTCATTGCCGTTAACTAAGCAAAATAACAGAATTTACGTACATTGTAAAAATACAGAATAATATCTTATAGATTGATTTAATATCATATTGTTATTAAACTAAAGCAATGACTTTATCAACGCTAGTATAATTGTTTACTCATGCATCTTGATTATTCAATAAATAAAACTTGCCACGTGCCGTTGACGTCACGCCCGTACAAGTCTAAAAAGCGGATTCGCATTCATAAATCGACAGTACGGTGATATTGTACCGTTCTAATAAGAAAAAGACGCAAAAAGTTTGTTAAAATTTATTCGTACGCAAACATCACACAAAAAGCATTTTAATTCAACAATCTCATACAAAAGACAACGCTTCAAACTCACATTTGCATTCGATTCATACTCCTACATAATTTCTCGCTTATGCTTTAGCACACTCTGCACTTGCGTACGTCCAACACAGAGCTCACTTGCTATAACACGCGAACTTTTTCCAAGTTGAAACAGTTTCAAACACTTGACTCGCTCCTCTAATGTGAGGAACTTACGTCCACCACTCATTGTTATTCCGTGATTTATTATTCCGATTGCTTTCAAAAGTGTTGTGAACGCTAGAAAGCTCTTTTAAAGAATGATCCGAAAATTTTACTTTTAAATCGATACTCAATATTGTAAGTAAAATGTACTAATTAGCGGTCATTTAATTAGCGATTATTACTTTAAACGTGTCAAAAACTCTGACATATTTTCTGTTGAAGAAACCCCCACAATTATCCCGGGAAAACAAACCCTCTCAACACCTTATTATTTGTTTACTCGCAGCGGGTCGCTTTTATAATATCAAAGGCAATTACCGCTATCAAACGCTTTAACCGCAAAATAGACGGACACAGCATGTGCAGTGTTTTTAATTTTCGCGACTCGAGACGATTGACGCGTGACCGTTGATTTCAGTTCAAACATGAATTTCGGAGTTGAATATAGTGGCCGTTGGCCGTTATGGACAGGTGGCCGTTAAATTCAGGTGTAATATAGAGTGTTTTTCGTCGGGGGGATTCCAGAGTGACCGTTGTCTGCAGGTGACCGGTAAATTCAGGTGGCCGTTAGGTCAGTTTTGACTGTATTTCATTTCAAAGCGTGTGGCTTTAGTCTAAGCTATGCTTAGCGCGCATGTCAGGTATTAGTCTGGTCAATACAGCCTAAACTTACAACGGCCTCGATAAATGACAACCGGCCTGTTTCACGCATGGACATTGATAGCCAAGATAATAACGGTTTGAATGACAATGATCATTATTATACATAACTATTGCTATTAAAACCACACAAATTGATTAAATTGTAATAATCAGATTTATGATTATCTTGTCAAGCGACTAGGCCGTCATGGATTTGGACCGTCCTGACCCGCATTTTAAGATGCACATAAATAGACCAATCAGGTGCCCTCGGAAAATTCCGTCAGCACAAAGAGCGTTGGTACGGAAAAGCACGTGTATAAAGACGCTATTGCTATTTTTGCACCTCAGAAAACTTTCAGAGCCATAAACAAACCTATACAAACCTATGAATTTGTTTTTGTTTTTTTTACCGGACAATCAGTCCTGTAAATTTGACAGACAGGCCGTCGGTCCGGCCATGTTTGGCCAAGACTGTATACTGTCTAACTCCCCTTTCGGGTATTATTGACAGGTAATAGATATGACAGATTACTCTGTAAGTATAATTGTGCACTCGAATTTTTTATGACAAGTTGAATTATTAGTATTGTATATACCATTTCCATGCGATAAATTTTAGAAACCCATTTTTTTCTCACAAACTGGGGTTGAAAAGTAAACAACAACGGGGTTTGATTTTACATTCATGAGTATTTTGGGGTGTTTAATACATGTATAGTCATTCAAATTACTAATGTTTGATAAGGTTTTATTAATTCTGGGTATAGTTAAAAATGTTCTGTCGGTTTAAAACCATGGCCGTTGAGGGCATAGCAGTTTTCTTTATATGGGCCAGTGGCTATAGTAAAATCTTGTTACCACTCTAGAAATCACATTTACTGTGCATCCTTCAAGAAACTTGGTCAGGTCATTTGTTCTAATGATGTCTTGGCTGAATTTGAAAAACTGTTTCGCTTTCTTAAATTTATGCGCAAATCTTAATGAAGTTTGGTCAGAAGATTTGTATAAATTAAATCTCAGCCAAGTTTGACACTGGGTCATTTGAGCTAACAAAATTGGTTAATATATTAAACAAACAAAAAGCATGTTTATACCACAGAAGTCACAC